>NC_084808.1:4342864-4661197 GCF_963583255.1 Pyrus communis | reverse complement strand
TGCCTCGAGTGATCGCGCTCGTCCTCGGGATAGGTCTCACCTATATGCGAAACAACTATAAAAACGTTAATTTTAAAACACATAACCAACCTTAAGAAATAACTTCTCATACAATGCTCAAATGGGGTGTATGAATAAACCAACGTGATCTACTCAACCTCAGGAACATCCCCATATTTTTAGAAAAATTTTCCACTGTCGCACGCGCCCCCACGCGCCGGCCAAGGCACGACCACACGCACCGGCCACGCGCAGGCATGTGCCTGGCACACTGACGGCGTCAGTTAACGCCGTCAGGAATATTCCGTTAACTTTAACGGATTCCGTTAACGCCGTTAGGAATATTCTGTCCAAACTGACGGAATATTCCGTTGTCTTCTCCGGCGAGGCTCCAGCACCCTCGCCGGCGCCGAAAAATCGTGAAAATTTCAAAACTTTGTAACTTCTTTGTTTTTCAACCAAATTTCACAAAATTGGTACCAAAATGAAGCTTACAACGAGAGGAACAAATCCATACCACTTTCAAGTGCTAAAACACACGGAATCTCGCAAGGAAAACACCACCAACTCTGGCCAACCTTGTAATTCACGATCCCGACGTCCAAAACCTTCAAACGAACCACCCCGAGCCTCCTAAGGACCTCACCAAGCTTCCTACAAGCTTGAAATTCCCAAAAACACAAGAATTAACGTGTGCATGAACAGTGACAAAATCGGGTATCCCGAGTTTGACGTGAAAACGAAGGTATCCTTACCTAAAATGGGTATGGTCGAACTTCTACGGGCCTCATGAGCAAGAATATATACTTTGTTTCCTTGATCTGTGAAGATTTGGAGGATTTCTAGGTGTGTCCGTACAAATGGGATAGGGAATGGGGGAGAGAGGGAACTCGGGACAAAGGTGCAGGGCAGGGAAAAAGTGAGGGGGGGTGTGGGAGAGTGTGTGTGTGGTCCACAACCTGCCAACAACAATCCAAAAACAACCACACAACAAAAGATCACACTAGGGGCAAAATCGTCATTTCACCCTTACAGTTCGAAAATTTCGGAACGGGCTGTCACAGCTTTGGATGTGTCTAAAACACAAACTACCTCAAGTGGATTGAAGATGACATGCTCCATCTCACTGCAAAGGGTATTAGAGCAACCATCAAAGCTTAAGATTCCATGACTTTAAATCATTGAATGAATATAACTCTGAAGTATGTAAAATTCAATCGGTACTGAAATATTTTGAAGAAGAGTTGACTGAACATGATCTCTTGGAAAATACCTATTAGACCTTCCATGCTACGATATTGTCTTACAACAACAATATCAACTGCTGATGAAGAACCATCAGTCATGTTGATTGCTGAGAAGAACAATTAGTCTTCTTGGGAGCACAAAATTTTACTAAATTCTCCAATCTCATATATGTTGTTGGAACTAAATTCGTGCACATCCGCGGATGGAGGTGAAATCTGTACCAACAATTGTGATGGTACAACTTCCTGCTCTGAGTCTGACTCCAACAGTCCAGCCTCTACCACTATCATGCTTGATTCACTGATGAGGAGTGCTACAAATTCTTGATATTGCTTCGTTGTGTAATTCCATTTCTGAGTGCCACTGTTTGCACATATTCATATTGATGCCATTCTTGCATATAGAACGTGATATCAAATTACCAACCACTCTTGCTGTGAAGATTGAAACTGAAACTAGTTATACAACTTATACTCAAAGCCTCAAAGAGGTAGTTCAATGTTTGTTTTTTAAATCAAATAAGGAGGTTGACAGTTGCTCCTCAATATCAGCTCTCAAAGGAGAGATGCTAAACGAGAGAGAGAGAGAGAGAGAGAGAGAGAGAGAGATAGGTTAGTAGAGATGCTAAATAGCAGCTCTGAGAGCATACAGTAAGCGGGTGAAGAAGATTTCAGATTTTCTATTTGCTTAGATGGAGCATTTGCCTCTCCTGCAAACATGGTTGTCACTTTTGACGACTCTGGAAGTATGTTGTTAAGGTACATCGTGAATGTAACCAACGTTATTTTACTTAATGCATGTAACCTCACTGCGAAAAAATGAGACAACGAATGTTCCAACTTCTAACAAAAAATGTATAACCTCTTTTCCGCATTAGGGCAATGTTGTTGCTGTAATTATCTAGAAAATAAAAATAAATAAAATAAACGACCTACACTGGGGCTTTAACTTTAGGCACATAAAAGAACAAGCACAAGGGAGATGGGCATCAAGATTGTTGGGGACATGGAGTCGAGGGATGCGTTGGAGTTATCGTCAGGGATCATCGAGGTCGATCCGGGAGTGAATCCACCGGGAGTGAGTCCACCTGAGAAGGGTGGTGTGAATGTCGATGTCGGCGTTTGTACATTTGGAACTGTTGGTGGTGTGGAAGGTGAAGTTGTCCCTCCCGCCGCGCTGCGAATTTGCAATAGCATAACGCAGTGTGGTTAAAAAAATAATTGAAGTGTCGAACAAAAGACCGTAAAGGAAAGAAAAAGCATTCTGGATTTTAATTAGCTGCACAAAGGAAAGAAAAAGGGCTAAAGTGCACTGCTAAATGGACGAGCATGGGACCACTAGGTGGGACATTTCAACTTTTGAGACCATGCTTGCTTGGAATATCTTCACTAAAACTAAAGGTAATGACTTATATATATGACATTGGTGCACCGTAGCATTCTGTGTAAATAGAATAAAAATATTAGTAAGATTTTGTTCACGTGTTATTATATCATTGGTATAGACACTATGTGATTGTATACCTGTGTTTTATATGTTTAGTTATTCTTAAATTGTAGAGAGAGAAACCCTCTTCTCACATAATCAAAATCTCCATGAATTATAAGGCAAAGTTGAATCGCATTTTAATGGCTAAGCCAATGTAAAGTTTAACCCACTCTTCTATTTTCTTAATGTAAATACTATCGTTGATTCAATAAAATAAAATAAACACAAAAGATGACCAGTCAAAACACTTAACACAAAATAAGAACATTTACATGTGAGATATAGATACAGTCCCAAACTCGACAATGGCCCACATGCACAAGCCTCCTTTTTCATGTTTGAATTTTTGACCGTTAATTGATCTTGGGCCCGTGTTTAAAATTGGGAGGGTAAATGAGCCAACTCCGGATTCTGATAGCGAGGATCTTAGGATCAGTGATTCGTGTTTGTTTATTATACATTGTACCATCAATTTTTGTCAAGTATTGTTTGTGTTTAATTTTAAATAAAAATATTTAAAATAATTTCTGACTGTACGATGTACGATAAACGCTATGTACTACTTAAGCAAGTGATTAAGAAAATGTAATTACAGTACATTAAATGTTTCATTAAGAAGATAAATAGAATTTATAAGTGAATCATTATTTCAATCTTTTTCTTTAGTTCAAACGAAAGGAGATTTGAACTTAGCATACTGCCCTAGTTAGCATGGCTACATCCAGTTTGTAAGTGAAACATAATCGAATTTTAAATCCTACTACATTATTGCCATTGAATATTTTGGTAGGGAAATTTATGGAACAAACCATAACAATACCATCATACAAATTCTCCAATGAATTGGTTCTTTCAGTATTTATAACATACCAAAAAAATAAGGAAAATCTTATTTCAAACAAATCAAATTGGGATTTTCTAGTATGCTCCAAAATATTTTATACACTTGAATTTTTTGTTGTTAAAATCTTGATCAAGAATTTAATGACGACAAGCAAAAAATCTTGATACTTGAGGTACACCGAAGATACACTAGAGTATAATAGAATTTTGAAACAAGGTCTTCAACCAAAATAAAAAAAATATAAAAAATAAAACCAAGTTGAAAAAGGTCAAAGTTTGGTGAAGAAAGCAGAACATGGACCAGACAGAGAGCATAGTGATCAGAAAAGTGCATAATGGAGGAGGATTCTCCCCTTCTTATCTCTCTTTTCATCTCTTATATCTTATTTGAATCGCAACGATTAAGTCATGTCAACATTTTATATTAATTTTTTATAAAAATAAAAAGACAAAAAACAAAATGTAAGATCCCACATCGCCAAGGAGTGAGGATCCTGTAAGCCTTATATGTATATTCCTATCTCTACCTAACACGAGGCATTTTGGGAGCTCACTAGCTTCGAGTTCCGTAAAAACTCCGAAGTTAAGCGAGTTTGCGCGAGTGCAATCCTAGGACGAGTGACCCACTGGGAAGTTCTCGTGTGAGTTCCTAGAAACAAAACTGTGAGGGCGTGGTTGGGGCCCAAAACGGACAATATCGTGCTACAGTGGAGTTGAGCTCGGGATATGGTGAGGGGCCGGGCTAGGATGTAACAATTGGTATCAGAGCCAATCCTTGGCCGGAAGTGTGCCGACCAGGATGTTAGGCCCCTAAGGAAGGTGGATTGTAAGATCCCACATCGCCCAAGGGTGAGGATCCTGTAAGCCTTATATGTATATTCCCATCTCTACCTAGCACGAGGCATTTTGAGAGCTCACTGGCTTCGGGTTCCATAGGAACTCCGAAGTTAAGCAACTTCGCGCGAGAGCAATCCAGGATGGGTGACCCATTGAGAAGTTTTTGTGTGAGTTCTCAGAAACAAAATCGTGAGGGCGTGGTCGGGGCTTGGGATGTGGTGGGGGCTCAGGTTGGGATGTGACACAAAATGTAAGAGGAGAGGAGAGAAGAAGATAGAAATAGAAGAGGAGAGAATGCTACTTCGTGCATAATTACATTACACCAAAATAGGTGCCATATGCAAATCACGCTGCCCATAAAAAAGGCAACCAAGTGTACCACCACATGTATTCTTGACCATTGGTTTGGTTGTAACTGAGGACAAATCCGACGGTGGGAAATTAAGGTGAAGTCTGATTTCAGAACCAAAATACTAGTCCAATTTCCTAGTCAAGCATGCACCCAGAAAAATAATTTAAACAAAAAATCAATAAATAGAGTTATAATACACAATTGTGTTTAGAAGAGAGAAAATTTGTGAAACGACTAACAGCAATAAATTGATCGTTAGAAATGGACGATAAGTGTCAGTAACAACATCCCATGCAGAAAGCGACGTGTCAATCGTCCATAAGAAGTTTCACCCGAAAGACACAAAGTTTCTATTTTATGTTGTTTCTCTTTTGTCAGGATTCCTTCAGTACAAAGAATTACAGCAACCAAAGAGAAGAGAATGGTTTTCTACAAAGTGTTTTTCTTCTCAATATTCATCATATAAAGCCATGTCTTTATTTTCTAATCTCCTAAAATTTCTAATGAAGAAAAAGAGAAAGATCCAATTGCGTGAACATGAAGAAACTTAATTTCAATCACCATATCAAATTATCAAAACATTCAATAAAGAAATGTACTCAAACTAAACTAGAAATTCATACATTGCATTGGTGTATGAGATTCAATTGTTAATATACAGCTAGATTGTAACGTTTAGATTAAAACACATAAATTTAGTCATCCACTGAAATAGTGCATCCTAGGAATAAAATCTAAGACTATATTTTTTGGTAAAAGAAATTAAAAGAAGGGGCAAGAGCAACATACCTTGTAGAAGATGGGTACACGCAAGATCCATAACCTACACAAAGAAAATTAACAATAATAAACAAATTAGTCCCCATCACTTAACCAAAAAAAAAAATCAAAAAACAATTATTAAAAATAAAATGATGGGTTTTTTTCTACAAAATAAAGAAAAAAAAAATTTCTTATTGTTTTTCTGGGTGGGGGCTTGAAAAAAGAAGAGAGAAATGAATGACACACTGGGGTCTGTTTGGGCAATGGTGGCAGTGCCGGAGAAGCCGCAAGAACTAGGGGCCTTAGCCTGGCGCTGGTAATAACTGTCGAAGGCATAAGAGGCATGAGCTTGGATGGTGTTTGGGAGATAACATAGTCCGTCGGATTGGATTGGAGAACAGTCCGCTCCAGCTCCGCATGCATAGTCCAAGGCTGTCTGAAGAGCCTGTGTGCTCGCATCACTCCTAGCCACACACCATGTTGTGCTGGAAGACGTCGGAGAATTTGCTCCGTCCACCGCCAGAATTCCAAGCATATCCATCACTATGACAATGGGTGTGAGGAAGAAGAGAGAGGAGATTAATGGGTGCTGGTTGGAGAGTGAGAGTGGAGCCATGGAAAGAAAGAAAGAAAAGTTATGGACTTATAGCGAGGGTGGTCAGAGATATAGCAGCTGCTAAACTAAGTTGGTAAAGGGAGAGAGAGGGAGAGAGAGAGAGCTTTTGCTGTTTTTATCTTTGCTATTTTAGTGCCTGGTGGTGCTTTTCTTTTTCTTTTTCTCTTATTTACTATTTAAATTGATGGCTATCTTTAAGACTAACCTTAACTCTTGGAATAAATCTCAAAATTTAGCTTCTATTCCCCCATTTAGAACTGGAAATTGGGCCAAATACAGACCAAAAAATCAGACTGGGTTAGTGGAGGGCCCGCCACATGTGCGGTGACAAGCCCCGATTTTGCCCATCGCGCAGCACTAGACGTGCCACACCAATCGGCGGGTACCACACACGTGGGTCTGTTGGCCTTAGCCCAACGGATACTTTTGTCATCTGACGGCCATGATTAATTGGCCCATTGGTTGATCCAACGATCTAGGTTCAAGTTTCTTTTCTTTTTTTTTTTTAGTTTTATATTTATAAAGTTCTTGAATCTAACAGCTAAAATAAAATGTGATCAAATCTAACAGTAAAAATATATATATATATATATATATATATTTAACGACCCAAATTTAAATCTAGCAGCTAAAATTGTAATAAAAAAAAATTATTTAACTCCAAATTCACCCAAAAACTCTATAAATACCTATGTATTTGTTCAAACATTCACACAAAACTCACTTTTCTCCTACAATTCTTCCAATTTTTCTTTCTACCATCTTCCAAAACTATTTCTTCCCATTTCCAAAATTTTCAAGATGGCAAAAGATCATATTAAAGGTCGTAATTGGTCATATGAGGAAGAAGATCCTTTGTGCTTGGCATGTGTTTGTATTAGCGAAGATGGTGTCATTGGCACGAATCCAAATAAAAAGGTTGTGTGGGATAAAATCGTTAATAAGTTCACTGAAAACTCCAATGCCAATCGAATGGAAGTTGGTAGTGTTTACGATCGGTGGAAGGTTTATGGAAGGGAAGTTTGGAGAGAGCCGTGGTTGACATGGCTAGTGGAAAGAGCGCCATAGAAGTGGTGAGTGTCTTTGTTGATATTTTATTTGTCATGTACATAATCTTGTTTTGCAACTAATTGTATTTATGTATTCTTTGCATAGAGTGACAAAGCAATGGCGATATACAAGACAAGAACTATACTTAAAAATCAAGCTTTTAAGTTGCATCATGCTTGGGAAGTCCTCAAGGATTGTCCCACGGTGGGAACCGATGCTTATCAACAATGGGAAAAATTATTTGGTAGTGAAACCACAAGCACAAATGATAACAATGAATGTGTCGATTCGGTAACCCTAACTTCTTTTGTAGGCCCCTGGGAAGAGATAAGCAAAAGGAAGCAAAGAGAAAAGAGAAGATGCAAGATCCAATTAGTGTAACGATTTCTTCCGGATTTGCAAAATTGATCAAAAGCCATAGCTCTCGAGAGGAAGAAATGGTATAAATGCGCTTGGCCTTTGAGAAGCAAGTGGAAATGGAAAAGTTGATTCTAGGTAGTCTACATAATTTTTTTTTATTTTTAAATAGCCTAAATTCATTCTTTAATAATTTAGGGCTAAAAATTTAACCCAGAAGAGTTGGAGCGGAAAAGCTGATTCTGGGTTAAAACCTAAATTTTTAGAGCTAAAAATTTAGGTTTTAACCTAAGGGTTGGAAATGGTCTAAAAGAGTGGGAAATCCTAAATTTATTCTCATATTTTTAACAATTTATCTATATGTGTGAGGTTGGTGAGTTTTTTCCTCTAAGGGTAAGGACTCTAAGGGTAAGGACATCTAATTCACACCTCCAACTTTGTAATTTGTTAAAGTTTTGTATTTCTTTGAATCTTTCTTTTTTGCTAACAATAGAATTAGTTTTTAAATAATCTATCTTGTTTTATTTTTACGAACCTAAATTTCTATTTTTGTTTCACCCCCAAAAATGTCACATGCAAGCCCAATCAAGTTTCAAAACCCAATTTCTATACAGGCCCCAAGCCAAGCCTAAACACATGCAAAGATGCGGAATGAGAAATGAAGATATTCATAGTCATGCCCATGCAAGTCCATGCATATTTCTCACGCCATGCCTTACTACGCTAACTACTATTCACGCTAAAATAAGCCCAAGTCACATGCTCGGAGCTTGCCGAGTGAATTGTGGTGTGAATGGTTACAAAAGTTTTTCGGGTTTACGAGGAATCAAGATTATAGAAGACTTTAGGCTGCTTGGGGGCCCATAATCTTTGAAGTCCACGTGGGTAAGTCTAAGAAAGAACAAACCTAGTTTTCTTCTTTCCCTAGCAAGCCAATCAATCTAGTTAGGAAGGAACCAAATCATAAGTCTTAATTCACGTGAAAACCAAGAAGAAAAAAAAAAGGCATTTAATGAAGAGAGATGCTGACTTTCCTTTCCTAGCTCACGTGGAAGAACGACACATGATAGCCAGGAGATGCGTTACCAGAAGTAACGCCTATAGAAACTGACCTGGGAAAACAGCACCTTAGGAAGCAGGCATAACCTAGTCTTCACGAGGCCAACATAGCTCATCTGCATTATATCAATAAGGAAGGTCACAGTTATGTTAGGAGAAAGAGGAAGGAAGACCTAGCCATAATTAGAGATTCCCTAGGAAGCCTGGAAAGGCATCATTCACCAACAAAAGGGGAGAAATAAGTACACAAAGTGGGGCATCATTACAAGGGAAAAAGTAACACATAATTTAAGGGGAGGATTCAAGGTTCTACACCAAGCTAGGGAAAATCACTCTCAAAAGTGCAAACAGTCTTGGCTCTTCAAAAGGACCATCTTCTTGCAACCTTAGGGTTTTTCTTAACCTTCCTTCAACCCTTTCAGTAAACAAAAGCCTCCTTAGAACCCTAGAAAATCCAAATTACCCAACCTAGAACAAGATGCAACCATGCAAACTCTCTGTCATGCTAAACTAATAAGCTTCTAGCTTCCACACATGCCTCACTTAAGTAAGTCATTATTTGATTAATCATGCTATCTTTGAGTCATTGATCTAATCAGGATATTGCCTAAGACGTGATAATTCTTTCGAGATATTCTGAGACTTGGTACAAAATCGAACCAAGGGAGGCAAGAGAACATCCGCAAAGCCCAAGACCAACTCGACCTAAAAGTCCCCCAATAACTGGAGATAGCCTCAAGAACCTCAATGGTAGCATGTGCATCTTAACTCAAGATGGAAAGATTTAGCCTGCTAGAGATGGAAAGATTTAGCCTGCTAGAGATGGAAAAATTTAGCCCTACAGCATTCTTTAAAATATTAGTTTTTTGAATGACTAAAACATAGCCAAAGATTACGTTTAGTCTTCTAAGACCAAAGATGGCCTTACATAATCAAAATGTATTTTACCAAGTATAAAAGGACTTGAATTTGAACTCAAACTACGAACACATTATAGGAAAATGTAGAATTGTAATTGTATTGATTCAATTAATATCACAATAGTACAAATATATACTAGTCAAGCGACCTAGCCCAATAGAATCCTAATCAGATTCTCCTCTACTAACAATCCCACTTCACCCCTCCCCCCTCCCCTTTGGCCCCCCAAAGTTGGCAACCTTGGAGCGACAAGTTGGACCTCAGAAGTTTGAACTGCGATTCCGGGAAGACTCTTGTTCAGAACATTCGTAGGTTGATCAATTGAAGGAGAAACTGGACCTTGTGATTGCCAAGCTTCACCGCTCACAAACAAAGTGATAATTAAGCTCCATATGCTTTGTCTGAGCATGAAAAATTAGATTAGCAGCCACGTAATCAATGCTTAAGTTATCACAGATAAGAATGTAGGGAAGATACCAAATACCGAAGTTCATGGTGACCATAAGAATGCCACATATTCCGCACAAGCTTGAGCCAAGGCCCTGGATTCGAATTTGGCACTAAAGTGAGAGACAGTCGATTGCTTGGTGAAGCTCTAAGAAATCAGATTAGGCAAAAATTAAAAATTTTGAAGTGGAGCGGCGAGTGTCTAGACACCTAGCCCAATCAACATCGGAATAACCACGAAGCATAAGAGGGATGAAGGAGTGTTGAAAATAACTACCATGTTCAAATGAGAAATATGATTAACCGCATAAGGCAATATATGGATGAGTTAAAGTGAGATACTATAGGGAGCCCAATAGGTGACGAAATTCCGAAAGATTAGAAAGCGGAGTACCATCTTGATTAGTTAATTAAGCACGAGAAGATATGGGTACTGCATGGTTTGCAATCAATCATATTCGAGTAAATCAAGAGCATGTTTAGTCTGAGAGAGATGAAGACAAACCGAAGCATGACGAACCTCACGACCCAGAAAATAATGAAGATGACCAAGGTCTTTGATATCAAATTTTTGATATCAAATTCATGACTCAGAAGATCCATAAAGCGCTGGAGTGCCACAAAATTATTCCTAGTTAATACAACATTCTCATACACATAAAGTAATAAGATAAGATCAGTCGTACCATGGTGGAAAGGGAGGGATCGGCCATGACTTGTACCAACCCATGATAGAGAATAAATGTACTGAAGTGTTAGAACGAAGCACAGGGAGCCTGTTTGAGACCATATAGTGCCTTATGCATCTTATAGACATGGTGAGAGCACTGAGGATCCATAAAGCCTGTGTAACATCCCACATCGCCCAGGGGAGTGGATCCTGTAAGCCTTATATATATATATATATTCCCATCCCTACCTAGCACGAGGCCTTTTCAGAGCTCACTGGCTTCGGAGTTCATAGGAACTCCGAAGTTAAGTAAGTTCGGGCGAGAGCAATCCCATGATGGGTGACCCACTGGGAAGTTCTCGTGTGAGTTCCCAGAAACAAAACCGTGAGGGTGTGGTCAGGGCCCAAAGCTGGCAATATCGTGCTATGGTGGAGTCGAGCCCGGGATGTGGTGGGAGCTCGGGCCAGGATGTGACAGCCTAGGCAGTTGAACTTGATCAGTCGATATTATATATATTTTTACCTAATCTTAGTTATAACTTATTTGTTATTTTGAGAGAATTTTGAGACTTTGCTTTATATTTGATTGTAGGATGTGTGAGTCTACTTTATGCAAAAAGAGATGAAAAGAAGGAATTTTGGAGTAATTCCAATAGAGTGGATTCACAAGTCTTCTAAGATGATTGTGTCAAAATCTCATATTTTATTTCCTAGCTGTTTGATTATGGCAATTAAATGAAGAAAGATGCCCAGTGCTGCCACATTAACCTTTTTGGCGTTTTTGGCCCACAAGTCATTGAAGATGATGTTTGTTTGGGGAAAGTTCCTTCTACAAATTTGAAGGGGACATCCTAAACTTTTCAACGCTACCATTCCAGATTCGGTACTGATTTGGTTAAAACGGGTTGATTCTTCGGCTGCCAAAATTACCCAAAATCAAATAGGAATGTGTTTTCTAGTTATATTATTTTATTTGGTTTTCCAGATTTTAGGTCTATTTATATGTTAATTTAGGAGCCCTAAAGGGCTAGAATGATTTTACACTTTAATTTGGCATTTAGAGAAGAGAGCTTTGGCAATTTTTGGCTTTATTTTACAAGGGTGTTTTCAATATTTTGATATTCAATTATGATTATGCGTAACTAATTCGTTTTTTAAGATGCGGGTAGCACGCACAACCAAACGTATGAAGGGAGGACAAATTTGGGCAATGACCGAAAAGATGAAAATAAGAACTAGACTAACCAATGACCGAGGACGGAAGGAGATTAATTATGTAGATGGCTGATTCTGTAAAAGATTAAATCAGTAAATGAAAATTCATTGAAATCCAAACTTTGTGAGATCGTCAATATCAGAGTGGCTTCGACCCAAAGGGGAGGCGGGGCATGAGCAATGTTTAGGAGGAGACGAATGACAGTAGATATGTGACGGTGTTGCATTCACCAAGGAAATTTTGTTCGGGGGTGCGGGACTCGAAACACGATGGACAAGTCCAGTTTTATGACAAAAGATTTTAAATGAATGATTTATGTATTCCATACTACCATTGATTTGAAGAAATTTAATGGAGGAATTAAATATATTTTCACTATATTATATAATGATTTGAAATGCATAAATACTTCTGATTTTGTGACGACCCGTCCCAATTTGTTATATAATTTTCTCCTTGAGTGTGTAAAGTGATGAATATACCCTTGTTGGCTTAGTGATGTGGATGTACATAAGCAATTTTTAATTATTATTTCTGCCATCGTAATTAAATCGTACTCGACGTCACGAATGCATTGAAGCGAGTTAAGCCCGAATCGGAGTCGTAACGAAAAAGTTACGATTATTTGAATACATAAATGGGTAAATAGCATTGTATTTTTTCTTGGATGTTGACCCTTATGTGCATCCCTTACCCAATTGTTTTAGTTCCCATGTTCTTGAGCCTAATCAGATATGTGGCCCTATTGTTTTTGGACCAATTAAAACTGGCCTTCTCTTTCTCTTCTGCCCAATCACGTACGCACACACACATACACTCTCCTTCTCTCCTCTCTCCTTCTCGACTTTTCTCCCTTCTTCTTCCTTTGCACCGCGACACACCCACACCTAAACCCATCAAAACCTCATAGATCGATCATGAGCTTTTACATCATCATGTTCCTCGTGGCCTCATGATCCTAGTGATACTATTTGATCACCGAATGGACGACGGGAACTCGAAAACCAGAAGCTCCAGTGAGGAGCCAAGTATACTCCAACGCGATCCCGACGGGGTTAAGGAGTTTTAGGACTTGGAAAGTTGTATCACATATAAGTGAGACATAGCCCGAGGAAGAGCGTGGACAAGCCACATTAAGGGGTTACTATCCTGCTACTTATCAGTGAGTAGGCATTTTCTTTCATATGTGTGTGTGTATATATATATATACATGTATATGCTTTGCAGTTTCCAGAAAACGTTTTAAAATGAATTATGCCTTGAATGCCATGTTGAGTATGCATTATATTTATACACATTGCATTGTTATGAATTCAATTACATTGAATGTGAAGGATTATTTTGGAAGATGACATGTTCATTTAAGCAACATCATTAGCATGCAATTAACAAATTAAAGGCGGAATCATGCTAGCATGCACTTAAAAACAAAACATTACCCATGAATGTTCAAAGCCTAGTAAAATGGTGAACCAATAATCAACTCAAAACAAAGTGAGTTGAAATATATACCTTTGTAGATTCCTCTTTGTATTTAAACAAAGGCTAATCACCCAAAGAGAGGGCCTTCATTCCTTGCATCTTAGATCTATGGATTTGGATGGATGAAAAAGGTTTCTCCAAAGTTCCCAAAATTGAGAACCTCTAATGATTCATCACCAAGGCATAATGAAGAAGAAATGAGTGACCTTGGAGGAGTTTGATTGCTAGATGATCCCTCCAAGGTGGCCGAAATTTTAGAGAGAAAGGAGAGCTTGTGTTCTCATCCTTTCCCCAAAAACAACCCTTAATGAATTTTAGGCTATAAAGTCCTTTATATAGTCCCTTCAAATAAGTGACCTAATGGACCAAAAGCCCTATTCTTCTAACATGGCCGGCCTATAGGGTTTATTGAGCTTTCAAGCCCTTTGTTTATTCAAGTTGTCATACAACTTGAGTTAATGGGCTTGACATTCAAATCCCATTGGGCCTTGCGGCCCAAAACTAACCCGAGGTCTTTAACGAACTTATTCGTTTGATTAATTAACATATTAATTAATCCTAGCCTTAGATAAATAATTAAACCATTTAATTATTCTTACTCATCTCCGTTGTTTCTTCAAACTCTACCTTACTCGGTGAACGATCCATTAGGTTCCTTTTAGCGAGGCAGTGGGCGATTAAAACTCTTTCTAATCGATTGTGAATTGAAACTTACTTTCAATTCTCCCGTAAGTGATAATACACTTTTAGGGCTTCCACAAACCATGGTTGACGCCTAGCAGCATGTCATGGTTACCCAAGCTAATCAGAAGAGGTGGAGAACCTATTCAGTTTTAGGATTACAAATGCAATACGGTCTTTCTCTAATACAATACTCTTGACCACATTGTTTGGTTTGATAGTTTATTCATGTCTACTATCCAATGTGAGTCTTGCGCTTATATGATTACCTTGAATGTGATTTGGAACACATTCCTAAATCTCATTCATACTTTGGCCAAAGATTCTTAATCATATCATAGAGTATTCTCCCTCAAACAGTTTGAAGGTTAGAGATCCCTTGTTGCGCATTCACTTGCCTCCATGGCTAAGTGGCTTAACCCCAACGATGCCGTGGACACCCTCCTGATGGAGTGACTTTGACATAATCAAAGATTAAGGACCTAACCACAAGACAACTGTGATGCCTCAGGTCAAAAGACTAATTTGCATTATCCCAACCATGAGTTCTCATGTGACATGAATATGAGAACTCTTCGTTGATCGTGTTCAGTGAACTCATTCTCTATTGAGCACCTACGTACTTGTCTTGATGTCACACACACCAATGACTCGAGACTAGTCACTCTCCCTGAGAGAAGACATAGCACGTACTGATCTTAACGAACTGTCAATGCCCAATTGACAATCCTATGATCAGGAACGTTTAGGATGTGTCAACGAAAGAATAGTCTCATGAATCTAACTTCTTTAGATCGCATTCTTCCAATCACATATTCCTTGGACTTATCGTTTAAGCATATAACATTTATATGAGATGGCTCAAACAATAATCTTTGCCCTTTACATTTAAACTACATTAGTTTAACTTTGTGAAATGTCCGTAAAGTATCATCATATGATTGGTTTTAGGGCACATTTCCAATAGAATGATGCTGCGGAGGTTCAGGTAAGCTCCAGGTGAGTTAGTATAGGTTGAGTTGGTTGCCTTACATTGATATGCATAAATGCCTTTAGACCTCATCACTACTGCACCTCGATGTTAGTGCTCCAGTCCCAGGCCAAGGCATAGTCTTTCAAGTGATTGTTCACCTTTCACACCGCACGCTTACCTTGGATCTAAGTCTGGTGCTAGCCTGTCGTACAGACCACAATAGGTGGTTCTGACTCGTTGGTGACCCTCGATTTATCGCACAACCTTCATGTGATCGTAGCACTTGAGTGTACATATTTACACCTAGCCTTGTCGTACAGGTCACATTATGTGACTCCGACTCGTGTGCTAGCCTAGGTTGATGACCTATATGTCCAGCTGTACAAGTCACGTTAGGTGACTCCAACTAGCATGCTATTTTATATCTACACATGGCTTCAATGTTTTAGTGCTGAAACGTTATAACATGGCATATTTTGGTTTTCACTGCCCTTGCACATTGTTTTTACATATATACGTAGTATTATTTTCTGGGAACTATGCAAGTTTTACAGTAAGGGGTTATTTTGTTCAGAAAGATAACTATGTTTTCAAAAGCTTTGTTTTTGCTCACTCACCTTTCTGTTTTGCACCCTTTGATGTCCTAGGTAACTGTTCGTATTTGTTGCTCACGAGGACTATCTAGCAGTTTTGACGTTCTGATGTTTCCATAAATAAATGTAGGGTTTTTCTCCCTGATTGTATAGTTAGTACTTGTTCACTTTGACTGCATTGTTGGATTGCCTATGCTCTGAATACTTGTATTTGGTTTTTGGTTTAGCAAGTTATTATCGATGCTTTGTGAAATATTTCTCAGCTATAGCTTTACCATTGATGAGGCTAACTAGGAAGGGAGTTAAGTTTGAGTGGGATGATGATTGCAAGCAAAGTTTTCAGCAGCTAAAGTATTATCTCACTTATGCGCTTGTTGTGCCACTTCCGAATGATAGTGGGAACTTCAAGATCTATAGTGATGCTTCCTTGAATGGTTTAGGCTATGTATTAATGCAGCATGGCAGAGTGATCATGTATGTTGCACGACAATTGAAACCCCACAAGATGAATTATCCTCCCCATGATCTTGAGTTGGCAGCTATTATTTTTACATTGAAAATTTGGAGGCATTATTTGTATGGGGAAAAGTGCAAGATTTTCACCGATCATTAAAGCCTCGAGTATATTTTCACTCAGAAAGATCTTAATCTCAACGGAGATGGATAAAATTGCTCAGTGATTACGACTATACGATTGAATACCACCCCAGTCAAGCGAACATGGTGGTGGATGAACTTAGCAGAAAATCATGCGGCCAACTTAATGCTCTACATGCATGTCGTATTCCTTTCCTCACAGAATTGAGATCTACTGGAGTTGATTTAGAGTGAAAGATTGAGAAGAAACCTTACTTGTTAGTTTTCGAGTCAGACCAATCTTGATAGATCATGTGCTCAAGACTCAAATGAATGATGCAGAATCTCAAGAATTAATTTAGGCAGTGTCAAACGGGAAAAGAAAGACCTCAGGATTAGGAATTCCGATGGTATGCTGATGCAGGGCGACCAAATGTACGTGCCTAATGTTGAAGAATTAAAGAAAGATATACTTGATGAGGTGCATGTTTTGGCTTATGCGATGCATCCTAGAAGTGCAAGATGTATCACACCATTCGACCTTTCTATTATAGGCTCGGAATGAAAAGAGAGATTGTTGAGTATGTGAGTCGTTGTGCAGTATGTCAACAAGTCAAGGCAGAGAGGAAGAAACCTTTTAGGTTACTACAGCCACTTCTCGTACCTCAGTGGAAATGGGAAGATATTACCATGGATTTCATGTACAAGCTTCCTCATACGCGAAATGGTTACGATGGTATTTGGGTGATAGTTGATCGACTTACTAAGTCAGCGCACTTCCTGCTTGTTCGGGAGAACTACTCTTTAAGTCAATTAGCTAAACTTTTCATCTCAGAGATTGTCATGTACCATGGTGTTCCGATGAGTATCATTTTTGATCGGGATCCTAAATTCACTTCTAAATTTTGGGTAGCTTTCCAGGAAGTTCTCGGTTCAAGATTGCTCTATAGCACGACTTATCACCCTCAGACGGATGGGCAATTTGAGAGAACCATTCAGACGCGAGAAGATATGCTGAGATCCTTAGTTTTGTAGTTTGGAGACTCTTGGCATAAGTGTTTAGCTTTGATCGAGTTTTCTTATAATAACAGCTATCATTCTAGCATTGGCATGTCACCGTTTGAGGCGCTTTATGGTAAACCATGTAGTACTCCGTTATGTTGGTCTGAAGTCGGCGAGAGAGTGTTAGTGGGCCCTGAGATTGTTGATGAGACTACATAGAATATTTAGGTCATTAAAGATAACCAAAAGGCGGCCCAGGATCAACAAAAGAGTATCGCCGATAGACATTCTACTAACAGGGTATAAGGTTGGAGATTAGGTATTCTTAAAGCTATCACCATGGAGAGGCGTGGTACGGTTTGGAAAGAAAGGTAAGTTAAGTCCTCGTTATATTGGACCGTATCAAATCACCAAGCAAGTTGGTGAAGTTGCCTATCGACTTGAGCTACCTCCAGAGTTATCAAGGGTGCATGACGTTTTCCATGTGTCTATGCTGCGTAAATATGTCTCTTATCCGTCGCATGTAATTCCTCCTCAACCACTAGAGATTAACCTGGATTTGACCTACGATGAGGAGCTGGTGATGATCTTGGATTGGAAAGATAAGGTTCCTAGGAACAAGACTGTTCGTATGGTGAAAGTTTTGTGGCGGAACCACTTAGTCGAGGAAGCCACCTGGGAAACTGAGGAGCGTATGCAAGACCTATATCCACGTTTTTTTTTATGATTATTGATTTGTTATGTTGAAATTTTGGGGTCAAAATTTTTTTAAAGGGGGTAGACTATGACGGCCCGTCCCAATTTATTATATAATTTTCTCCCCGAGTGTGTAAAGTGAGGAATATACCCTCGTTGGCTTAGTGACATGGATGTACATAAGCAGTTTTAAATTATTATTTCTGTTGTCATAATTAAATCATACTCGACGTCACGAATGCGTTGACGCAAGTTAGGCTCGAATCGGAGTCATAACAAAAAAGTTACGATTATTTGAATACGTAAACGGGTAAATAGAATTGTATTTTTTTCTTGGATGTTGACCCTTATGTGCATCCCTTACCCAATTATTTTAGTTCCCATGTTCTTGAGCCAATCAGATATGTGGCCCTATTGTTTTTGGACCAATTAAAACTGGCCTTCTCTTTCTATTCTGCCTAATCACCTACGCGCACACACATACACTCGCCTTCTCTCTCATTCTCTACTCTTCTGCCTTCTTCTTCCTTTGCACCATGACACACCCACACCCAAACCCATCAAAACCTCATAGATTGAGCGTGAGCTTTACATCATCGTGTTCCCCGTGGCCTCATGATCCTAGTGATACCATTTGATCACCGAACGGATGACAAGAACTTGAAAACCAGAAGCTCCGGTGAGGAGCCAAGTTTACTCCGACGCGATCCTGGTGGGGTTAAGGAGTTTTAGGACTTGGAAAGTTGTATCGCATATAGGTGAGACGTACCCCGAGGACAAGCGTGGACAAGCCAAATTAGGGGGCTACGATCCTGCTACTTATCAGTGAGTGGGCATTTGCTTTCTACACACACACACACACACACACGTATATGCTTTACAGTTTCCAGAAAACATTTTAAAATTAATTATGCCTTGTATGCCATGTGGAGTATGCATTATATTTATACACATTGCATTGTTATGAATTCAATTACATTGAATGATGCTGCAAAGGCCCAGGTAAGATCCAAGTGAGTTAGTATATGGTTGAGTTGGTTGCCTTACATTGGTATGCATAAATGCCTTTAGAGCTCATCATTGTTGCACCCCGCTGTTAGTGCTCCCGTCCCGGGCCAAGGCACAGTCCTTCACGTGATTGTTCACCTCCCGCACTGCACGCTCACCTTGGATCCAAGTCTGATGCTAGCCTGTCGTACAGACCACAATAGGTGGTTCCGACTAGTAGGTGACCCTCGATTTATTGCACAGCCTTCACGTGATTGTAGCACTAGAGCCTACATATTTACACCTAGCCTTGTCGTACATGTCACATTATGTGACTCCAACTCATGTGCTAGCCTAGGTTGATGAGCTATAGGTCTAGTCATACATGTCACGTTAGGTGACTCCGACTGACATGTTATTTTATATTGATTCTACACCTGGCTTACATGTTTTAGTGTTGAAACGTTATGACATGGCATATTTTGTTTTCACTACCCTTGTGCGTTGTTTTTAGATATATATGTAGAATTATTTTCTGGGAACTATACAGGTTTTACAGCCAAGGGTTATTATGTTCAGAAAGATAACTATGTTTTCAAAAACTTTGTTTTTTCTCACCCTTCAATTTTGTGCCCCTCTAGGTCCTAGGTAGCTGTTTGTATCTGTGGCTCATGAGGACTATTTGGCGATTCTGACATTTACATAAATAAATGTAGGGATCTTCTCCCTGATTGTATTGTTAGTACTTGTTCACTTTGACTGCACTGTTGGATTGCCTATGCTCTGAATACTTGTATTTGGTTTTGGTCACTTCCACACACTTATACATATATATATTATCTCTAGTTTAAATAAGTTTAGGTTTGTTTTTTTTATTTTTAATTTATTATTTATTCACATATTCTTGTTACTATCACTTTTGTTGTGCACTAGGTTACGTCACCCTCATGTGATGGTCAGCATGCCTCGACTCAGGTCAGGGTATGTCAGATTTAGCATGCAGAGGAAAGATTCAAGAGCAACGACTATAGTCTTCCGTAATAAGTTATAATAGCAAAATCCGGAGAGAGAGGGAGTTGAAGACATCCAAACATCCGAGTGAACTAAATAAAATGGGAACAAAGCAATAATTTATTGGAATTGAAAGGTAGTTTGTGTGACTTCGAAAGTGCAAAGGGCTTACAAAGCGCCTTATTTAATTTAGACAGAACCTTAAGACAATTTACATAAAACTTCAGAGGATGGATGACAAAGATGGGAGTACCACAAGGAGGAGGAGACGGCATGGAAGGTAGACAGACGAGACGAAAACACGAGATATAGGTGACCCTTACAACGGAGAACCAGTGTACAAATCAACTCTACCAAAAGGATGAATAGCAACAGCCACGAATTGTTTTTGGTAATTAAACACATTTTTTCTTGGCCTCCTACCTGTTTACTCCTATTCATTGTTTTCATTTGATTCATACGGCCATAAATAACAAAGGGCGTGAGAAACTAAAGAAGTCATTTGATCTACCAGTTGTAAAACATTCCAGCACTCTTTCGAGCCGAAACAAGTCGTGTTCATATTCAAGTCTGGATCATGCAATGTAGGGACTGTTAAGGTACCGAAACAATTCTCAATCTAAAGGATGAAAAGAAATTCTAATTGAAGCTCAAATGAGCAATGCTTCTTGCCTAAGACAATAATCTTAGTCAACAACAAATATTAATCAGAAATCTTGAGTAATTGATGCAGCCAATGATCCTGGGGCAATGGGGCTGTAAAAGAATGAAAACCCCGTTTTCTGCTGATATAACTAGCGGTATACATCTAAATGATCAATACATCTTCAAAGAATGGGTATAAAAAAAACATATGGGAATCGGAGTTGTACACTCACCTCTGGTTTTCCTCTCTCTCTCTCTCTCTCTGTTCTCTCTCGCTCTCGCTCTCTTCCTTCTCTCACTCACCTTCACTCTCTTCTTTATCTCTCACGCGCTCTCAATCTCTTGTTTCTCCCATGTGGAAGCTCAGGTGGCTTGAAGGCTGAGAACTGGAACTTTAGAATCACCAGCAACATCCTATTGAAAGTTAGAATCGCCTCAAACTTTTTCATAGAATAAGATATAGGCCTCAGAGTGAAGAACCTCGTCTAGGGAAATCTGACGCACAAGTGCATCACTAGCATAATACCACACATGACCAATATTTTCTTCCTCGGCTTTTCCTCTGCCCCTTTCGCCCCCTCTCACGTATGCAACATAGTGGCCCCCTCTCATGGTTCCAGAATGCTCCACAACCCCCAATAGCTGGTATTCATACTTCTCCCCATCTGTGGAACTGTAAAGCTCAAAAGAACAGCATGGCCACACTATTAATACACTTAACAATCGGAAATGTAACTTGCAATCTATACAACCAATTAACCCAGTCACCACCACACAGCGGAAACTAGGAACAAAAAGAGCAAACAAGTACTATGTGAAGCACATGTAACCACATTATGAGTCGATATATGCATCGGTAGTATCTTTTACATTATGATAATTTCACAAAAGGTTCACCCATGAATTGGCATTTCATGTAAATCAGATGAAGCAAAAAAATTGTCATTGTTTGTAGAGCTGACTCATTTCAACTGCGTGAAAACAATTATGCATAGAATGACTACTTGATTCTGTTTCCAAAAGATATCAAAACAAACTCTACGTATGAAACAACATATGGAACAGCAGAAAAGAAAGGCTTAAACAAGTATGGAAACCTATGAAAAAAAGTTCTAAATGTTGAAAGCACTAATGTAGCTTAATTTCTCCTTGATGTTCTTGGTAGGTTAACTATTCATTCAATATGCTTTCTCCATTATGTGTAATAATTTCACTACTATTTTCTCCGACAGGAAAAAAGGACTGAGTACCTTTTTTTTCTCCTATTTCCAAAAAAAAAAAAAAAAAAGAAAAAAAGAATTTAACCAGTACCAATGACCTTCCAATTGATCATTAAACCACTAAATATGTCATGATTATCGTGTGTGGTGTTTCTTCCATGAAATACAAGTTCTTGTTGTTTGTTAATGATCTCTTGGACTTCATAAATTGTATACGGATGTCAACCTAATTATTGGTTTATACACTTTGATTTGGTCGGTTCAAAATTTGTGCATTATGTTGAAGCAGCAAATTCTGAAAAAGATAAGAATAAGAATCAAAATGAAGAGGTACAATCCTTCTGGACATGCATCAGCTCAACACAAAAGCTCATAATGAAGTTGCCATGAAACAGGAATTAAAAGACAAGGCCAATTGAGACTAAAAAAGAAAAAGCTAAACAGACAAGGCAAAAGGGGCAACTGTGAGTAGAGGTTTTAAGACATCTGATGGAGAAAAATTAAATAAAACCTTGACCAATAGAAATTGGTAGTTGAAGACAAGGACCATTGAAAGGGGAATAACTAAAACTATAGTATAAGGAAAAACCTTTGGGTAGAGTCAAGCCATGATCATATCAATTAGGATTAACTAAAACTATAGGACAAGGAAAAACCTTAGGGTAGAGTCCAAAGCAAATTTCCTGGTGCATAACTATATCTCACCTCCGGGCATAATTAGGGTTAGATGCAAGGGCTTGACCAAATTTCTAAGAACATTTGTACGAGGAAACTGGTATAAATATGGTAAAGTGTTCCGCCTATGATTAAGAACATATATCTCATCTATGATTACGAAGCCTATAAATGCAGGATTAGTGAAAAAGGCGCCATTACTAATGTGTATTCATTCTTCAATGGCGCACTCACAATTCTATCCCTTGAAAGCTCTATAAATGGCTAGAATCTTCAATAGATTGGGAAAAGAGTAGATTAATAACAAAAAAAAAAAAATTTCAAGGAAATTTGGTAACACGGGGGAAAAATAAATGGATAACAAGATGAGGTAATTTGGTACTTAAGCAATGGAGAGAATAACTATAGCACTCTCTCACAAATATGGCTTCACATATCAAGTTTCACTTAGGGCTCCCTAAGGTGGATGATAATTAAAATCATTGACTCGAGTCTAGTCTCTTCAGACTCTTAATTCCCACCTCCCTATACTTCCATCGGCTACTAAGATTAATGACGTTTCAGACCACTAGAGGCACTTGAGTTACAACTATGATGTATGGTTGATCATCTTCTGGAACCATGTCTTGCCCAGTTTGCACGTGATAATTATATCCTTGTGAATCAGTAATAACTGACACTTATTCTCAAATGGTTATGCAAGCACCTTGGATGCCTATTCTATTCTATGCTATTCAAATATGTCGATCCTTATTGTATGTTTCAAATGTGTCTGCGAACCACAATCTAATGATAACTCTCAAATTTTAGGTAAAAATTCCAAAACAAACACACAAACTATCATTGTTATAAAAATCCCCACCTAGCACCGGCCACTGGCCTAATTAGTCCCTAGGCGTTTGAAAATTAAGAAAATGTGCCTAGACCCAATTAGGCGTGTGCTTGCCTGCCTAACCCGCCTAAACCCGCCTAGGTCGCCACTCTCACTTAAACTTTCATTTTGCATTTTAATTTTTCAATAAAATGTAAGAGACTTGTTGAATACTTGGATGAACACTCATTCTAGGCACGTTCCCCATGTTTTCAATATGTTCTAATACTGTATAATTTATAATGTCATTCTATTTTGCAATTTATGTATCCCAATATAATTATGTGTGTTTTTTTTTAAGTATAAATAGACACTTATTTATAAATATATAATAAATTTACTTAAATCCGCCTAGCCGCTAGGCCACAGCCCGCCACCAAACTAGCGCCTAGCGTCATTTAGAACCTTGCAAACTATACACATTGCATTATTTCAAAGAAAACAAGGTATAAGGATAATATTAACTGTATAGTCACCTTTCAGCTCTATGCAGGGACATCCTCTATGTAGTCATAGAATAATTCCTTTCCGAGTAGTGTATATTAAGAGTTCAAGTTTATGAGGTGACAAATGATCTGCCCAACCATGTCCCACCGCCCCCTCGTAAGCTTCTATTGTCTACCTAATAGCGCTAACACTGATCACCCCCTCCCGTTATGATAGTATAAAATGGTTATCCTACCATTTTAAATGTTTCTTCCAAGATAGGGCCAAAACAAAATCATGAGTCCATGACAAGCAGTAAATTTCTGTGGCATTTTGAATGTAAAATAAACTTTAATAGAAAGTAAGGTAAATACCTGGAATCCATATATGGCCTAAGATCAATTTTTTCTCGAAAACTGACATGGCCGTTCAATTTACTCAAGCGACCACGAGCATCTTGGCTGAACCTTTTAAGATGAATAGTCAAAATAGGTGGGGCCCTGTTGATGAGGCACCTTTTAGTCGCATTCCTCATCACATTCACACGTTTGGAATTTATTTCCTCATCCTCACTTTCTTCTGATTCACGATGTCCATCCAATATCCCATCATTAGTCTGCGGTACAGTGTCCGAGGTGAAACTAGCACTACTAGACTCATCAGCCCTAGAATCAATGACTTGATCACAATCTGAAGTATTTGATTGCACTGGAGGAGCATCTTTAATCTCATCTTGTCGTCTACAAACAACAGAATTCAACTTATGTGATTGACCATTCTCAATTGCTGAGCAATTTTGGCTCAAGCAATTTATTTTTCCATCATGCAAAACCAAGTTTTCACCAAACTGGTTACAACCAGTATTGCTTTTGACATTCCCATTACCAAGCCTTCTGACATCGGCAGGCCACGGACCCATATTTAAACTCAGTGAATCACCTTGTGTTCTAGTCTCACATCCATTTAGCAAAACTTTAGCAGCAGATTTTACCTGCTTCTTTTCTTCCAACTTTTGGCGTTGAAGAGTTTTGGAACAGTTCTCACAATGCCAAGCATTTTCACTGGCAAGAAGCTCAGGCTTTATGAAATGAGCCAAACAACTCTCTACAGACACTGGAGAATCAGTATCATCAACTTCATCTGGATCAGACTCGCTAGCTATGTTACTAGTGTCCGTGCCACCCTCACCTACAGAGGGTCTTGTAGGTGGGCCATAAACTTCAGGTTCGTTGAATAAATCCCCAAAGCCAAAGTCGTCTTGTCCACAACCCACAACCGAGGAGGAGGCCTCACCTTCGCCTCCCATGATTCCCTCAGTGATAGAACACTCTGCTTTATACGGAAGCAACAAAACTTCAGAATCCTGAACCTGTAATGGGAGCTCTTCCTCCCAAGAATTCACTGAAGAAAAGTCAGGTTTTACATTTGGTTCCCCATTAGGCATAAAAACCTGATTACTAGATTCAGAGCCACTCAGTAGAGAGGCATCATTAAGATGTGTATTCTTGTTTTTGGAATCTTGAAAATTTGAAATATCATTATTTTGTGAAGATAAATCATTGTCATCTAACATATTTCCCGAATCAAGATAATCCAACCATGAACAGTCATCTAACAAAGGTGATGTTTGCTCTGCTGCATCCTCACAGACATCATTTGCAGATTCTTGGACAGCAGATAGACTATTTACAACTAATTCCTTTTGTTCAGAAACCTCACTGCTGGTTGATGGGGTTGGAACACTTGGTGATGGTACAGAATTCTTCTCTTTGTTATTTTTAGACCGAAGCTTTCCACTCCTCTTGGGCGGCAACTTCGTCTTATTTGCTCGAGAGGTGGGTTGGGCAGTCTTAGATGGGGATTTTCTGGTTGGAACTGACAATGACAGATCTAAAAATGACTCGTACACAGTTGAGGAGTGACCACATTCGACACAGCGAACAGTACTTGCTATTTGGCCCCCAAATGCAGTATCCACAAAAGTAGGACCCGAATTTGAAGGATTCCCATTTTCCTGAGAAGAATTTATACGTTTCCTCATACTCAACTCCTCAATGCAGAATCCATCCAGTAAGCAACGAAGCAATTCATGGCTGTCTTGCTGCTGATACCCCCTAAATTGGGGAGCCTTGGAACAAACACACCCAAAAAGAGACCTTGGGTTTATCACATTCTTAACTCCTGACTCTGGTTTTGCTTCAGTAAAGAGTTTCTTCAAGGAAACAGTAAGAGCTCCAGTAGATGCATCTAAATTTAAGAAGTAACCCCGCAACCTATCCATGGCTAGAAGGTTCTGTAAGACAGAATTAAAGAAGCAAGTGTTACCAAGATTAACCAAGCCTCTCACCGTATAACCAACTCTTCGATCCAAATCACATGATATATTGCTAGCTGATTTGATTTCGCTTGTCAAACTGCCACTCACAAACCACACATCCTCAGCATTAACCAATGATTCCTCCGATGAATGACCCTTTATCAATTTAACAACATCCGCAAACACAACTTTTTGTTCACCATCCTCTTCTGTCTTGTCAATTGTAATAAGCATGTTGCACGGGAAGCACCATCGCATCTGAAGCTTTTCAAAGTGGATCACTATTGGATGACGAGTTTGCCTAGCATGCCGAACTGCATGGCATTGAGGGGTTGTGGGAAGTCCAAACCCACCGCAAGAATAATGACCACACTGCAAACAAACCCAAATGGCTTTGGACTCTGATTTTGAATCCACGGAGGAGCTCCCTTTCTTCTTCCCATGTTTTCCCTTTCCCTTACCGCCCCTCCTATCAAGCGCTCCTTCCCTGCAATATTCACACCTAACAGGCCCTGAAGACCCAATTTTAGCAGACAAGTTATCCAAATTTACACCTTTGTCAACATGAGGACAAGGCCTTCTCTCTTTCGCAACTGAAACTCCATTGTCACCATCCTTAACACTTGGGTTGCATTGTTGGGGAGCTTTTTTTGGGGAATCGGCTGCCACCAACTTCTCCCTTGGAGGAGCTCTAGCCTTCTTCTTAACTTTCTTCCCCATAAATTCCTAAAACCAATCGAAATATGCCAGCTATAACAACAACAATAATGATAACAATATGAGCAAAAGATCAATAACAATTACCAACTACCGTAAACAACCAGATACGAACCAAACGGAAAATGTAAAACCGAATCCCATTAGCTACTCAAATAAATACATTCTGCTCAAAATTACACGAAAAATGTAAAACCCATAGTTTAATTTTAAGAGAAACCCTTTTGCAATAATTGAAAAAAAAAAAAATCGAAGAAATGAGGAGAACAATCAAAATCCACTATATGCTACACCATAACTAACTACGGAAGGGCAAGAGACGGCTATGAAGATTCAGGTTTTTACAGAGAAACCCAACAAAGAGTTGGATTGTAAAGCGCAAAAAACAGGTTATGGGCAATCAAAAAGGTGAAGTAGAAGCACAAATCAATCGACAATTAACTGAACTACAACATTAAAATATTTAAAAATGTTCATTGTTTTACCTCAAAATCTGGAAAAGATGACCAGTAAAGCCTGGATAGCTTTTCAGGGCAATGGTCACATAGGATGAAAGAAGAGATTGGTGTTTGAGGTTTAGGATCTATCCAGGTCGGAGAGGCGGAGTGAGAGTGGAGTGCTGTATTTGATTGAAGGTCTTTTGGCGCACCTCCTAATCTTTTGCTTACTAGCTACTCTCCCCAATGAGTGAGAGAGAGAGAGATGGGAGAAGAGTTACAGTGGGTAACTGGTAATAGAGAGAGAGCCGAGAGAGGAATTTTGTTGATTTTGTTTGGTTTTCTATTTGGGTGCGACAGGATTTTGTTGTTGTTGTTGCTGGAATCAAGATGGACATATTGGTTTTGTGGCAAATTTATATTTGGCACTAACTGTAGCAGATTATTTGTTACACGGTCAATCATGTTGTTGACTCTAAAAATTGTTTAACTTACATGGCGCGCATGTCGAATAGTTAATAAGTTAACTACGTTTTTCGGTTGAATGTGATGCGAGCCAACTCGTCGATCAAGCTCAGTCGGTGAGTGAATGAATGTGGTGGTGGTGGTTTCGAACGCATTGCTGTATTTTGCGATTACGGTTGAGGAAGAAATTCATCTCAGCCTCTAGGTTCTAGATCTTGAAGACAATGCTACAAGTCTCTGTGAAGTTCACAAACCGTCTGCACCAGGCTCGACTACTTCAATTATATTTGTGCAAATATAAGTGCCCCAAATTGGTATCAGACTGTATGGACACAAATATTCAAAGATGATAAGTGTCTTGATTGTAAATGTGGTTTGGCCGTCGAAGTGCCGAACTCTGAAATGTACTTGTGAATATCCAATCATAAAATAGGTTCAGTTTTCAATGTTTTAAACGATGTATCTTGGTAACACCTCACTTCGCCAAGAAAGCTAATGAAGTGACCTCTTCCAACAAGGACTCAAAGAACCCTTGTTGATAGAGACTTGGATAGGTAGTTAACCGAACTTGGAGTAGTGTTGTCCAATACAAACTATAAGATGCACCACGACTGCCTGACTTTACAATGCTAGTGTTGTCCAATACCAAGGTTCTAAAAAACGTTAAGCGCTAGTCGGGCAGCAGGCTAGCGCCTAGGCGGCTATGCAAGGTCTAGGAGGGCACCTAGACGGCCTAGGCGGATTTAGATAAATTTCTTTTTTATTTTATGAATTAATTAAATTTATTATATAAAAGGTAAATAATTATTGACTAATATGTTATTTCTTATAGAAAAACATACATATGTGAATGTTTTTTGTACATATATGATATACTTGCCTAGGAAAAAAAAAACAAAATATAATCTAAATAATTTATAATTTATATAAGATTTATATATGTATATATATATACACACACACACAATACACACACACACACACACACACACACACCAAACTTTTAAAAATATAAAAAGCCCACATAGTGGGTGGTTTTCATTACTAAAACCATCCAACTGTCCACCTCACCTCTGCTCTTTCACATCACCCGTCCACCTTGGGTGGTTTCATAATTAAAACCATGTCAGAGTCCATGGTTTTCATGATTAAAACCATGCTTTTGACCTTGGATTCCCAGCCCTCAACTTGCATGGTTGCACCTCCACATATTCAAATGTTCAAGTCTTTCTCTCTCTCTCTCTCTTTTCGCACTCTCTCTTCTCTCATCTTCACAGACGAGCTGCAGATGCACTTTTTCTTTCCTCATCCTCACAGAGAGGAGTTGCAAAAATTCACCCGCAGTCTCTCTCTCTCTCTTCGCACTCTCTCTTCCCTCATCTTCATAGAGACAAGCTACAGAAATTTTCCGGGGCTTTGCTGCTACATACGAGATCGAAGTTGTAGATCCTTTAGGAAAATTGTAGCAAGTTTGGGATTTGCAGCGAGATTCAAACCGCCTAGACTACCGCCGAACGTCACCTAGCTCGCCTTAGGTGCCTAGCGAGCGCCTAGGCGGCCGCCTAACTGAACGTTTTGGTCTAAATTGGGTCGAAGCTCCGCCGCCTAGCGCCTAGGCCGATATTTAGAACACTGTCCAATACAAACTGTAAGATGTTGTTGGTTGTCGAGCATAGTGTTGTCCAATACAAAATGTAAAACGTGCTCGACGAGGTTGCCATGCACAGTGTTGTCCAATACAAACTGTAAGATGTGATTGACGAAGTTAGGGAGGTTAGTGTTTTTCTCAAAGATGAGAGGGTTTCGTGTAGTGTGAGAAGTTACGCAAGGTAGATTTGTATGTTGTGTTGAAGGTCATTTAAATGTTGCAAACCATCTTTTATTTATAGGAGTGATTTTCACCTGGTGTTGAGGTAAAGTCCCATTCAGGCTAAATCTCCCCGACATGTCTTGATCCAATAATGAATCATCTTCTCATTTGGATTGAACTCGACCACTGGTACCATACTTAGGACACTGAACCGAGTCATCTCTTGGCATTCAATTCTCTCCTTGTTCTAATTAGATCTTTAGAATATTACGAATCTTATTATGCTATCCTGATCTTTGAAGACTCTTGATTAAATCATGACTTAGCCGAATTCATTCTTGATTTTCAAGTGTCCATCATTAATTCAAACTCAGCTAAACTACTTTGGGCTAGCCTTCTTATCCAAATAGACCTGGGACATAAGTTTGTCTTACTATGGGCTGATCCCATAATCTTACTCGACACAAATCCATTATTTTGGGCCTAAACATTGCCCCTTTGCTTCACCATATCGCAAGATCAAACTTGCTTCAACTGCACCAAATCTAAGCAGTGCTCAAACTTAGCTGCATTAACCACTTTTGTCAGCATATCAGCTAGATTATCTTCTGTAGCAACCTTTTTTTAGACAAATCACACATTCTGCTACCACTTCTCTCACAAAATGATATTGTACATCAATATGCTTAGTCCTAGCATGATGTATGTGATATCTGGCCAAATAAATGGCACTTTGGCTGTCACAATATACATCCAACTTATGTTGTTCTACACTTAAGTCTCCTAACAACCTCAGAGTCCACATTACTTCTTTGATAGCTTCAACAATGTACATGTATTCTACTTATGTGGTTGATAGTGCCATCGTTGGTTGCAATATTGATCTCCAGCATATAAGACCCTTTGCCATAGTAAACAATACCCAGTCATCGATCTTCTCTTAGCTAAGTCTCCAGCAAAGTCTGAGTTCACATATCCAACTGAGAACTTATCAATTCCTTCATCACATCTTTCAAAACAAATACCTTTGTTCCTCGTTCCATGTAAATAACTTAGTATCCACTTAGTAGCATTCCAATGCTCTCTTCCAAGATTATGCATGAATCTACTAACAATTCTAACTGCGTGTGCTATATCAGGACGAGTACACACCATAGCATACATTAATCCTCCAACCAAATTAGAATATGGAATACCATTTATCTTCATCTTTTCTTTATTAGTTTTGGGACATTGTTGACTGCTCAACTTGAAGTGAGCACTTAATGGAGTTCCTACAGGCCTAGTGTCTTTTGTTACTCCAAACTTTTGTAACAACTTCTTAAGATATTGCTTCTGAGACAAACACACCAAACCTTTTTGTCTATCCTTTGTGATCTCCATTCTTAATATTTTATTGGCTTCACTGAGATCTTTCATTTTAAACTCCCTTCTCATTTGCTCCTTCAACTTTTCTATCTCTGAAATATTGCTTGAGGCTATGAGCATGTTGTCCACATAGATTAACAAGTACATGAACGAACCATCTTTCAACTTCTTATGATAAACACAGTGATCATAGTGACTTCTGGTATAGTCTTGACCCTTCATAAACTTATCAAATATTAAATACCACTGAATGGGAAACTGCTTCAAACCATAAAGAGATTTTCTAAGCTTACAAACCAATATTTCTTTGCCCTTCACTTGATACCCCTCGGGTTGTCTCCTATAAATCTCATCATCCAAATTACCATGAAGGAATGCAATCTTCATGTCTACTTGTACCAATTCAAGGTTGAAATGTGCAATAGGGCAAGCAATATTCGACTGGAGAAGTGCTTAACCATAGGAGAAAAAAACTCATTGTAATCTATTTCCTCATTCTGAGCATATCCTTTAGCCACTAGCCTAGCTTTAAATCTTACCAAGCTCTTGTCATCCCCTCCATCATTCTTCGCATAAACCTATTTGCAGCCAATTGCTTTTCTTCCTCTAGGCAGCTCCACCAATTCCCAAGTCTTATTCTTGTGAAGGGAGAGCATTTCATCATCCATTGCATCATCCCATTTCTCTTCTTTACTATTTACAGCTTCTTCAAAATTAGTGGGAATTTCAGCCTTAATTATTAGCAATGCATATACCATGCAGGCCATGCAATCTTTATATCTCGCAGGTAAGGATATGCCTCTTTTTCCCTTCCTTTTGGCTATGCAACCATCTTGTATCTTTATTTCTTCTGATGGTGTTTCTTCTTCGTGATCACTTTCTTCATGCTCAAGTTGATTACCTTGTCTTTCTTATTCCACAACTTCCTTACTTGGCTGTGAATTCACAATTACTTGTTCCTTAAGCTCCACCATTTGAACATCTTCTTTCAATTTCATGTGACCTTCATCAAATGTCACATCTCTACTTACTATAATCTTGTTCAACTCGGGACACCAAAGTCTGAAGCCTTTCACACCACTATTGAATCCCATAAAGGTAGCTTTCTTGGCTCGTGGATCTAGTTTGTTTTCCTTCACATGAAAGTAGGCATTGCATCCAAACACTCGTAACTTATCGTAGTCTTGAGCTGGTTCTCCAGACCACACTTCAATGGGTGTTCTACCTTCTAATGTTGTTGATGGTAGTCGATGCATAGCACAAAGCTTCTGCCCAAAATCTCTTTGGCAGCTTAGCTTGAGATAGCATGCAACGAACTATCTCGAGCAAGGTCCTATTTAGTCTCTTTACAATCCCATTCTGCTGTGGAGTATGTCTAACACTGAAATGCTGAGTAATCCCTTCCTTTTTACACACTTTGAAGAAAAGATCAGAGATATATTCCCCTCCATTGTCACTTCTTAGTATCTTAATCTTCTTTCCAGTCTTGTTCTCCACCATGTTCTTTTATTCCAAAACGATGTCAAGAACCTCGTCCTTTTGTTTCATCATATATATCCATGATCTGTGGGAGTAGTCATCAATTAAAGATACAAAACCATCTTTGTCCACCTAAAGAAGCATTCTTTGCAAGCCCCTAATCATTAGAGTGAATATAGTCCAAAATCCCCTTCGTTTGATTAACAGCTGAGCCAGATTTCACCTTTGTTTGTTTGCCAAGAACGCAGTGCTCACAAAACTCTATCTTTCCAATTTTTGCTCCTTTTAAACACCCTTGCTTCATCAATCCTTGCAATGCTTTTTCTCCTACATGTCCCAACTTCATATGCCATAATGCGAACAAGTCACTTTTTGGACTTCATCAGCTAGCATAGCCACTCCATTTTCCAAACTCTTTCCTTGTAGCATATAAAGTAAGCCATTCCAAGGCCCTTTCATTATGACAAGTGCTCCTTTAGCAACTTTGAGCATGTTGCTATTGGAGTAAAACTTGTAGCCTTGTGACTCGAGAGTGCTTAGTGAGATAAAAAATTTCTTCAGATTTGGGACGTACCTTACACCATGCAATTCTCGAATCACACCATCATGATGCTTGATCCCGATGGTTAAAATTCCTTGAGTTGTACATGGGTTATCATCTCCCATATATGTTAGGATATAGCCAAGTGTCACATTTGTATTGGAGGCTCTTGAAGTTAGTTATAGGTATGTTGTATTTATAAGACAAGTGGGTCATAATTGTAAGTAATGAAAAATAGAAAATTTTCCCTCTCTTCTTTTCTCTCTTGTTCTTCGTGCTTTTCACCTCTGTTGCTTCTCTGCATTACATATAGTAGCATTGTTATCATATTATCATCACCGGCAATGGTTGACACCGTCGTCTGACGATCCCGGTGCTTCCGTTTTTCTTCGTTCTTGTTCTGGTAATGTTCTCTTGATCTCTGAAAGTCGGTTGTTTTCTGGTCGAAGTCAGTTGGTTACTCAAACCCTAGAATTTGGGGATTTTTGGGTTTGTCTATATTTTTCCTCTCGTTCATCGTTGTCGTTTAAGTTCGTTCCTCTGGTTGAAGGTATCTGTTGAGTTTCTTGACTTTTTGCTTCATTTTGTGAATCTTGCTGTGAATCTTGTTGTGGATTGAGGCGTTGATTGTTAGTTTATACTAGTTGATTGTTGGTTTCTCGCGGGTAGTTGGTGTGTTTATTGAAGATTTATGCTACTTGCTGATCAATTATTGTGCACACTTTGTGCAAAGCAATCGGTTATTATTTGTGACTCTTGATTCCTTACAATTGAAGCAACGATTGTTATTTGTTGATTAACCATGGTGACTCCTACACAATTTGCTCTTACTCAATCGCTTATTTTTTTCCCTGATACCAAGTGTTAGCAATACTATTACAATCAAATTAGATGATTCTAACTATGTTACCTGAAACTTCCAAATTGAATTACTATTAGAGGGCAATGACATTATGGATTTTCTTGATGATTCTATTCCCTGCCCTGAGAAACATACTGCAACTGACACTGCTAATGGCACTATGATTAATAATCCTTATGTAACTGATGCTTATAAAGTATGGAAAATTCATGATAAAGCCTTGATGACTCTTATATCTGCAAGTTTGTGTCCCATCTTGTGATCCCCGAAATCATGTTTTCTCGTCCTTTTATTGTCTCCACTAGATTTGTGTGAAGACATATCCAGTACTACATGAATTAAGTAAGTGATGTTAGTTTGTGCAAAACTTTGTAAGAAACAATTCATGTTATTTTTATTAACTATGTTGGTTACTTACCAAAATAAGGACGGTGCATCCACTAGTGGTCGGGTCTTCTCCTTCCTCCCTTTTTTTTATTTGCTTTTCCAAGCATCTTGAATAGATAGTCCCTTACTCATTTGGCCCAATTGTACTTGTTTATCTACTGCAAGTTCGTACAGATTTTCAGGAAACTCCAGGCGATGTAGGTTCTGGAGTTTGTAAATATCAGTGATTGAACAAGGTGTGCGCATATAAGTGAAGCAATATCTTGTGTGCCCTCAGGTGTTTCATCTTCAAGTGCTTTCTCATATGCCTTTGCAAGATGCTTCTTCTTGACTACCTTGGCATCTGTGAAGTACTTTTTGATGAGGTGGTTATCATCACCAAATTTGGTTAATTTGTCTGTATTCGACAGATCGATTCCTTCGTTGTTCAATCCGAAGATTTGGACAACATCATCGCTGGAAATCCCATGTGATGTATGATGACAAATTTGAACTTTTAGTTTGTTGGGTTGTAGCAGTTAATGACTTTGATGGAGTTCATGTCGGACTTCCTCTTCATTTCTGACGTAATCAAATTCTCATCCATGTACGTCTTCAGTAGACTCCAAAATGGCGTCTTTGCTCGTTCATCACATACATTTTGACGTCGTTGTAACATAGTAATTTTCATTGCTTCTACAAACTCGGTCATATTGCATATGTATTGGAGGTATTCCTTCTTCTGTTTAGCTTGTTTTTTTTAGTTTTACCCTTCTTTGCAAGTTTTTTCGTTGTTTTCATCATCAACAATGAAAATTGTTAGGATACTATTTATTGAACTATAACAAAAAAAAAAAAAGCATGTTATTTATGAAACTACGCTAAATAGACTCACTCTATTCTATGTAAAGTACCCAAATAAACCCCATTGGAAAAAAACTATGCACAAAGGACATAAACTAACCAAAAAATAATAGAACTCACAGTATTTATGAAATATGTCAAACTTTTTATGAAATATCCCACACTATTTCTGGATATAGAATATAACCCCCACTGTTTATGAGTTATCCCAATCTATTTATAAGGAAAGAGAGCAAAACAAAGCAAAATCAACCTACATTGTTTATGAATGGGATAAAACAAAACCAAAGCAATCCTCAATATTTATGATATGTAACTATTAAGAACTATTTATGGATCTAGAACAATATAACTACACTGTTTATGAAATATCCCACACTATTTATATGGAAAGGGATCAAAACCAAATCAAACCAACACACATTGTTTATGAAAGGGATAAAATAAAATAAAATAAAACAAAATAACAAAAACCTAATCAAACCAACTGACATTTTTTATGAAATGGGTTAAAACAATACCAAATCAAATCAACCCACATTGTTTATGAAAGGAATCAAAACAAAACCAAATCAATCCACATTATTTATGAAATGGAGCAAATTGAGTATTAGTCCAAAATAGCTGCCAATATTTATGAGATATAATACTTAAGAACTATTTATGGATATAGAACAATACACAACCACATTGTTTGTGACGACCCGTCCCAAGTTATTGTATATATTTATCCCTGAGTATGTAAGGTGATGATAATACCCTCAAGGCTTAGTGACGTGGATGTACGAATATAGTTTTAGATTATCTTTCTCGCTGACGTAATTAAATTGTATGCGTCGTCACAAGCGTGTTGACGCAAATTAGGGACGAATCAGGTTCGTAACGAAAAAGTTTCGAACGTTAGAATATATTTGGGTCAAAATAGGAAAATAAAACCTAAACCAATCACAATTATTCCTATATTTACTAGCCCGATCAAATTTGGGGTTGAAATTATATTTTTGGGCCACTTGGACTCTCCCTTTCTCCTTTCCCTCACACGGTTGTCCAATGGGGAGCCCTTAATATTTTTCTTTGGCCAACCTGTGACAGATCGTGCGCGCACACACACACTTACAAGCCTACACTCTCTCTAAGCCTGGCAATTCCTGACACGACCCAATAACCCGACACGACATGACACAAAATTAACAGGTGTTCGGGTCGACATGCTAATGAATCGGGTCATTATCGGGTAACTCGATAAGCACCTATTAAGATAACAGGTTGGTTCGGGTATACATGTGGGTAACATGATACACGATAAACAAAATATTAATTTTATAATTTTATAACCCTAAAAAATACTATAATAATTATATATATTAATTTAACAATTTTATATGACACACCCCGACCTAGATCGAGGTGTGCTGGCCATCACGTGGTGATGACGTAGCCATGTGCGTAGTGCAGAAGTGACAGTGATATGAAAATGTGAGTAGTAAAAAAAAACCAAGACTAACTAATTTACACTAAGATAACTATACAAGTGTGCAGAGGTGTTCAAGGTAGTAATACAAGTGTTCAGATCGTAGGTAGCCTAAGTGCAGTCCAACAGGCTAAGTACTAGTTACACAAGACAGGCAAGAAAGTTCCTACATTATTTGAAGTCTGTCAGAACTGCCATAGAATCCTCGTAAACCACCAACACGAACGTCTACCTAGAACTTGGAAGGGCGCAAAACAGAAAACGTGAGTGGGCAAAAACAAAGCTTTAAAAAAAAAAACCATTTCTCTTTCCAAACATAATAACCCCTCATCGTAAAACCTGTATAATTTCCCAAAAATAATAATACATACGTATATAGAAATCATGCTCGAGAGTAGTGAGAAATCATTCTAAAATGTAATGCAATTGACATGGCATTTAAAATCGTAAATCCATTTAAAACAATTTACGTGAAAGCGTAAAGCATATATATATATATAACCAAAAGCCCACTCACTGGTATGTAGTAGGATCGTAACCCCCAAGTCTTGCCTGGCCACGCTGATAGGAGCATATTCATGCGACTTAAATGGCTTGTTCTCGTACATTTACGTTATGTTTCTTTAGTTATTTTAGTCCTTTATGCTTCTTTTGTGTGTTTTCAGGTTCTAAGGGCTTAAGGAGAAAAGAAGTGCATTTAGGGGCTTTTTGGAGCACTATTGGGCTAAGGATGGATGCTTATGCTTGGAGCCAAAGTGTTGGATGCCTTGTATGCACTTGAGGACACAAAACAATGGCCCTAACCCAATTACATAACACCTTGCCGTGGGCTTAACACAAACACCATTCCTTGCCATGCAAGGGGGAGCAATTTGGGTCCATTTTATGCACTTAAACCCTAGCCCAATTACACACCATTGCAGCCAAATCCATTCTTTGCCATGCATTCCATTCACCACAACACAACACACAACACAAACACCATTCCTTGCCGTGTATATAAGTTCCATTTTCTGCACATTTTTCTCCTCCATTGCATCCACTCCAACCACTCCCCATCCCTCCAAAACACTTCACACCATCACACAACCTTTCCTTAGACCTTGTGCTACAACAAAGAGGAAGAGAAGAGGGCCTAAACGTTCATACAATTCAAGTTTGAGTTGTTGGAATGTTTAGGTGTTTCTTTGATTTCTATGTTTAATTTCAATTCTCTTTGTTGTATACGTATGAGGAACTAAACCCCCTTTAGCTAGGGGGTGATTCGAAACCATGTTTATGCTTGCAATATGAATTGATTACCTTTGGTTGGAATTTCATAAGTTGTGGATTCAATTTGTTTAACCGTTTGATTGATAACTTATTTATGTATGTTTATTGAGAGTGCACGCTTAATTTTCATGCATGAATATGACGCTAGAATATAAGTGAGTTTCACCTAATCGTTATGAACTTATATTCACAAGTAGTGGAGGTTGCTTATAAACAATCGCGTTAAATAAATTCTTGGCACGAGTTTCATGCTCATCATAGTAACGAATGCCTCGTCAACACTTATAGTTTTCATGATGCTTAATGATCTTTGATTGTATCTTTATTGTGCTTTTCACGTAAAGGACTTTTGGAGAATGTTGTGAATTGCGTTGCGCAAACCCATCCAATTCATTAACTTAAAGGAGAACTTGACGGTTAATTTAAGCGGACCTAATTAACCCGGGGTGTTGAGTTTCATAATTTATCGAAAGACCAACTGAAAATCAATCTTGTATGCAAGTGTAACATGTGTGGAGAAGAACCTTCTAGCTAGCATTCCATCCATATTTTCATCGCATTCATATTTACATTTTGCCTTTAATTACAATTTGTGCATTTTAGTTAATTTCATCAACAAACTCAATTCCCCCCCATATTTTGTTAAGTCTTAGTCATTTGATTTGTTTTAGTATTTTACGTTTGTTTAGTTTTGCATTCTTTGAGTTTAGTTTAGTGTTTTGAACTTTATTTTACGTTTATTTAGTTTTGCATTTTCTTGAGTCTAGTATAGTATTTTATATTGTGTTTTTACGTTTTTGAGTCAAATCCAAGTGATTAACAATCCCTCCTAATCCCCGGTCCAGAACGATCCCTACTTATATCTATACTACAATTGTAAAAAAGAGGATTTAATTTGTGTGCGTATAAATCTCGCATCACACGCTCATCCTCCGGAAACGTCTCACCTATATGTGAAACAACTATTTTAACGTTAATTCGAAAGTACATAACCAAAACCGTGTAATAACTTCTCATACGTTGCTCAATTGGAGTGTTTGAATATACCATCGTGGCTTACTCAACACCACGAGCATCGCCATATTTTTAGAAAAATTTTCTGATGTCCCAAGCGCCCTCATGCGCTGGCCAAGACATGGCCATACGCCCCGGCCACGCGCGGGTACGTGCCGAGCACGTTAGACGAAAACCTTAATGGCGTTAGGGAATGTTCCATTAAATAGTAGCATATACCGTTAACTTTACCTGACGCCGTCAATATATTCCGTCAAAGTTGACGGAATATGCTCATTTCTTCTCCGGTGCCTCGCCGAAATCCGTCGCTGGCCACCGCTGCGTCACTGGAAACTAGAAATTCTTACAACATTAGTTTCTACTTCATTTGAACACCAAAATTCACAAATTTTCTATGGAATCGAAGCTCTCAACTAGGAGAATATAACCATACCTCTTTGATGTCCTAAAATCGATGGAAAATGGTCGGAAAATCCTTCAATAAACTTGAGTGTCCCGACGTTCAAACCACTCCAAAATTGTTTAGGGACTACCACGAGTCCTAAATCCTTAGATAAATCCCATGATCACGTCAAAGTAGTTTAGCTCCTCACCGGAGTTTATGGAATCTCAGATTCTCAAAGTCAAATCACCAAACAAAAGGTATCACCAGATTCTAGAGCTCGAGAAGAGTAGGAATCTGGAAACATCGAGCTCAATCCGTAGAGTTTTGGTTTAGTTTGAGGGTAAGTGCTCTCGGTTGTACGGATGGAAGGAATTTTCGAGAAGAGAAGAGAGAAAAAGGTTGCACGTGTGTGTGTGTGGGTTACAGGATTGGCAGAAAGAAGAAAGAAAATAAAATCTAATTGGGCCCAAGGAGGTAGGAGCCCAAATAATTGGTCGTAACTTACTCGTTTAAGCACATTACTAATCATAACTTCCTTGTTACGACTCTGATTCGACCCTAACTCACATCAATGCGCTTGTGACGTCGAGTACAATTTAATTACGTCAGAAAAATAATTTAAAACTATATACGTACATCCACGTCACTAAGCCTCGAGGGCATACTCATCATTTTCACACGTTCAGGGAGAAAATATATATTTATTCGGGACGGGTTGTTACAACCTACCCCCCTTAAGAAAATTTCGTCCCCGACACAACATATTAGTACTCATAAAATGTCACATCCATGAAGGAAAATTTATGTCCTAGCTAAGAACATGTAAAGAACATTTGAATACATAGGCAAACTATTAACAAATTAAAGTAGGCATGCATCCAAAAACAATTCACAAAACCCATGACTTTCAAAGCCTAGTATATGGTGAACCATAAGACTCTTTAACAATATTAAAGAGAATAAGAATTTAGAGATTCTTTACCCTTGAAGTTCATCCTTGATTGCACAAGGGATTCACCCAAGTGGAGGGCCTTCAAGTCACCTCCTTGCTCCTTGGATCTTCCTTGTGATTTCCTCCCTTTTAGTGCTCCTTTTCTTCTTTGAGGATTTGAGGATTTATTCTCCAAAACACCAAAGGTTTGGTGTCTCTAAGTCTCCACACCAAAGATGTAGTGTGAAGATGGAATGGATGACTTAGGGAAGAATAGATTGCTAGATGTTCCTCCCCTAAGTGGCCGGCCTCTATGTAGAAAATGAGAGAATATGTTTCACCCAAATTCAATTAGAAAACCCTTAATGTGAAACAAAGCTATAATGTTGATTTTATACTTCATTTCATGTGAGTGGCAAACTTGTAATTAATACAAGTTTGCTACCCCTCACCCTTATGGCCGGCCATATGTTGTTATTGGGCTTAATTGCCCATTTTGTTTTAGTTGTCATACAACTTAAACATAATGGGCCTTGTGGACCAAAACGTTTTTGTGCCCCGAAGCCCAAAACTAACTTAAACGCCCAATACGAACGTTTCGTATAATTAATTAACTATTTAATTAATCTTGACCATTCTTCAATTAAACCATTTAATTGCTTATCCATTTCATATAATTTCTTCACTTATATCCTTACTCGGTGTACGATCCATTAGGTTCCAATTAGCGAGGTAGTGGGCGATGTTACTCTTAACGATCGATTGTGAATTGAAACCACATTTCAATTCTCCCTTAAAATTAGTGTTTGCTAATCTTTAGGGCTTCCACAAACCATGGGTGACGCCTAGCAGCATGTCATGGTTACCCAAGCTAAGTAGAAGTGGTTGGAGAACCTATCCAGTTACAACTACAATGCAATACGGTCCTTCTCTAATACAATACTCTTAATCACATTGTTTAAGTGATAGTTTGTTTCATGTCTACTATCCAATGTGATACTTCTCTATATGATTCAATTGAATAAGATTTGGAACAAGCTTCCTTAGTCATATTCATATGCTTTGGCCAAAGACTCTCGAATCATATCTTAGAGTATTCTCCTTCCACCATGGAAGGTTAGAGATCCCTTGTTGTGCATTCATATGCCTACATGACTAGATAGCTTGACCCCAACAATGCCGTGGACACTCCAATGGAATGCCGTTGACATAATCAAAGATCAAGGACCTAACCATTAGACATCAATGATGCCTCAGGTCAAAGGACTACTTTGCATATTGCAACTATCGAGTTCTCACATGACATGTATGTTCGAACTCTCGTTTGATCGTTGTTCAGTGTACTCGATTACTCTTTCGAGCACCTATGTGTTTGCCTTAGTGTCCAACACCAAATGACTTGAGACTAGTTCATACTCACGCTTGAGTCGACATAACACATACTAACCTTAGCGGATTGTCAATGCCCAATTGGCAATCCTATGGCTAGGAACGTTTTAGGAATGAACATAAGAGAAAGGTCTCGTTAATTTAACTAACTTAAATCACTTGTCTCTTAGATCAAATACATTCCTTGGATTCCCTTATTGCTTAAACACAAGATACTATAAATAGTGATTAACAATAAGCTTTGCCCTCTATTAAACATATAAAAGTTTAACACAATAAGTATTCCAAAAAGCTATTACATCAAATGAGTGGCTTTGTGGGCATACTTCCAACAATCCCAGCCTGGGCTCCCACCATAACCCGGGCTCGAAGCCACCGTAGCACGATATTGTTCGCTTTGGGCCCCTACCACACTCTCACGGTTTTGTTTCTGGGAACTCACATGAGAACTTCCTAGTGGGTCACCCATCATGGGATTGATCTCGAGCGCGACTCGCTTAACTTCAGAGTTCCAATGGAATCCGAAGCCAGTGAGTTCCTAAAAAGCCTCGTGCTAGGCAAAGATGAGAATATACATATAAGGCTTACAAGATCCACTCCCCTGGGCGATGTGGGATGTTACATAAAACAAATAAAATATTCTAGTTTTGTATTTGCAAGATTTAGATACACTTATAAGTAGCCACTCAGTACTACGGTCTAAAAGTGTTTCTCTTCACTTGTAAGTGATGAGTCTTAAGTTCAAATCTCGTAAATGACAAATTCGATATCAACTCTTTTATAAAATCATCAGATTCATATAATTAGTATTAAGAGAAAAAAAAAACTATACAAAAGCATAGAAGAATCACTTGCCATTGCATTTCTCAATTTTAGCCATTTTCAGAGACAAAATAGAAGGAGTAAAATAGGTAATGTTGGGATTAATATCTCTTTGAATCATATTCTATAAAAACTATGACGTAATTGTTGATGGTTGAATTATTATTTAAGTGTTGATTAATGTATTTTATTAGTTAATAATAAATAATATAATTTAAAAAATTGACCTACCTATCGTCTAAAATATACAAAGAAAAAGGAAAGCAGCAGAAAAAGAGAGGAGTGAGAAAGACAAAGATAGAGACACAGCTAGAGCTGGTTCGCTATGATACCGAACCAAAACCCTTGTCTCGATTCCTAAACTGAAGTCTTCAGAAATCCTAATTTCAATACCGATCCCAAACCAAATTTTCGGGAATCCTAAAATTATTTCTAAGCCTCAGATTAATCTTCGGTTTAATCTTTCCTTAATGCAGATTTGGCTAAATGAAATAAGATTTACAATTGAGTTGCCTACTTTGAGAGTTAGAACTATCATCTACCTCCACAACAGTCAAAACTCGACCTCTCCATTTATAGTTCACCTGCAACCCATAACCCATCTCTTTATGACATAACAATATGTTGATCATGGTTGTGAACCACCACCTCCTATAATTTATCTGCCCTCATATTCTATAACTCCCAAGTTCATTCTCGATCACTAATGGAAGGTTCACTGCAAACACATTAAGAAGCTCATATGTCACCTACGAATTGATAAACCAAACAATTTAAAGCTATTGTGGTAACATATTCTTCGCAATTTGAAGTATGTTTATCTAGTTCATCCAGATCTTCCCAATCAAAGTGCTAACAACCACTAAATAACCCAGCCTGCTATAGATCATATGTTTCAAATAGACTTTTTAGCTAAAATGGTCTCTGAGATTTGCATAACACATCACTTTGGTCCTTGAGATTGAAAATCAATAGAAATGGTCCCTGAGATTGTCTACCATCCATTATTTTGGTCCTTCTGTTATAAACTCCGTTAAGTGTCCCGAAGCTCTTGACCTAAATTTTGGGCAATTTTCAAAGCTTTGTAACTCAATCGTTTTTTAACCAAATTCGACCCATAATATATCAAAATGAAGATAGGAAAGTGTAGAACAAAATTATACCTATTTGGAAGCCCAATGGTGTTGGAAGTATGCCCAAAAAGCCACTCATTTGATGTAATAACTTTTGGAATACTTATTGTGTTAAACTATTATATGTTTAATGAAGGGCAAGGCTTATTGTAAATCACTATTTATTGTATTATGTGTTTAAGCAATAAGGGAATCCAAGGAATGTATTTAATCTAAGAGAGAAGTGATCTAAGTAAGTTAGATTAATGAAACCTTTCTCTTATACTCATTCCTAAAACATTCCTAGCCATAGGATTGCCAATTGGGCATTGACAATCCGCTAAGGTTAGTATGTGTTATGTTAATGAGTATGACTAGTCTCAAGTCATTTATGTGTTCAAGACACTGAGACAAACACATAGGTGCTCAAAATGGTAATCGAGTACACTGAACTACGATCAAAAGAGAGTTTGAACATAAATGTCATGTAAGAACTCGTAAGTTGAAATATGCAAAGTAGTCCTTTGACCTGAGGCATCATTGATGTCTAATGGTTAGGTCCTTGATCTTTGATCATGTCAAAGGCATTCCATCGAGAGTGTCCACAAAATTGTTGGGGTCAAGCTATCTAGTCATGTAGCCATATGAATGCACAACAAGGGATCTCTAACGTTCCGTGGTGGAGGGAGAATACATTGAAATATGATTTGGGAGTCTTTGTCCTAAGCATACGAATATGACTTAGGAAGTTGGTTCCAAATCATATTCAATTGAATCATATAGAGAAGTTTCACATTGGATAGTAGACATGAAACAAACTGTCACTCAAACAAAGTGATTAAGAGTATTGTATTAGAGAAGAATTGTATTGCATTGTAATTGTAACTGGATAGGTTCTCCAACGACTTCTACTTAGCTTGGGTAGCCATGACATATTGCTAGGTGTCACTCATGGTTTGTGGAAGCCCTGAAGATTAGCAAACACTAATCTTCATCAAGGGGAGAATTGAAGTGTAGTTTCAATTCACAATCGATCGTTAAGAGTAACAATCATCCACTGCCTTGCTAATTGGAACCTAATGGATCGTACACCGAGTAAGGATGAAAGTGAAGAAATATAAATGAGATGGATAAGCAATTAAATGGTTAAATTGAGAATGGTCAAGATTAATTAATTATACAAAAGGTTCGTATTGGGCTTTCAAGTTAGTTTCGGGTCTTGGGGCCCAAACAGTTTTGGTCCACAAGACCCATTGAGTTTAAGTTGTGTGACAACTAAAACTAAATGGAAATTAACCCAAATACAATATCAAAACTGGCCATAGGGTGAGTGGTAGCAAACTTGGGTTAATTGCAAGTTTGCCACTCACATGTGAGGTGGTATAAGGGCATCTTTATAACCATTCTCTCACTTGGGTTTTCTTAAGGCAAAGAAGAGAAATTTTTTCTCCTTTTTTTTCTCTATAGAGGCTGGCCTTCCTAGGGGAGTTCACTAGCATCCAACTTCCTGTAGGTAATCCATTTCATCTTCACACCATCATCCTTGGTGTGGAGACTTTGAGGTACCAAACTTTTGGTATTTTTGGAGTTCCTTTCCTCACATCCTCAAGGAGCAAAGGAGTATCAAAAGGGAAGAAAATCACAAGGAAGATCTAAGGAGCTAGGAGGTGACTTGAAGGCCCTCCACTTGGGTGAATCCCTTGCGTAAACAAGGATGAGCTTCAAGGGTACTGAATCTCAAAATCCTTTCTTCTCTTTAATATTGTTAAAGAGTCTTGTGGTTTACCATTCCCTAGGCTTTGAAAGTCATGGGTTTTAGAATTGTTTTTAAATGCATGCCTACTTTAAAGTGTTAATAGTTTGCTTTTGTGTTCAAATGTTCTTACATATTTTTAGCTAAGACAAATAATTTCCTTCAAATGGTTGCCAGAGATGGCCAGAAAATAACCTGAAAGGTGACTGGCCCGCGAGAAAATTGGAAAACTCGCCGGAAACTGGGTAAACTTTAAACGTTCGTAACTTCTTCAATACTCAACAAAATTGAGTTATTCAAAAACGAAAATCATACTTCTTGACGGAAAGAAGAGAATAGACGAAAAGAATAGTACCTTTCTCAACGGCTAAATGGTCATGGTTTGGCTGGAAAACAGCTTGAAAGTGGTTGTTTTGGTCTCAAGTTAGCTACTTTCGAGCCATTTTCCGTCCAAACCATGGCGAATTAGCCATCGTGAAATGTACCATTCTCTTTGTCTCATTAAGAAGTATGCTTTTCGTTTATGAATCACTTGATTTCGTTGAGTATTGAAGAAGTTATGAACGTTTAAAGTTTACCTAGTTTCCTGCAAGTTTTCTAGTTTTCCCGCGGATCAGTCACCTTTCAGGCTATTTTCCGGCCATCTTCGGCAACCATTAGGCTTCCAAATAGGTATAATCTTGTTCTACACTTTCCTATCTTCATTTTGATATATTATGGGTCGAATTTGGTCAAGAAACAATTGAGTTATGAAGCTTTGAAAATTGACTAAACTTTCGACCAAGAGCTTAGGGACACTTAACAAAGTTTTTAACGAAATGACCAAAATAATGGATGGTGGACAATCTTAGAGGCCATTTCTATTGATTTTCAATCTCAGGGACCAAAATGATGTGTTATGCAAATCTCATGGACCATTTTAGCTAAAAAACCTTTCAAATATAAAGTAATTTTTCATAGCAAACAAAGACAGCAAACATAACCATATAAATTAACAAAAACAGCAAATATATATTTAAAATTAAATAATATATATATTTTTTTATTTCGGTTCGGTTCGGGATTACTGAACAAATGTAAATATGAGACCGATTCCCATATTGAATTTTCAGGATCAGCTCGTTATTGGGTATGAAATTTTTGAGATTTTCGGTTTGAGAGCTTTTCCGTTCAGTTTCGACATTTTTTTGGTTCGGTTTAGAATTTTCGGTTTTTTGTTTTTTCAATCCCTGGACACTCCAGGACATCGCTGTCCAAAAGCTAAGCTGAGCTCATCAGCTCAGTCTTGCTTGCCTACTCCCATTCCCACTCTCCCAGACTCAAGCTCCAACCTCCATTCCTCCGAACCCACTGATTTCTCCTCTCCTTCTTTGCATTTTCGGGGCTCCAACCCCTGAATCCCAGGTACCCATCTTACCAAACGGGTCTGAAAACATTTCCGGGTCCTCAATTCGTTCACTTTCTGAAGAAATATTTTGTGGGTTTTTGTTTTTTCAGGAGAAGGTTGAGAATGTACTCTTCTATCCATTCTCTGCCGCTGGATGGGAGTGCTGGTGGGCATGAAAACTATGGTGGGTCGTTGGACGGTTCCAACCTGCCGGGTGATGGTTGCTTGGTTCTGACTACCGATCCAAAGCCCCGGCTCCGGTGGACGGCGGAGCTCCATGATAGGTTTGTGGATGCTGTGACTCAACTTGGTGGCCCTGACAGTGAGTATTGCTTCTTTACTTTCTTGTAATGGAAATTCTTCTTTTTATTTAGTTTTCAAATTTTTATGAATTATATTTGTTTGTTAAAGAAATATTGGTTGTGCAGCTCTGAAGCTTGCATATTTGTGGTTTCTGGGATTTTATGTTGGTCTGAATTGTTATTTGGTTATTGGGTTTTTGTTCTTTTAACTATTGCTGCTTTTAATGTGTCTCATTTGTTCTGTGTTTCTTTATTACGTTAAAGGGGAGAGATTTTGTTGGAATATTCTACTTTTATTTGAAATTTTACTTCTTTCCCTCCATTGACTTGGTTATGGTTACGTTGGTGGGATAATTTTGATAATTTAGTGTCATGCTGAATTGGAGTGATTTGTGGGGTGTTCTTACTGTCTTTGTTGGGTTTTGGGGTGATTAGGGTGGTTGGAATCATATTTTGGTAGTCACGAGGTTATTTATCATTCATGAGATCGATCACTACAATCATTGCATTCATTATTTTCAAATATCAGTCATCTTGCTTCGTGGTTAATGGTTTGACAAGCTCTTCTAATGAATTTGAATGACAAATGACATAATTAAACAGTTGTAATATCCAATTAAGCTAAGAGAAGAACGAGAGAGTACACAACATTTTAAGTGGTTGGGAAAGTTGCTTACATCCAAACTCTCAACCTTACAAATTTTGAACCCAAATCCCAATACACACAAGCTCTCAATTTTCTCCCACTCCCCTGTTGCTCCGCTCACTATCTTGTAAACTGTTAGGGGCACATAAGGGCCTTGATATAGATTTAGAGGAATATCCTAAACGAATTAGATGCAGGAAAGCTTACTTAAGGAAGGAAACTTCTTTATGTGTCCTAGTCAATGTAGTCTATCTAGGGGATCCTAAAGAGGAAACTAAACCAAACAGGACCTTGAATCATTTTCTAACAAATCTCCACCTTGACTCAAATGCTCCAACTGAGGCGGAGCCCTGTATTGAGCTGCTCTTACATACCCGGGGTGTAGAAACCTGCTTATGTTCCAACAGTTTAAGGGAGGTCAACAAGTATTAGTGTTAGTAAATGCTGCATTGAGGCTGCTTTGTTGTACTTAGGGTTAAGGTTAAGAAAAGTAGTATACTATATATGATTATTCGGATCAGGCAATAAGCCCTCTCCCTTTCAGTTGGTGATGGAAAAGGCACTGCTTTATTTTGTTCATCAATCTTTTCTCTTTGGAAGAATCGGGATGAGGCACAGCCTGTTTCAAAGAAGGTGCATGTATGTCCGCAAGCCTTGGCATCTTTTCTTAAAGCACCTCAAGAAAGGTCTTTAGCCTCATTTTTCGAAGGTGTACCCAAGAAAGTGGACGTCGTTGACAGCTAAGTAGTTTCGGGTCCATCTACTTTGCTTCTGCTGCCCTCTTTAAATGACTTTTATTTCTATCACCTCTCTAGGGGAACCCCGAAAGTTCTGGTTAGAGAAATAGCTTGTCCAATCCCTCATTAAGAGACCACCCAGTAATGAAGTTCTTCTCCTCCCCCAAATCTGTTAATTACCACCACCCCCTCCCCCGCCGCGCGCGGGGGTGGGGGGTGGGGGCAGGCTAGAAATAGAATGTATAGAGGAAAGTTCCAGTTTCTGACAGCAGAGTTGATGGAGTCGGTTGACGAGCTACAAGTTCGGGTTTAGTATGGAACACCAAAGCCTCTTTGAATCCAGTCTAATGGAAGTCAAGTATAGCCTAAACTAGGGTCCTCACCTTATGCTCCCAGAGAACTCCCTGGCACTTTATCCCTAAAAAGGATTAAACAAAAAAGCTGTCCCGTATAAAGAACACTAGAAAGAAGTCATAGAAAAGACTACAACTCATAGTCAACCCCCAGCTACTGAGGAAGTGACTGAAATATCTGGAGTCGGTGGGATAACTAGGAGTGGAAGATGCTAGACACTGGAAGGACTTTGAAAAGGACCGAAATGAGGTGCACGGTTCAGAGAGCACTTGTGTATGTGATGCAAGTGAACGTGTGTGAAAAAGCTGTCGTAAAGTTTCGTTGTTCGTTCCCTTGTCGACCCTATCTATGTTTCTATGATGGCCTAAGAACATGCTCATTGTTCAGCCGTAGAGAGACTTTTGAATTACGAGGTGCCATTATGAGCTCAATATATACGAGTGTTATTCCGTGAAATAACTCGAACCACCACATCTATCTCTAACAATGAAGTAATACCGTCCTCGGTTGCTTTTTATCTCCACCTTGATAGGAGCTTTCTCATTCTTGCTTCCAATAGCACCTTAGAGCATCTCCAATCATGCTCTCTATTTTTCAGTTAAATTTTAGCTAAAAAGACCATAAAGTTACTTTAGGAGCTCCCTAAAACAATTCTACACCAATCACTCTCTAGTTTAGGGGGTCATAATGATTGTGGACCAATAGGAATAGAGTTTTTATTTAAAATTTTATTAAAATATTGGTAATTAATGCTAGGAGCTCGTTTTCTAGAGCATCTCCAGCCATGCTCTCTAATTTTTAATTAAATTTTCGTTTAAAAATACTAGAATACTAATTTAGGAGCTCCCTAGAAAAGTTTTACTCCAATCACTCTCTAATTTAGGGAGTTATGTTGATTGTGGACCATTAGGAATAGAGTTATTATTTTAAAATATCATTAAAATTTTAGTAATTAATGCTAGGAGTTCCTTTCTAATTTTAGTAATTAATGCTAGGAGCTCCTTTCTCACTCCCCAGATTTAGGAGCTACTAGGAGAATCCCAATCTTAGGAGGTGGATAGATAGTGTGATTGGAGATGGATTCTTCCAAATCCTCCCTAAATTTTAGCTAAGTGCTCATTTAGGGAGCCCATTGGAGATGCTCTCACTCCCTAGATTTAGGAGCTCCTATGAGAATCCCTATCTTGGAAGTGGATAGATAGTGTGATTGGAGATGGATTTTTCCAAATCCTCTCTAAAATTTATGTAGGAGCTCATTTAGGGAGCCCATTGGAGATGCTCTAATTTATTTTCTCTAACACCATGATAGATTCATAATGCTTGCAGAAGTTCCACTTTTCACTTAAGTACCTTACATCTTACTAGGAGGGTAGTCACTGTTGTCTCATTTGACTAAGGCATGTCTGTGGACCAAACTTCATTGCTTATTATAAATCAGAGTTCAGCTTATATTCAGGATTTTCTTTCTTGTTGCTTGCCAATCTGTATAGCCTTGAGTCCCATTTCATTCAATTTATGTTTCATTTCTTAGTTTCGTTGATGTTTTGGTCAGAAGCTGTATGTCATGGGGTAGCTTGCTTCCTTATTATTACTGTTTTTAAATGCTTTCTTATTGCAGAAGCAACACCTAAGACCATTATGAGAACAATGGGAGTTAAAGGCCTTACCCTTTATCACTTGAAATCGCATCTTCAGGTTTGTTTTTCTTTCCCATTATCTAATTTGTGGTGAGCTAGAGTTGAAATTGTTGAGAGAGAGGGAAAGGAGAGGGAGGAGGGAGGTGGGATGGAGGTAACCTGTATTTTAGACATAAAAGGCCAATTAACTGATTAGTATAGCATTTGTATTTCTTACCCTAATTATTTTATTGTATTTTTGGTTAATCTAACATACATACCATTTCCAAATTTTCTGTGTTTAATTGATGATCTATGCTTGCAGAAATATCGATTGGGGAAGCAATCATGCAAAGATTCAGCTGAAATCTCCAAGGATGGTAACCTCAGACACTTAAAAATAAGAGCTGGAACATTGTATTATTAATTACCCTGTACTGTTTCTGTGTCTTTTGTATGATCTGTTATTAAGGGGCAGGAAAATCACAAATACTACCTGAAAGCTGAAACGATCCAACATAATCAGCCCATTTTCAATTTTCATTTTATATGTTTGCTGTAAGTTGTTTTAATACAATCAATTAGTGCAAAGATATTACTATTTTCAGCAGGCTGTGGCCATTCTCTTTTCTTTCCTTTTTCATCTTGGCATCTCCCATCTCGTGTTTTCTGTTGCGTAGTCTGGTTTACCACTTTTTCTAAATCATTTGTTCTAAACTCCATGGGCCACCATTTTTTCATTTTCTTGGAGTGCTGTGCTATCATTATAAATCTTTGAACAACCAAATTCATAACTGTGAACCGTGACATCTGCTGGTGAAAGACGTGTGTTTGTACACATTCTGATTGCTCAAGCAAGTAGTGTTGTATAGTTTGCGTGCCTGAAAGATCCTGGTGATAAGCGGTTGATTTTGGAATACTTATTAGTTACGTAATAATATGTAGGGATTGCAGCTTCTTGTATTGCTGAAAGCCAGGACACTGGTTCATCCTCGGCAACCTCATCAAGAGTGATTGCGGAAGATTTGAATGAGTATTTGATCTTTCACTTATTACTCCTCTATTACAAATTACTTCTAATGTTAATCTATATATGTCCATGTAATTGTTGCTTTTCATCTTTTCAAACAGTGGCTTCCAGGTTACTGAGGCTTTGCGAGTACAAATGGAAGTCCAACGGAGACTGCATGAGCAGCTGGAGGTTAGTCTCTTTTGTGGCTTGTTTAGCTACTAATATGCAGCTTACGGGGTTTTCATTACCTTGAACAATTGCATAGTTCTTTTACAGCATGCACGAACCACATCAACTTGTAAATATAACAGCAGGTCAGAATTCAGGAGCTCCTGGCGAGAAAATGTGGTTTCTGTATTACACCGTGGTTTATATGCTGAGAGCTTAACTGCAATTAGTGACAAACTAACTAAATTAATGAAACAGAAAAATACAATTAGAAAGCTGTACAACAGATGGACTAAAGACTAAGCACCAGCTGACATAGTTGACTTGGAATGTATATTCATCTCTTTAGAGAATAGCCTTTTTTATAATGAAACACAATATTTCAGATTGCCTTGGTGGTTTTACCTGTACGCTTACGAGATAAATCCATTTGCAAGCTTGACATAAAATACTCTTAGACCTCCGGTGTAATTGTATAATCTTGGTTATTCCCCTTCAAGCAGTATGCTAAATTCGTTGTGATTATTGAGTGCCAATTTCTAATGGCTATAGTGTAAGCAGGTGCAGTGTCGTCTTCAACTTCGAATTGAAGCACAAAGCAAGTATCTTCAGTCTATACTTGAGAAAGCTTGTAAGGCTCTGAAAGACCAGGCTGCCTCGGCCACTGGGCTTGAAGCTGCTAAGGAGGAACTCTCTGAACTAGCTATTAGGGTTTCCAATGACTCTGAAGGGATAGTCCTACTTCATTCCGCAAAAATGCCTTCATTGTCGGAACTTGCTGCCGCTCTAGAGAACAGAGATGCCTCCAATGTAATGGTTTGCCTCGGCAACTGCTCTGTTGATAGCTGCTTGACATCAACCGGAAGCCCTGTTTTGCCAATGGATATGAGTTCACTGGCTGCTGCTATGAAGAAAAGACAAAGGCCCTTCTTCGGTAACGGAGACTCGTTGCCTTTGGAGAGCAACATGAGGCAGGAAGTCGAAGGGATCATGAGTAATAGTGGATGAGTCGCAAGACATTACTTTAGAAAAGAAGCCTTTTTCATTTTATTGTTCTTGTCTAGCAAATCTAAAATGCACCATCTTTTGCTAAATGCACCATCTGTGGTCTGTAAAGCAGATTGTTTGCATATGAGCTCTGGGGATACCATCTAACAGGGACCAACTTGTATGGCACCAGTACGGTACACCGCCAGTGTTCCCCCGGGCTATACAAGTCATTCTCCTTTTTACACACTGATCTGGCCTGGCGTGTAGGCCTGCGCATAATAGACCGAGAACTAAAACCTAACCCAGTCCGAATCGGAACAAAAACGATCTGTTTGATTTCTTTTAGGTATTTTTTGGGTTTCAATTTAACCGTTTTAGAACATTTCGCTTCTGTACCCGCTCTCTATAAGGTCCGAACTGAACCAAGCTTATTTTTCAATTAAATTTGTTTGCCACGTAGCTCACTTTTGCGTTTTCTAAGGTGCGAACCGCATGTTGCTGACCTTAGGTATAAACAGAATGCGGTCCGATGGATCAAATATGAACAGCTGAAAAATAGTCTATCAAAATGAGCTTAACGTGAAATTAGGTCATCAATGGCTCGTCACTAAATGAAAACAGCACCCGGCATATTTCAAAAATTTGGGGATTTAAACTCTCCCCCTCCCCGACATCAACAGTAACCTGCTTAAATTTGTCTTCCCCTCCCAAAACTCTTCATCTCCCGCTTTGCCACCTTTAGGGCCACTTGCTTTGGTCACCTTGAGCATGTGGATCTATTGGCCTTTAGTGGGCAATTGGTCCATGAGTTGTCGATGCGTGGAGTGGCAAACCAAGGGATTAAAGACCTAGAGGGGCTCACCTGTTGATGTAGAGGTTGAGCTAGAAAGGATTATGCTGTTGAGGGAGTCTTTTTCTGAGAAATTAGGGTTGGCAGGTAAAAGTAGCAAGGGGAGGAAAGAAAAGGGCAAAGGTAAAGCCAAGGTTGCCGCAAAGAAAGTGATCAAAAAAATATTTGTGACTTGCAAGGAGGTTGAATGGGTGTTTAAGGAGTGCAAGAACAAGGAGGATGCCTTCAAGCTAGGCCTAATATACTTTGCCGAGGTTATATTGATGAGGCAAAGACCAATGTCGCTGTGAATCTGGAGTACCTCCACCTCATGGAGGATATGGATAGGTTTAACAACTTTGCATGGGGTTCCATCTCATTTGAACAACTTCATGACATCCTATCGTTTGTTGCCTTGAGGAGAGGTAGAGGTAGAGTTGAGGGGGATGGTGTGGGAGATGAGGAGGAAGAAGAAGAAGTTAAGGGAACCAAACATCTTGCCAATCAACACACTTTACTTATATGGGAGATGTTCATGGTGGAGACCTTGTTGGTGTCAATCCTTGTAACACCCAATTTCAAGGTGAACTTACAGTTGTCTTTTTTGACGACAATTGTCAATTCCCCACGGTTATGGACTGGGAATGGGTTTGCTCATGATGGAAGCTTCAGTAACGAGATTGATCTCCTAGGGCGGGAAGAAGTTGCAAGAACTGGGAAGTTGTGAGCCATTGAGTAAGTAGGTGGAAATTTTCAGTAATTGGTTTGAATGAAGAGAGAGCAAAGAGATTATGCCATGGACAATTAAGACCACCTATAAATAGAGGATTAAGGTGACATGCAGAACATAACCAACAAGATAATGATTCCAAATATTGCAGTTACATGTGCATGCAAACTTAGAGTCCCCAACATGCGCCTAGGGGAAATGAAAAGCCTCCTTAATTGATAATGGCCAGCCAAACGTGGCAAAATACATGTGCCTAGAGGAAATGAAAAGCCTCCTTAATTGATAATGGACAGCCAAACATTGCAAAAAGAGGGTACAACCTCCAGCCGTCAGTTTATTACGCATATGATGACGGGTTGTGAAACGTTATGATAATAAACCATAGATAAGAAAACCGTCCTAGAAGAAACGACCTAGTTCAGACACGTAAGCTATGATTGGATCTCTAAGCCAAAACCAAACCCTAAAGTAAAATCCCCCCTCCCCCTTCTCCTTTCCAATGCACACCACTAGATTTACCACGTGGGTGGCTAAAATTTAGCCTCATTTTAAACATTCATCGTGGGACTGCATTTTCCTCCACCCCATTGCTACGTCAAATTATACATGTGGCCGCCTTAGGTTATGCCACGTTTAATTAAATGTGTAATAAAAATTTTTGAAAAATAAAAAGTAATAATAAAAATAATAAAAATGTGAAAACCATATTACACACACACACACACACATATATATATATAAAGCAAATGCCCACTCACTAGTAAGTAGCAGAATCATAGCCCCCTAGCTTCGCTTGTCCACGCTTATCCTCAGGGTACGTCTCACCTATATGCGAAAAAACTAATTTTACATAAATTTTAAAGAACATACACAAACCTTAGGAATAACTTCTCATACGTTGCTCAAATGAGGCGTTTGAATATACCAAAATGATCTACTCGACAATACGAACACCCCCATATTTTTAGAAAAAATTTTGAACGTCACACGCGCTGGCCACGTGCAGGCATGTGCATGGCACACTGACTGAATCCTTATCAACGTTAGGGAATATTTTGTTAAATAGTAGAAGATTCCATTTAAAAACTAACAGAGTTACCTGACACCGACAATATATTCCATCAAAGTTGACCGAATATTCGCTTCCTTCTCAGGTGGCTTTGCCGGAGCCGCTGCCGGCCGCCGTTTGTTACGCTGGAAACTGGAGAAATTTCAAACTTCAATATCTTTGTTATTTCTCCACCAAAAATCATAAGTTTGATATGAATTTGAAGCGCTCAAATAGTAGAACATAACCTTACTTGCTAGGGGTCCTAAAATACTAGGGATGTTAGATGAGTACCAAAATACTTCGTGAACCCCGAGTGTTCCAACGTTCAAACCACTCCAAAATTGTTCCAAAATACTAGGATGTTAGATGAGTACCTTCTTAAGTCTCAAAACCAGATAAATCCTTCGTGATCACGTCAGAAGAAATTGGAGCCCTCGCTGGAGCTCAGGTTTCCCGAGTTCTCGGCGTCTAATCTTCGAACTAATATTATGGTTAGACTCGTGAGGTCACGAGGAATACGATGGTGACAAGTTTATGTTCGATCTAAGGCATTTTGATGAAAGTGGGTGTGCGTGTGTGTGTGTGTGTGTGTGAGGGTTTTGGGTGTACGGACAAAAAAGAATCGAGAAAGAGGGGAAGGGTAAGGGTATTGGTGTACGTGCGTGTGTGTGTATATGTGTGTGATCATGGATTGGCCAAAAAGAAATAACAACAAGCCCTGGTTGGGCTGCCGTGGGAAAAAGGAAGAGGAAATGTTATGTGGCCCAAACATAAATAAAACCAAACCAAAATAATATTTCTACCAAGTCTCGCTCTAAAATCATCGTAACATTTTTGTTACAGAACCGATTCGACCCTAATTCGCGTCAACACGCTTATGATGTCGAGTATGATTTAATTATGTCAGCGAGAATCAATTTAAATCTGAATACATACATCCACGTCACTAAACCACGAGGGCATTATCATCATTTTACACTCTCGGGGAGAAAATATATAATAATTCGGGACGGGTCGTCACACTAATTGTGTTCATTTTAGTTTAGTAGCGTATGATACTCCCACTATTTGTTTTGTTTAAAACCAAATCAATATCAAAAACGAATTTTTCAATTATTGGAAGTAACTACTACTACTACCAAGGTTTTTGCATTCCTTTGAATTTGGACTTTATTTGGGAGCCCAAACATCTAAGCCCGTAACCTTTGTATTCCACGTGGACAAGTTTGATAGAGAACCAGCCTAGTTTTTTATTTTCCTAGCAAGCTAACCAACTTAGTTAGGGAGGAACCAAGCCCTGACCCTTATAATCACATGAAAGCCCAGCAAGACATGCATTTAGTAAAGAGAGAAGTAGACTTTCCTTTTCTAGCTCACGCAGAAGTCCAACACGCGAAAGCCATGAGGCGCGCTACCGAAAGTAACGCTTGTGGAAAGCTGACCCGAGAAACTCACACCTTGGGAAGAAGACATGATGCAGGTTTTACAGTCTAGCCTCCTTACACGGCTCTTTGGATGACTATGGGCTTATTAGGTTGTTTCATCAACGAGCCAACATTGTTGAATAAGATGTAAGGAAGATTGTATCGTTTTAATAACGTGCTTTCAATCCAATTAAAACATTTTTCATTGAGCCATTAGAAGCGAAAGACAATAATTCATTGCTAATTAGGGCATTGGACCCAACAAATCTTTAATCTCATGAAAACCCCTTTTAATATGTCTCCCTACCAATAGTTAAAGAAACTCTAGTCTAGTACTAGAGGGAATCAACTAATTGAAAGAGATAAAGAAGTAATAAGAATTACAAACTGATTTGTATAAATTCCTACAAATTACATATACTAAGAGGGATAGAAAGATTAATGTCTGATGTGTTGTAGTCCAATTGAAATAGTAATTAAAACACATTCCCAAGGTTCAAACCATTTGAATTTAGCGGCCTTTCTCATAGCTCAATTATCGTTTAAGGCACAAGTCCATAGTCAACCATTTTTCTAACTACTTAAGCACATTAAATAATTTAATTGGAATGCAACCTAATCAATTATATTTAGTACATATGGGCATAATTATATGATGAGTTTAAACTACAAACAAAATTAAAATCAAAATATTTTGTCCTCTAGGGAGGTGGGGCCGAAATGCAAATATAGAAAGTTAGGGGTCAAACCACAAATACTAGAAAGTATAGTCAACTTTTCAAATTGCAAAAGAGCCTACATGGGGCCCTTTGAAAGGGAGTGGCCGGCCATACTTCTCCCCTTATGTCAAAATTAAAGGGCCATGCCTTTCCTTGTCACCTTTTGTAGTTGTTTACTTTTAGGCATGGCTTTAGGTATGGCCTCCTAGTCAAGTCTAGGATGGAGTAAATCTAGGGAAAGTTCTTAATAGAAAGTTTAATACCCAAATACAAAATCAAAGTATGAACTTCAAGAACAAAGATATGAACACCAAGAACAAAACCATGAAAACAATTTCAAGATTTGCACTTTCTTGGTGGTTTTTCCAACCAAAAACACAGGTTTCATCGGAACTCCGAAGTTAAGCGAGTTCGGACGAGAGCATTCCCAGGATGGGTGACCCACTGGGAAGTTCTCGTGTGAGTTCCCAGAAACAAAACCATGAGGGCATGGTCGTGGCCCAAAGCGGACAATATCGTGCTATGATGGAGTCGAGCCCGGGATGTGGTGGGGGCCCGGGCTGGGATGTGACACAAAGCCTTGGCTTTCTAGCTTAAAAGGGTCTCTGTGTGACTTAAAATAAAACACAAACACAAGCCAAAAAATCTCCCCAAAACCGTGCCCTCCCCTGTGGTACAAAAGCCCCAAATTTTATTCAAAAATTCACTCTTCATTAATGCATACAAAACACTTTTTGCATACATATCTTTTTTTCAACTCTTGAAACACATTTTTCAACACTTGAAAAACAAAAGATAAACATATCTAGAATGAAGAAACAATTTGTCAAACATAAAATCAAAACCCATATACATAAAATCCAAAAGGACACATCAAATATAAACCTTTGGCTTTGATACCACTTAAAGGGAAATAATGAGATTTATAGTGGGACTTCTAGTGACTAGCATGTATATACAATTCTAAATTTATATACATAAGCAATGGAAGCATATTATCACATATTATCAAAGCTATAGTCATGCAAATCCCCTTCAAGAAGCATAGGTTCATATACGATGGATCAAACAAAATATTGAAGAACAAAGTGAAGGTTGAGATTTATACCTCTTGATCTAGACTTTAGACCAAGGATGGACCACCTCCAAGCTCTTTGTTCTTGGAACACCTTGAGTCTAGCCTCCCTCCTTGTTTCCTCCACGTTGATAGATTTGGAACTCCTTTGATTCTCCTCTAGTCTCCAAAGTAGAAGACCTCTAAAGATCCACACCCACTAGTGTAGTGAGATAGATGTTGGAATAACTAAAAGGAGAAGAGATGATTACCTATTTCCCCTCTTGGTGGCCGGCTATGTATGTGTGTAGAGATAGAGAGAGAGAGAGAGAGAGAGAGAGAGAGAGAGAGAGAGAGAGACTTGTTTTTCTCTTGTTGAAAAGTTCACACAAAAAGCCCTAATGAAACTTCTCACTCAACTCTCTTTATAAAGGTAAAAGAAGTAGGTCAACTAATTGACTCTTTCTCTCTCTTCTTTCCTCATCTTTGGCCGGCCCCTTAGTGTCGGTTTGGACTATAGGTTTTTATTATTTCAAGTCATCCTATGCTTGAATAAAAAGCCCAATGGGTTTGGGCCCAATGGGTCCGAATGAACCCGAACTTTTCTTTAAGCCCGAAACGATTTTCATCATTTCTATGATTTCTTTAAACTTTCTAATTAATCATGGCACTTAGTTAATCCAATTAATTAATTCCATCATCCTTTAGTTGTCTCACCACAAGAGTGTATTGGTGTACAATCATTTTAGGTTCTAATTAGCGAGGCAGTGAGGTGATTGGTACCAATCCAATTGATTAATATTTATCCAATCACTCAATGAATTAAAACTTGCTTTTAATTCTCCTTCTTCTTTGATGACTACTTATTTAATCATCTAGAATAACCCACAAGCCATGAGTGACATCTAACCATATATCATGGCTACCCAAGCTAAAGTAGAATTTGGTCGGAGAACCTATTTAGTTGGAAGTACAATGTAATTCGATCCTTCTCTAATACAATACTCATAATCATATTACTAGGGTATGGATACTTAATGTCAAACCCCTAACATAATTATACTAGTTATATGATTCAACTGAGTCGTATAGGAACGCCTTCCATCATTACGCTCGATACTTTGGCCAAAGATTCTCAAATCATATCATCAAGTATTCTTCCTCTCATAACGAAGATTAAAGATCCCTTGTTGATCATTCACATGCCTCTAAAAATACATGACTGACCCCAACAATGCATAGAACACATCCAAGATGAGAAGTGGTCATGTCTCATTATCAAATGATCAACAATGCATCCTCAAGACAACTATGATGTCTCATGTCAAAGGATTACTTACATTATTCCAACCAGTAGAGTTACTTGCTTGACATGTGAGTAGACCTCCATGCAAGTACTCTCATTTGATTGTGTTCAGTGAACTCATTACTTTAATGAGCACCTACATACTTGTCTTAGTGTCACTACACGAATGGCTTGAGACTTTCCATCGTTCCCATTTGAAGGGGACATAGTATGTACTGGTCTATGTATTGTCCGTGTCTCTCTAACAATCCTATGACCAGGAACCTTTTGGACATATGGTTATGTGAAGAAGGTCTCTGCAGTCTAACATTATTAGATTACTTCTTCCATTGGTCCATTATCCAAGGATTCACTATTTTGGATGTATATCATTTATTGAGATAGTCCTAATAAGTGACTTTGCCCTTTTGTTGTATTAGAGTTATCTACACATACAGACATTGTCCTGAAATGTTTCTTCCAAAGATTGACTTTCAAGGCATATCTCCAACAAGATGGACTTTTGTTGAAATGCTTAGGCCAAGAAGAATCAATGAGAGTGATGGCCGAAGTACATGAGCGAATCTGTGGAGCACACCAAGATGGAACTAAGATGAGGTGGTTGCTCAGAAGATATGGCTATTTCTGGCCCGAGATGGAGAAAGATTGCAAGGCTTATACCTAAGGATGTGAAGAATGCCAAAGACATGGACCCCTCCAACACGTGCCTTCAATACTTTTGAATCCAGTGGTAAAGCCTTAGCCTTTCAAAGGATGTGCAATGGACTTCATTGGGCAAATTTACCTAGCTTATAACAAGGGGCACACTTTCATAATTGTAGCAACATATTATTTTACCAAGTGGGTAGAAGCTTCAACCGTGAAGACTATCACTTCAGCTGTTATCAAAAAGTTCATTGAAACCAACATCTTACATAGATATGGGGTGCCTAAGACAATTGTTATAGATCGCGGACCATCTTTTGTCTCAAAAGAAGTAGAGGAATTTGCAAACAAGTTTAAGATAAAAATGATCCAGTCTAGTCCTTATTACCCCTAATCAAATGGTCAAATAGAAGCCAACAGCAAGATCTTGGTAAACATTATTAAGAAAATGGTAGCAGATAGTCCATAGAGATGGCAAGAGAAGTTGGGAGAGACTCTTTAGGCCTACAGAACCTCCAAAAGAGCAGGAACTGGAACTACTCATTATAACTTAACCTACGGGCAAGATGTTGTGCTTCCTATAGAAATCCATATGAGTTCAGTCAAACTTCAAAGCTAGTTTGGTCTACACATTGAGGAATACATTCAAGTTATGCTTCAAGAGGTTGAAGATTTGGATGTAGCCCGAATTGAAGCCTTGAATAAGATCTAAGAAGGGAAGATAGTTGTTGCCCAAGCTTATAATAAGAAAGTAAAGTTGAAAACCTTCAAAGAAGGGGAGTTAGTATGGAAGGCAATTCTGCCTTTAAGAGCTCAAGTTAGAGGTTTCGAGAAGTGGAGCCCTACTTGGGAAGGTCCTTTCATTGTTAACCAAGTGTTGGATAAAGGAGGATATTACTTGACAGATTTAGAAGGAAACTTGCAAAAGCATCCAGTCAATGCTAAGCTTTTGAAGAAATATCACCCAAATTTATGGGATGTCAGGGATTGCTATACCAAGGAGGTCTAAGTTTTTGAGTTGAAGTTAGTTCATGCAGTTAAAGCTTCCAAGAACAAAAAGACAAGTTGATATGAAGAAGGAAATCATTTTATTTCAACAAAAGAAGGAAGTTACAAAACTTTAGCTCAACAGTTTTACATCTTTTGCCAGGGCAAATATTCTAGAGTAATATGTTTACTTAATAGTGAAAATCCTACCAGGTTTTTCTAAGTACATGTTGTTATTGGCTAGTTGGGCTTCAGAGTCTTCAACTTCTTGGTTCACCTTCATCACTCCTTCTATTTTCTTGTAAAGTTGACTTGCCAAGGTCATCTTCTCAACCTTCAAAGTGGAAAGTTGCTCTTCCAACTTTTGAATCTCGGACTCTACCACCATGATCCTATCTTCCATTGCTGCTCCCTGCTTTACCAGTTGTTGAAGTGTGGCCGAAGTCCGAGTGTGTTTTTCTCTATAACATTTCACTTTGTTGGATGCTTGCTCTGTCCGTTGATGTTGATCCCTCAACGCCTGTAGCTTCTCAAAGAAATTGAGAAATGACTCATATTGAGCCTTTGACATCAACTAAGCCTTGTAAAGTTCAGTCAAAGCCTTCTCAGCATCATGAAGAACCTTGAGGCTCAAGGAAGCTGTAAAATTTCTCTTCATCCATTCCCTAAAGACTTGACATGCATCTTGAAGAAGTTAGGGCTCTGAAGGGAGCCTTGGAGACCTTAGTTTAGTCTAAATTTACCTAAACTCCCTGACAAGTTCGAGCAAAGATGCCACTACAGGAATGGATGCAAGGGGTGGGTGTATCACTTTAACACCTTTGGTGGTAGCAGAGGAGGCAACTATGGTTGGAAGAGAAGGAAGGAACCCAGAAGTAGGAATGGAAGTGGCAATAATAGTAGCAATCTTTTTCTTCTTTGACCGAGGAATAGGGATCCCCGTAACCCCAGAAGCCAAAAGAGGCCTTGGAAAAGCTTATTTGCACACTAAGGGAAGAGGAGATTAGCTCGAGCCCTCACCAGAACCCTGTTGCAGACCAAGGAAAATGGATTAAAAAGATAGTCTATAATTGAAATAAGGCTACAAACGGAAGATGGTATAGTTGGGTTGAGCTCAGGGCCCTGGTGGAAAAAATGAGGAGTTGTTATTGCCTTTGATGGTTGGGGAGGGATTAGCCTCGCTTACTGAAGGAGGAGGACTGTTGCTTGAACCTGCACCAAAAACCTGAAACATAAAAAGAAAATACAAGTGTTAACAAACTAATTTATATAAAGAAGATAATAGAAGTAAAAATTCTTGTATACCTAGGATAAGGTTTAAGATTGTGGGATAGGCACTTCTGTTACCATAGCTTCTCTGGAATAACCAGGCAAGCTGGCCCGAAAACTAGCCAAACAAGCCCGCGAGCTAGTTACCTCTGTGACCACAGGGATCTTAGGAATTATGGGCTCCCCAAAGGTCAGGTGCTGGAGAAGACTGAAAAGGCAAACGCAAGATATAAGTATAAAAGAAGAAAGAACTTTAAACATAGGAAGGTTCGAGCAAACAATACTCACTGAGTTGCTGTCATCCTCTACAAAATATAGCATATCCCAAGTTTATGGATTGAATTGAGAAGTTGGAGTCACCACCAGTGCCGGACGAAAAGTCGAAGGAGTAGGAGTAGAGGTCTTCCCGATTGAAGATGCAGGTTCTCCAACCTTGGCCTATAAAGGAATAGAAATTGGTCATTAATTTCAAGATTTGAAAAGTCACGAGCCTAAATCAAGAATGAACAAGAAATATACCTTTGAAGACTTAGCCCGAGAAGGGGAAGCATACGCCACTTAGGCCGGAGGAGAAGAAGCTTTGGGCTGAGAGATTCCTTCTTCCCTAGTGTCCTATTTCCAGTAATCAGGCAAATGATTAATACAAGGGTTAGAGGAGGTGAACTTCAAGATGTGACTTGGTGCTCAAAAGAATAGAAGCCATACCTTCAACTCATCGAGGATAGTGTCAAGAAGCTCTTTGTCCCTTTGATGCATTTTTGCTACTAATGGTTCCTCTCTTGCTGCAAGAGTAGGTCTTTTGGTTGCTTGAGGTCCTAGTTACAAACAAGAAGAAGGTAATAGCTCATATCCCAAGAACAATTGAAATTATAAGTAAGAAAAGAAAATTTCTTACCAGAAGACTTTTGCTTTTTCCTACCCATTTCAACTGAAGAGGCAGGGGAGGATTTGGAGGCTTTGGAAGTTTGAGCCCTAGTCGTCTTCTTTGTGGGGGTTGCCCGTAGACCAAGTAAAGAGAGTTAAGCCTGAGCATGCTCCTTGGGCTCGGACTTAAAGGACTCTACCACTGTCGCCCTTGCCCACCGAGGTGCCTGAGTCTCCACTACAGGCTCAGCTTCACCCTCATAATCTTCAAACAACTCAAAGATTTCCTCAATATCACCAATAGCATGACTGGACCCAACACCTTGCATCGTCGCCTCGACCACGGCCTCTTGAAGGACAAGGACATCTACAACTTCCTCATCTAGCCCGACATCTACCTTTTTAATGTTGCCTTAGGCTACAAATTTAAAATAATCAAAAGGAGGGTTAGTGGAGAATAGATTATAAAAGCATCACAATTACAAGTTAAAACAATGGAGGATACCTATTAGAAGAAGCTGGTTCTTCTGATGGATCATCTTCTTCCAATTCTCAAGCTCATTTGGCTTTGGGTAAGACTTGATGGAGAGTTGCCCGAAGAGACAATCATAAACCTCCCTAAGGTCCCTTCCATACTTCTTTGACCACTTGGCCTCCCACCAAGTGGCAAAAAAAGGAGTGCACTCAAAGTTTAATGCCACAAGCTTGCAGGCAATCTTGCTTATCACTTCAAGATTGCGTTGGGCTGCCAGAAATGTGACTTCCTGAGGAGAATGGAGATGGAAGGAAGTTCTGCAGTGTGCAGAGTCAAAAAATGGCACTGGGATGGCTTGTTTAAACCCCAGCTGCCTACCATAGAAGTTAGGGTGGTAGACCTCCAACCCACGCTCGTATCCCGTGTGGTCACTCCGTACTCCCCAAGCTAAGTCTCTTTGCTGGATGCAGCTAATACACTTCTCTTTGCAAAGTTGGCTAACATTTTCCCCAAAAGCATCCTGGAAGATTTCGTCCGAGAACCATGGATATCTTCGCAGGACAAAGGCGCCCCATTCCGAATGCCCGAATCTTGCAGACTCTGAAGAAATATAGGCAAGATCAGGTAGAGTGGTTAGTGGGGGATGCCTCGGCTACGATGTGGGCATGAGCCACGCCTTCGGGGAACTCTAAATTTGGTGCCCGAAGCTCAAGGAAATACCACTAGAGCCACAACTAGACCATCCAGGTTAGCCTGTTGAGGTTTCTCTCAAAAGGCTCACCCTTGGGTTATCTCGTACAAAAGATGGTAAAGGTGGGCAAGGAGAAATGACCTCATAGCCACATCATCAAAGGAATGAAGGGCCTCCACCAGTGAGATCCACTCCAGCTTCACTCATTTGGATTTGTTGGGTAAAACATGTTTGGTGAGCCAATACAAAAAGAAGTAGATATGCTCCTGATCTCCATTGGCAGTAGTACAAGGCAGGCTAAAGGTGCTCTTGGCAAATAGGATGAAGCTTGTAAATAAAGTCTCGTAGCTCTTAAATATCAAATAATGGAGTCAGAATTGCCTGAGTCTTCAACAGTCGAGTAAGAGGGTAAAAACCAGTCGTGAGTCACGTCAACGCACCGGCCCGAAGACATAGGATCCATCCTAAAATTGAATATGTTGGTCCCATTATTCCAAAACAGGAGAGTTATGGTCAGGAGCTCAGGCTTGGCAACCACCGTGGTCTTAGAGAGCATTACGAGCTCATAGATCCATTGCTCATCCACTTCTTCTTCTAGATGGGCTTGAGCGCATTCACCCATTGTGACCAAGCTTCATCTTTCATTAAAGGAGAGCCTTGACGATGAGTTGACCATTTGGAGGAAGAAATGCCAGCTTCAGCAGAATATGGGTTGGGGGTAAACCAGTGGGCTTTGGGCATGTTATTTTCCACAGAAATTGGGACGCTAGAAGTCCAGGCAAGCCCAAGGGAGAGTACTTATTCCTCTTCGAAGAAAATTAAGGTGTTCAGGCCTGCCCGAGGGCAATGAAGGTTGTTAAGTAGGTGGCGCATAGTGACAATACCTTCGCCAGACTGACATGCAGGACGAGCAATTTTGGGTGCCATTAGATGTTTTTGAAAAGAAAGTAGAAGAAAGTTGAAGGCAAAAAGCAAGAAAGATCAGAGAGCAAGAGAATTATGGAAAATTTGGGAAGTCTAGAAGTTTAGGGAATTAGAATTACTAAGGTATTTGGCTGAGAGGTTTAAGTGAAGATTATATAGTAAGCAATTAGTTAATTCTGGAGATCGTGGGTTAGTGCAAAGGTTTATTTGAAAACAGCTAGTTAACTAGTGCAAGTCCCAAGGTAAAGCATCCGGCTGTTGTTTTAATCATTATTAATGTCTTGGATTGCTAACTTAACAATGATTAAAGGGGGCACTATTTGGGTTAATATTCAAATATTGGGCCTAACTAAAAGAAGGCCCAAAAGGGCCAAAACAAGATGAACTTGCCCGAAGCCCAACTACGTGAAAGGAAATAATGAGATTTATAGTGGGATTTCTAGTGACTTGCATGCATATACAATTCTAAATTTATATACAAAAGCAACGGAAGCATATTATCACATATTATCAAAGCTATAGTCAAGCAAATCCCCTTCAAGAAGCATAGGTTCATATATGATGCATCTAACAAAATATTGAAGAACAAAATAAAGGTTGAGTTTTATAACTCTTGATCTAGACTTTAGACCAAGGATGGACCACCTCCAAGCTCTTTGTTCTTGGAACTCCTTGAGTCTAGCCTCCCTCCTTGACTCCTCCACGTTGATAGATTTGGAACTCCTTTCATTCTCCTCTAGTCTCCAAAGTAGAAGACCTCTAAAGATCTACACCCACTAGTGTAGTGAGATGGATGTTGGAATAAACAAAAGAAGAAGAGATGATTAGCTATATCTCCCTTTGATGGCCGGCTATGTATAAGTATAGAGAGAGAGAGAGACTTGCTTTTCTCTTGTTGAAAAGTTCACAAAAAAAGCCCTTATGAAACTTTTTTCATTTAACTCCCTCTATAAAGGTAAAAGAAGTAAGCCGACTAATTGACTCTTTCTTTCCTCATCATTGGCCGACCCCTTAGTGTTGATTTGGGCTTTGGGTTTTTATCATTTCAAGTCATCCTATGCTTGAACAAAAAGCCCAATGGGTTTGGGCCCCATGGGCCCAAATGAGCCCACACATTTCTTTAAGCCCGAAACAATCTTTCATCACTTCTATGATTTCTTTAGACTTTCTAATTAATCATAACAGTTAATTAATCCAATTAATTAATTCCATCATCCTTTAGTTGTCTCACCAAAAGAGTGTATCGATGTACAATCGTTTTAGGTTCTAATTAGCGAGGCAGTAAGGTGATTGGTATCAATCCAATTGATTAGTATTTATCCAATCACTGAGTTAATTAAAACTTACTTTTAATTCTCTTTCTTCTTTGATGACTACTTATTTAATCATCTAGAAGAACACACAAGCCATAAGTGACATCTAACCATATATCATGGTTACCCAAGCCATAAGTGACATCTAACCATGTAGAATTTGGTCGAAGAACCTATTCAGTTGGAATTACAATGTAATTCGATCATTCTCTAATACAATACTCACAATCATATTACTAGGGTATGGATACTTAATGTCAAACCCTAAATGTGATTATACCAAGTTATATGATTCAATTGAGTCGTATAGGAATGCCTTCCATCATTATGCTCGATACTTCGGTCGCTGATTCCCGAATCATATCTTACAGTATTCTTTCTTTCTTAACGAGGATTAGAGATCCCTTGTTGATCATACACATGCCTCTAAGAATAAATTATTTACCCCAACAATGCATAGAACACATCGAAGATGAGATGTGGTCACGTCTCATTATCAAATGATCAGCAACGTATCCCCAAGACAACTATGATGTCTCAAGTCAAAGGATTACTTATATTATGCCAACCCATAGAGTTACTTGCTTGACATGTGAGTAGACCTCTATGCAAGTACTCTCATTTGATTGTATTCACTGAACTCATTCCCTTAATGAGCACCCACATACTTGTCTTAGTTTCACTACACGAAAGGCTTGAGACTTTCTATCCTTCCCATTTGAAGCAGACATAGTACGTACTAGTCTATCCGAATTATCAGTGCTCCTCTAACAATCATATGACTAGGAACCTTTTTGGACATTATGGTTATGTGAAGGTCTCTATAATCTAACATCTTTAAATTACTTCTTCCATCGATCCATTGTCCTTGGAGTCACTAATTTTAGATGTATATCGTTCATTGAGATAGTCCTAATACGTGACTTTGCCTTTTGCTGTATTAGAGTTATCTATACATATAGACATTATCCTGAAAGGTTTCTTCCAAAGATTAACTTTCAGGGCATAACTCCAACACTACAAAGCTTGAAGCAAATTAAAGCCTTCTCAGCCAAGGCATAAGTCATGTGCCTATGATTGAGGTGACAAGTGACAAAGACCAGCTCATTACTAACCAAAAAAACATTTTTTGATGTCATAAAGGCGTAAATATTTGATGACTCACTACCCTTGAGAGTCCTCCATCAAGATTAAAGCTAAAGCAGTCGGGCCAAGTCACTTATAAAAGCCAAGAAAGACAACAGAGACCAGGCGAGAAACGGATGTCAATGCTGAACCCCCAACCAAGACAATCCGAATCAACGGAATCTTTGTCGAATCCAAGCATCTGGGGGCCACAACAGTTCCAAGAAGAAGAAGATTGAGCAGGCGAGATTGGTCTTTCATGTTCAAGCCATAGATATTGTACCTGGAACAATCATCGGCTTCACCGAGCAGAACACGAAAGGTGTATGGCTTTGAGGCATTCATTCATCCCAACGTCATGGTGCCAAGCATTAGCACTGTACTGCCGAATATGGAGCAGAATGAGAAGGAAATGGCCACAAACTCAGACTTGGCAGAGGAAGAACACGAGAAGGTTATCACCCGCATTGCAGCCTATCAGTAGCAGCTTCTCTCCAGCTACAACAAGAGGGCAAAGATCGAGCAATTCCAGCCAGAAGACTTAGTCCTCAGAAAAGCCTTCATCACCGCCCGCCGAGAAGGCTCCAAAAAGATGGCTCCCATCTAGAAAGGTCCGTACAAAATTAGCCGAGTAGGTAGAAAAGGCAGCCACACCCTCACCACTATCAACGACAAAGAAATCGACAATCAGTGAAATGCCTACAGCCTGAAAAAGTACTATGTGCGACCTCCCACCATTGCTTGGACCACGTTCAAGACAAATAAAGTTCGAAGACTCAAGCAACTCGACGAACAAAACCTCACATGTCGAGGATTATCAATTGTTATGCCAATACTGACAAGTACCAAAGTTAATAAATTTCTCTATTGTCAATGAAGATTGAAGGAATTATTCACAAGCCTGGGCCAAATGCATAAACAAGTTAACCACCCTTGTGACAAAAAGAAGGCGCCTCTGCCTTTGCAGACATGGTGTGTGCTCTCTAATAAGGAAAGGGTAAACTAATTCGGAATATCTAGACATGGATGGGTGGTACGATTGCTCAGTTTCCCCAGAATACAGCGACTGCCTGAGCAGGACGACTCCTAGAATTGGCCAAGATAGTCATTCTCCTATAATAAACTTAGTTGGCTGAAGGATTCAATTCCGCGAGATCCCAGGTCTCTAACCGGAGGAAACGCTAAGTGCAGAATTCCTGCCCACGAAAGTTCGTGTAACTAGATGGTCCGTCCTCGACGTGCAAGTCTTCCAGAACGTAGCTTGGTTTTAAAGTGTTGCAATACTAGTTAAGTGACCTACGGAATCAAGTTACAACTCGGAAAGATATGGCCTCTAAGACGCGATTATGCCTACACCTTACGCCTAAAATGCCTTCGAGAGCCAGGGACGACGCCTAAAGTGGTCACGCAAGTCGTCTGCTTTTATAAGTAAGATGCCCAGCCAACGACCCAACGGCTGGCAGTCTAAGGTAATCCGTAAGCCGAGACTTAAATCTGCTATAACTACGCGGACCCGTCTGCTTGTTTAAAAACATCACTTCTGACCGACGGTCTATGGTTTAAGTTTTGCAGGAAATAAAACCGGCGGTCTATCGTTTCCTCTGCTTTCTACGAGAAGCAAGTGTCCAGCCGCCATCTCTATAAGTTAAAAACTTCACAACACGGCCAAGGAGGGCTAAAGCTCGAGAAGCCACTAAAGCCAAGGTACAACTATAGCAACTACGCGGATTTCCTTTGCTTTCTATGAGAAGCAAGTGTCTGGCCAATAGCTCTATAAGTTAAAAACTTCACAACACACCCCAAGAGGGCCAAAGGTCGAGAAGCCACTAAAGTCGAAGTACGACTATAGCAGTTACACAGATTTCCTCTTTTTTCTACCAGAAGCTAGTGTCTAGCTGCCAGCTCTATAAGTTCGCAACATGCCTCAGGAGGGCCAAAGCTCATGAAGCCACTAAAGCCGAGATTCACGACTATGATAGCTACGCGGACTCGCCTACAAGGGGAAACGAGTTTTGTCGCCGGCTCTATAAGTTAGAAGTGTCGCACCTTTTTTCCTCTTGCAAGTAAAGGTCTAGAAGCCCCAAAGCCAAGACTAAAGCCTAAAGTGACGACGTGGGATCGACTGCTCCATCGAAGTAGGCAACACAATTGCCGGTCATACATCAATGTTTTGCAAGTCACCTTAAGTAGGCAAGGCTCCCAAAGATCGACTGCTTTGTTGAAGCAAACTCACCCAGTTGCCCATCCTACGGTAAAGTTCCACAAAAGACATGGCAAAATAAAAGGATTGAAGCAAAGCAAGGAAACCTGTTTAGTAAATTTCTAGCAAATTGATAAGCCGGCTCAAAGGCCAACAAAGTTCGAATAAAGCAGAACAAAAAGGATAAGAAAATTCCTAAGTCTAAGCAAAAAGACTACTCATCAGCAGCAGGTCCCTCATCTGCCACACCTTGAGCAGCCGCCTTACTCTTAGCAGCCAAAGCTTCCATCAACTCATCCTCAGCCGCCCCTGCCTAGACTACATAACCCTCAGCTGCTCCACCAAAGGCAAACTCAAATGAGAAATCAAGCAGATCAGCTGGATAAATAGAGAAAGTCTCGAAGTCCTTCTCGGAAAACTCATAATTCGATGGCCTGCCCTAAAGATGGTCTACATAGCCAAACTTGTAAAAATTGACTTGACAAGAAGCAGGTGCCATTTCGTGATTGGCTTTCTCATTCTTCAGCTACACATTCTCCTCAACAAGCCCAGTGTGAGCCACCTGCAGCTTATCCAATTCCTTTTTTAGGTTCTCGCTAGCAGACAGTGCACCTTGCAAATCCACTTCCTTGGACTCAGGCTTACTGGCAACATCTTTGAGACGAGACACTTCAACATGCATGAAGACAAGCTCATCGTCCTTGGCAAAGCAAGTAGTTCGTAGTTCCGAATTGACACGCTTAAGGTCCTTGACCATCGGTGAAACACGACTGACTTCCTTCTCTGTAGCTTTCATCATCGCCTAAGTCACACTAAGCTTAGCCTTCAAGTGGGTGACCTCCTGATGAGCGGTCTCCATCTGCATAGAAGTGGGGGCAGAGACATCAAACCCCTTCAAAATGGCGAGTTCATATTCGAGCTTCTCGATCTTTTCAGTAGCCAAGAGAAGTTGAGCCATTAACGCCACTTTAGCCTCTTTAGCACATTTGACAGCATCTTGATCAACCGCATTGACTTAGCTGCCAGGATTAAAGTCTTATGCATTGTAGTAATCAAGGAGGACCTCCTTGAGTAGGTAAGATGCTTCACAAAAGAGTCTGAATAGATGACGACACTATCAACGAACTTAACACATGCATTAACGTCCTTAAGCAGGTCAGCCTTCAGCAACGCATAAACCTCAGGAAACTCTCCAACCTTAGAATCAGTGGATTTCTCACAACTGCCTGTGCGAGCAGATTTCCCTTTCTCAGCAGAAGAACCAGTCGCAACAGAAGGAGGAACAGTTCCAAGAGCCAATTTAACAACAAAATCCACCTTACCACTCTTCATAACGGTGAGCCCCTCAGAAGCCAAACCAGACTTAGCTCCCAACGGGGGCTTCGACACAAACCTGGACACCGGGAACACTATCGAACCTTTCCGCTAGGGCAATCCTCTCAGCAATGGACGTGGCCACCTTCGGAGCAGTAGGTTTCACAGGCTCAAGCTCAACAGACTTTTTTGTCCCCTTCGGAGAAGTCAGATCGATGACAAGCTTCTTAGCAGTAGACGAGCCCTCGAGAGCACCAGAAGAAGTCTTTGGCTTTTTCTCGATTGAAGGCTCACAAGTAAGTGAGGAAGATCTCTTCTTTCCTCCCTCGTTGGCAGCAGGCTCTACAACAGCGATCGAACGAGCAAGTGCCTCATCCATTATTCGCTTTATCTTTTCCTTCGGAGGCAGCCCACCTTTCTCCCGACGAAGAAGGCTGAGTAGCTAACGCCACTCACGGTACTCAGCAGGAATGCCCAGGACGATGTGCACTTTCTTCATATCCGCCGAAGTTCTTGGAGTTGAGCCAAATTCTGAATCTACACAAAGTAAGAAAGACGATCAGTAAATTGAAGTCATGGAGCAACTTAACAAAAATTCAAGTAGGCCAAGAATGAAGCAATTCACTTACCACTAATAAAGACAGTCAAAACGCGCAACTCAAGAGAGGAGTCAAACTCCCAATCTCCATTTACCTCCAAGGTGTCCCTTGCCCACCCATGATCACCTCTGCATGGAGCATTAAGCAGCCTATGGCGAGATCTCAGCTGCCCCACGCCTTCCTTGTGGCCGATTTCAAAGAAGTACCAAAATTCATTTATGGTCTAACCAAGATCAAAGAACCTTCTCAAGTTGAAGAACCCCACCACCGCCCGAATGGCATTCGAGGAGCACTAAGCAGGCGCACATTTCATAGAGCAGATCACCTTCTAGAAAAGACGTGGCATGGGAAAAGTAAATCCCAACACAAAGTAATACGGATGGAATTTGATAGACCTGTTCCTGGCAGTGGCACCCTCGCCACACGGTTCATGGCTGCTATCATTCTTCACCCACTTAACGCAAACCCCTGACAAAATTGCATGCTTGTATGCCTCAATAAAATCCCGAAACAGCTCATCGAAATTGATCTTAACATGCGCACCCTTGAAATAGCCCACCTTGTCAGAAGAACCACCTTGACATTACAAAGGTGGAGGATATTCATCACTTTTGCAATCGGAGGAAGACATCTCAAAGTTCCTGCAAAAAGTACGAAGGAAAATATTTAGAAGGCAGCTCAAAACAAAACAAAAAAAAGGACCGCAGAGCCCAGCGCCCCAACGCCAGGCCCCACAGCCCAGCTCATCCACACGACCAGGCCATAAAAAGGCCCAGCCCTCACTCTCTCTCTTATATACGCTGCCCGCGCCACTGAGCCCAACGCAAGAGGAGGCCCATGCCTTCATCCTTCTTCCTTCATACGCCCAACACTCCAAAGCAGGCCTAGGCCTTCCAGCACAAGCCACCAGCCCATGCCGGTCTCTCCCACTCTCTCGCCTCACGCCTGCATAGGCCCATGCCTAGCAGCCCCGAATGTCAGCCTAAGCCAGCCTCTCCGCACCCCAATGCCTATCCACCTTGACCTGAGCCGAGATGACCACCTAGCCCACAACTACCGATTCCCGCGCCGCACCACCATGCTACCCACTATGCACAGCAGTCCCGTGGCTCCCTTGCCATGTGTCACCCACACCCTCGGTCCCCGCCGAGCCAATTTGGTGCAGCACGGAGAAGAAGAACAACAACGAGAGGCGACTCTTTGTAAGGGCAAGAGAAAACGAAAGCTAGGGGAGGGGAAGAAAATTTTCCTTTGGCTTCTCTTCCTTGTTGGAATGATGATTGCTCTCCAAATTTATTTAATCCCCTACTTAAGGGAAAATTAAATAGGGTATTAGGGGCAATTGGTTTCCTTTTCCTAGAAGAAGTCTATCTCCAAATCAAGAAAGGAGATAAAGTTCAAATTGGGAAACAACTTTACAAACCCAAGCAGCTTGGGATTTCTACACCTACTGCCCTTTTACTACGAGTAGCCCAACAAGTGTGGGGGCATTTGTGGAGCCTAAAATAATCCCAAAAATTCTAGAGGCGACACGTGGACTTTTTCCCAAGAAAGACAAGATTGCCCTCAATAAATGGGTAGGCTTCTCAAATGCATCCACGAGCAGCTCACACCCTTAAAGGTCCCAAAAGCTGAATACGACTGCCCACAACTCACCTGCCCTTGGCAAGGAAAAGTCAAAGCATTAAACATAATGATTAATTACCCAAATCCTATCTTTAATACATTCCCAATTGAAGATTGACTCCAATCAAGTAAGTAATCCCAATTTAAATCAAGGGATAATTACTTCATTATCTCAAGATATTATTTCCTATTTAATATCTTGAGAATATTTCTCCATAAATCTTGGCCAATAGGATGCCGCCACATGTAGGGTAAAACCCTAACACTATGGCCGGCCCTATCCCGTATAAATACCCCATATTCTACCAAATTTCAAAAGCTTTTGCTACCCTAATAAAGCCCTAAACACTTTACTCTCTTAGAGAAACTGACTTAGGCATCGTGGGGGCATGAGGCTTAGGTCTTTGATCAAAGATGTTAATTGTTTTGCAAGTGCATTTTCGTCAAGACTGAAGACGGCGGAAATTTGCATCGACACAATCCATTCTTGGATGACTTGAAGAATATGAAATTTTATCTTAGTGTTCCAACACATAATACCGAATAGATGGATAGTTTTGGCAGCCACTTTGTTTTCAAGAAAGTATCTGGTCCTGAATGTTTGGAGTCGGGTTTCGTTGTTTGAAGTGATTTCTGGACATCTGAGTAGTATGGCTCGCGGACCCGTTTGATCAGAGTTCTACAGGGTAGGCTTTGAAGTCAGATTTGATGCTGTAACAAACAATACAGTGGAATGCTAGAGCTCATAATGTCATTGCTCACCTTTCTTGCATTTGTTGTTTTCAGCCTCAGTGACTTGAATAATTCCACAATTCTTAGCTTCTTTCACCTTATGAGCTAAAAATTACCACATTTGTTATAGGGATTATACTTAAAGAATTATTATTGTTGTTGGTGGAATGCTAGCAATCTTTTTGTTCTTCGTTACATTCTACAGTGTTGCACGATAATTTGAGTTAGCAAACTTCGACACTCGCATAAAGTTATTGTTCGGACATTTGGACAACACAAACGAAAGGTCAACGAAACGTCAAATCGAAAAAATGAATAAATAACCTTCCCAAATGAGGGTAAACTAACAATTCTCTGAACCTTGTCCACATTTGACGTGAAATTTCCCGAGCTACCTTGCACTAAGAAGTTGATTACTGAATGGTTTAAAGAAGTCGATTACTGAATTAGATGTTAACACGGAAATGTTGATAGGGGTATTTGTGTCAACCAATTGTGTTCTTGTAAAACTGATTTCATAAAAGTGATTTCAGCCATTTCATAAAATACCAAATCGCATAAAAGTGAAATCTATGAGAAACAACTACTACGCAAATAATTGGCCTTTAAAACAAACAATGAAGTATCATAACATGAACAAAAACAATCTCTGAACTCAATCGTCAACAAGATTACCATCTTACTGAACACACAAACGTCTACTCATCAATATTTAATGGGGGCAATGATCTCGAGCTGAGGCCCTAGTTTCTCCTCAGCAGACTTCTCTGCTTTCACCCTCAGTTTGTTCAACTGTTTCTTCCTCTCATATGCAACCTGGGCCCTCTCCTTTCTCTTGTTCTCAAGCTCCTGCAAACATACAAATTCATTAGTTTGACATTTGTAGGCTCAAGCAAGAAAAATAAATGCATGGCCCTTTGCCTAACAAGAGCGTTTTACCAAAGATCCAAAAAAAAAACAAAAAAAAAAAAAAAAAAAACATGTGGACGTGTTGAATTTATGCTCTTGATGATGGATGATACAAACACAGAAAGTACTAGACCTAATTTAGATAATCCACTAGACCATACACACAATAAAGACTCTAGCTCTAACATAAAGTGTGAAACCAAATTTTCAGTACAAGTGCTGGTGCACATAGGCATCAAAGAAGAGGGATAGTAACCGATTGAAAATATGAACCACTATAATCAACTATATAACTAGAACTTATGATTGGGTCCAAGGGATTGAGACCAAGTTAGTAAAGAATGGAGAACAAAAAGTTGATAGAATGAATTTAGAACTGCACTACATCGTTACAACGGTGGTATGTATAAGGGATTTGTAAATGACGTATACGAAGTCATGATTTGCAAATTCCCTTCATATGCCTTTGTAATAGTCAACAAGGGCTAAATTGAGACTTAGAAATCCCTCACCCAATCATAATAGTATGTAAAGACCAATATAGATGATTAATAAAGACAGAAAACAAAAGGAGTGCCGTTTATTATTAATAATACAATAATACAGAACAAATGACTTTTGTCAGTAATAATACAATAATGTTAGTCGACTCCACCATTTAGACATGCAGCATGAAACATATAGCAATCATTTTCCAAAGCAAGAAAACAGAAGCGCTAACAACATTGTGCATTTAAGAGGAAGAACAAACATAAGCCACGGAAACAACTCCATATGCAAACTCAATTAAGATGCAGTCTGACTCAATGGGAAATAATGACCATACTACTTTGAACTAAAAGAGAAAACTAGATACTTTACCCAAACTATTATCAGCACAAGGACACAAAACAATCCGTAAAAACAAACAAGGAAAGCAGGGGATTCTCACCTTGATGGTCTCATAGTGGTTCCATCCAACCTCTGAAGAAAGCTTGCCCAACAAACAGTACTTGTGTCCTGCTTGCAGCCTCAAGACCCTGCCGATTTCAAAAAAACAAAACAATAAACATTCACTTCATGAAAAACAGAACAACCTGTATAACAAGACAGGCATTTGGCAAATGAAAAATAGTGTCAAAAAGCTTACTTGAGTGCATCAGGAATGACCATCCTCTTAGTCTTGTCATATGGAGGTGGAATACCCTCATATGCCTTCAGACGAGCAAGTGCAGCAGCACCACGCTTAGTCTTATGGGGAATCATCCTGCAGAAAAAAGCAATAACAAAGTTACTTAACATACGTACACCCAAAAAAAAAAAAAAAAACTCTCAAGCAGTAGAATAAAGCAGAAAGCAATAACTTATTTTTATTCCAACAAAAAATCCAGGCGACTGGCTACAATATATATATATATATATATATATATATATATATGTATGTATATGTATGTATGTATGTATGTATATGTATGTATGTATGTATATGTATGTATTTAAGAATATTATGTTTTTGATACAATCATCTTCTGACGACCGAGATGGATATTCCATTACATATATGCAAGTACTGTAGCCAGCACCAAAAACTACCTAAATCTAACAAAAAATATTCACCTAGAGAATCAAAATTAGCCAAAAAAACAGATATTCCAATACATGTAAGAAATGAGGTTCTCTTTATAGTTGTCAATGGAGAAAAGTTATGTTTCATCGCTAAATTGAAGTGTTTTTTGCAAAAAAAGTGATTAACTAAAGTGCTCTTTCATTTTTGATAAACAAAAACTAACAAGTGTTCAAAACACAAAAATTTACAGCTCCTACTGAATTAAAACAATCAATTTCATCATCAACCATAAACCCAACAATAAAAACTAACAAAAATCCCCAAATGGGTTTTTGATCCATTCCATTGATTTACATAGACAATGTAACCTAATCAAACAAACAATAAAAACCCAGCAGCTCAAGCTCAACAAAGCATGCATAAATCAATAAATCGGTAAAGACTAACAGAAAAATGACGACGTACCCACGGATGGTGCGCCAGAGGATCTTAGCCGGGGCGCGGAAGTGGATGGGACCATGAGATGGCTTAGTGTTCATGCGCTTACGCAAGAACCTCATGTACTTCATCTTCTGCCTCACCAGCCCACCGGAGATACAGATCTCCTCCGCGCGAACAACCACGACCTTCTGCCCATTGAGCAGCTCCTTGGCCAGGATCGAAGACAGGCGGCCGAGCATGTGGTGGCGGGCGTCCACCACCACGCGCTTTGCGCAGATACCTGAGCCAGACACCATTGTTCTCTCTCTGTGCAGCCCTAACGCAGCTCCGAAGTGAAATAGGTGCGGAAGGGTTAGGGTTTTGGTAAAGTGTGGATTATAAAGCATGGTTATATAGGATGCGGGTTCGGATTGGCTGTTGGCGGGTGTACGTTTGCATATGGTGGGTAAGGACAGGATTATTGATTTATTAGTTGTTGGGCCATCTGGGCTAGGGTGGCCACAAGGCCCAAGCCCAGATGATTTCCCGTCGTGTCTAGCTTCAAGCAGGTAAATGTATTTCTGGTGATCGAGACGGTCGATCAGAGCAAGCCAGAGGGTGCGTGGGTCTTTCTCAGCAAGGTACTCGGTCTGTAAAGCATCATGGATGTGTCTTCGAATGAAGATCATTGCAGTAGCTGTCTGAGCTTCATTAACGGGTTTGTCGTCGGTAGGTGCCTCGATGATGGCTCTAATACCCTTTGCAGTAAGATAGAGCTTCACATCTTGAACCCACTTCAAGTAGTTTCTTCCAGATACTTCTAGAGCAATGAAATCAGGCTTGTTCAAGTTTGACATGTCCCTAAAATGGAGGGTACAACAAAACGTGGTTAGTCATATGGTAATCCATTGACATACATCGTAGAACATTCGAGTTCTATAGACATGTATTTTTTTAATTTAAGCATGAAAGCTATAGGTTTCATGTGGTAAGTTTTGAATGAAAACTTCAGGTTTCAAAGGCACTAAATACGAAACTACAGGTTCAATTTAGTTTTATCAACGATTAGTTCATAAAGAAGAGGTTCCTACAAGAACACAAAATGCAATATGCTGATTTAAGTGTAGTGGATTTGAGTTGCTTTGGGAACTCAAGTGTGAGAGCTTCGGGACTACAAAAGGATGTCAACAGTTCAAAGTATAAAAATAAATTATTGAATTGTTAATGTCAAAAAATAATCTTCAAGTCAATCGTTTTGGATTAATTATCAGATTAATGGACTGCAAGTCACTTTTAATTAATTTAATAGATCGGGACCAAACGGGGTCGATTGTGGAAGCAAAATATTAACAAACGGATTATATTAGTTTCACTTGGTGATAAACCAAGTGATAATTAAATTAGAATTACTTAGCGTAAACCAAAGTACATAAAAAAATTATTTGGGCATGATATATAACGCTTGGATGCCAAAAATTGGCATTGGGTCAAAAAATAATGCAGGAATAGGCCCTACAATTTCCACTGTATTGGGCCTCGGGGAGGGCTGCAGGCCTCAGGCATAGTGGTCTGGGCGAGCCCAGCAGCAAAAGCTGCTAGTTTTAGGCCACGGGTCAAGCCCAGCCCAAGGTTGGCTTGCGGGTTGGTGCGAGGAAGCCCAGTCGAAGCTGGGTTTTGGGTTTTTAAGTCGGGGCAAGTCAAGCCTAGCAATGAAAGCTGCAGGCGAGTGGGCCAAAGGCTAGGGCGAAGCCCAGTAAGCAATGGGCTGCTGTGGGCAGGCCTGTCATAGGTCAAGGGAAGCCCAGCAGCAAAAGCTGCTAGAGATGGGCCATGATCACGTGGACAGGTCCAAGAAGGCTATAGGCTTCTCGATTTAGGCTGGGGGACTTTAGGCCTGTATAAGCCTGCCAGGGCGAAGGCCTGCGCCTCTGTGCATGAGCAGCAAAGCCCAAAGGGCTGCTGCCGTATGGTCCAAGGTGTCAAAACTACACCATTCCATGATTTTCTCCACGCGACTAGATTATAAGCCAGCGCGGTGGTTCGGCAATCGTGCCATAACTGTGTGGCTACCGTGCCTCATAATCCCATATTTGTTTTTTTTTTCTTTTTCGACATCTTTAGTGTTTGAAAAATCCTAAATTGCTTCTAATTTATTTATATGCTTTTGATAGGAGCATTTTTATGCGACTTAGTTAGCTTATTTTCTTGCATTTATGTTATTAGTTCCTAGTTATTTTAGTATTTTAAGGTATTTTCGTGTGTTTGTAGGTCCAAAGGGCTAAAGTAGCAAGAAAGTGCAATTTGGAGCATTTTGGAGTAGTTTTGGGCATGGAATGGATAGCACATGCATGGAGCAAGGTGGATAGACGAAATTGAAGTTCAAGAGAGGCTAGGAATGTGCTAAAGAGATGGAAGAAAATTAATTCAAGACTTGGAAGAAAAGGAATCAACTACAAAGAAGGAAACATGAGTCAAACTACCTTATTTTGACTTAGTCAAATCCTAATATTTTTCTACTTAATTTCCAGCTGTTAAGGGGGGTTCCTAATTAATTTAGGACACTTAAATATAAGTTCTAGAAGCCCTAATCCCAGTCAAAGAGGGATGCCACACCACCTATCATTTTCCTTCCCTTTCCTTGCCGTGCAAGGCCTTCTACCTTTCCCAATTCCCTTGCCGCACCTTGTTACCTTTTTCCTCTTGGGATTCTGATTTGTTACCCTTTTCTTGGAGGATTTGGAGTCTTAAACCTTTCCTAAATTAATTCCCAGCCATGCCCTTCCTTCCCATATAAATAAATAGCCTTGCTGCACCCATTCACTCACCAATTCATACTTTCAGCCATTCTTTCATACAATTCATCACTCAAACCTTCACCCACACCTTATGCCATAGCAAAGAAGAAGAAGGAGGACCCTGCGACGTGCTTACCATTCAAGCTTAGATTGTTGGAGCGTTTCTAGGTGTATTCAATCTTTTGTTTCAATGTTAAAGTTTAATTATCTTTGTTTTGTGAACATGAGAAGCTAAACTTGTTTTAGCTAGAGGAGACTTTGAAACTATGATTATATTTGCAATATGAATTGATTACCTCCAGTTGTGATTTCATAAATCGTGAATACAATTTGCTTAACTGCTTGATTGATAACTTATTATTATGTGTTGATTAAGAGGGCCTGCTTAGTTTGCATGCATGAATTTGATGCTAAAATATAAGGGAGTTTCACATAATCGTTATGAACTTATATTCATAAGTACTGGAGGTTGCTGGTCACGATCGCGTTAAGTAAATTCCTTGCAAGAGTATCATGTTGTTCATAGTTATGAATGCCTTGTCAATGCTTATGATTTTCACAAAGCTTAATGATCTTTGATTGTATCTCTATTATGCTGTTCATGTAGGGAACTATTAAAGAATAATTTGGTTGCCGATGCGTATCCCATCCAATTCATTGACTTAAGGAAAATCTGAAGGTTAATTAGTGCTGTTCACGGTTAATATGGGGTGTTGAGGTTCATGGTTTATTGGAAAAGCAACTGGAAATCAATTTGTATGCAAATGTGTCATGTGTGGAGAAGGACCCTCTAGCTAGCTTATCACCCATAGTTTTCCCTAATTTGGTCCAAAAGTTGTTTAAGTCTTTAAATCTATTTGTTTTACTTTAAATTTGTCAAAACCAATTCCCCCTTTAATATTTCGTGTTTTACTTAGTTAGAACCTATTTTAGTTTGTTTCCTTTAGTGTTTTGAGTCATGTTAAAAGTAATTTTCGTCCAAATCACCCTTAGTGTCTAGTTTGAGTCTATTTGATTGTTTTGTGTTGTTTTGACTCTTTTTAGTTTGTTTTGAGTTCTTTGAGTCTAGTTAAGTGTTTTCAAGCCTAGTTTTGTGTTTTTGAGTCAGTTTTAAGTAGATTAGCAATCCCTCCTAATCTCCGGCCTAGAACGATCCCTACTTACATCTTTACTACAATTGTCAACAAGAGAGTTTAATTTTAGTGCTATTATATATCACATTAGCTTTGGCTCACAAATTCCACATAGCAATATAATTGCGTAATGCATGAAACATGTGTGTGTGTGTATATATATATACATACATATATTGACAAATATATGAAACATATACAATATTTATGTAGGAATGAAAAATATAAATATAAGGGGTTCATGCATCATGGGGAATGTTTTCATGTGTCATGTCGTTTCAAATATCTTACTTTATTTTAAGCATACCTGATTGGCAGCAAACAAATAAAGGCCTTTGAATTTTGTAAAAGAGAGCCTTCTCCTACGATCCTTCTATTCCTTAGCCTCTGGTAAGAGCGTGTTGATAACATATTGTAGGCCAATTTGACTGAACTATTCTAAGGGAATAGAGAGAGGGAGGCCAGTTGCAATAAGAGAGAAAAGGGAAAGATTTAATTGTGAGGTGTGTGTTGTATCATCCCATTGTGCCTTTATTTATAGTAGTAGGATAGGTTAAATCCTTACCCTTTTAGGATTACATCTCTAATAGAATATTAACTACTAAAGGGAATATTCAAAGATATCCCTAGATACACTAGGATTTCCACAATCACATTTCTATTCTAAATATGACTGCAACAAATGGACTAGGATTCTCTCCTCTCCTCTTTCCATCCTCTCCTCTCACATTCTCTATTTTGTCTTTCTTTTTTTATAAAAAAAATTAATATAAGATGTTGACGTGGCTTAACCTCGACCGTTCAAATAGGAGGGGAGGGAAGGGAAGGGGAGGGAAAAAAAAGAAGGGAAAGAATCCTACTCCACGTTATTTTCTCACCCACTATAAAAAAATAGAAAAACTAATTAAAAGGGCTTGAAAACTTTGAATGTTAACAAAAAACCATGTACTAACTTTATTTAATGGTTAGGATAAAACCCAACACTAAACCAGTCCAATTAAAATGGGCTAAATATTGACTTTCCGATTTTGTCCCTGACGGCAAAGCCTATGTCCGTCTATTATCTTCTTTCATTTATGGATCTCTTTGGTATTCTCTTTCTCCCTCATTTATTCTTGGCATTCAAGACATTCCATTTTTCTTTCTAATCTCGCATCACATCTCCATCTCTATCTTTGCCACTACGCAAAAACCACATATCCGACCCCCAAACTTAATTTCCAACTGTCTCCATCTCTATCAAAATCTCAGAGGATCTCTGACATGCAAAATGGTATGATTCTGTCATTCCCTTTTCAAAAATTTCTCACTCTGTCTCCCTTCTGTAAATATGAGAAAAGGACCTGGAGTTTTCACCATCGGCAAAAAAGCCAAAGTTAAGCAATTGTTTTCACTCTTTCTCTCTCTTCATCTCTGCAATCTTTCTACTATTTTTGGTCTCTCGATTAAGCGTAATTAGCATCTAGAATGATGCATTTTGGCTTCTATTGCAGATCTTCTAAGCAAGGACAACAATTGCGATCGGAAATTCACCGTCTCAATTGTTCAGTGTGAAGTTGTTACTCTGTATTTTATTTCTCCCTATGCATCTCTTTTCTTTGTTTCATGTTATTATAGACTTAGATATTTATGTGCAATGCATCTAATATTGGCAAGGATTTGAGCACAAATCTCAGAAGACAAAGGTAGAAATCTTTGTCCTTGACATTTTTATTCGAATTGTTGTGCTTATTGAGCGAGAAAACAACCAATTTTTGATATATTTGTATGTATAGTTTATGAATTGGGCATGAAAATTTATTTGGGTGAAGTTGAATTCTGCATATAAATTGATTGCCTCATTGGCAAAGACCATCTTTTCAAACGCAGTAGCATACTAATTAAGGCAAGGTGCTATTATGGGAGTCGAATTCTTGGTGCCATCATGTTTTGATTTCAACATATGCTTTGGAGACTTCTTGGTTCTGTATATTTTCCATCTCTTCCATTCATCTTTGAATGGTCCTCTAGCAGTTAGTGCTTTAACGATTTAGCACTAGTAAACTAAACCGAATAAAATTTGTTTGTTTTTTATTTTTTTGCTTGGTTGATGAGAAATGATGAAAAAGTTGGTATTGAAATCTGTGTGAATTAGTGTATCTTGATTGGCACTTTGATGAAATTTGATCTGACAAGACATGTTGCAGTGGAGGAGAAGCACATGCTCGAAGAGGAAGGGGAATGACCATAATGGATATAGCAATCAACAGGCTTATAAGATGCCGAGGGTATCTGCCAACGAGGAAAGAAAATCTAATGGATCCCATGGCACATGACGAACAACTCTTGTGGGGTACATTGGACCTCCATGAGAAGTGAAGCTATACAGGCAACATGCAAGCCTTAAACCTTGTGTTTATGGCCGTTCTCAGCTCCTTGGGGTTCTTAGGTTTTGTCGGATATACAACATTCGATTATGTAACAAGTAGAAATGTCTTCTACAAACAGGTTTCTTCGTTTCACAGGTGTTGAATTGTGCGTACAAATTAGAGCTTGAGCATCCGAAATTGATATTGCTTTCTGGACAAAATAACACACACTATTTTAGAACTATTGTAAAATAACCCACATTATTTTTGGAACTATGGCAAAATAATACATACTATTTTTGATACTAAACCAAAATAATTGAAATGTTATTTCTCCACTCACTATTTTTTTTAAAAAAAAAATGGTTATGTCTGAAACTGGACACGAGTACTATTTCTGAAACTAAACATGGATACTACACTATTTCTTAAATAGACTATTTCTGAAATTAAACACGGATACTACACTATTTCTTAAATTGAATACTATTATTTTTGAAAACTAAACACGGGTACTATCACTATTTGTTAAACTGAACACTGACTATTTCTTAAACTGACTATTTATGAAACTAACATGGGTACTACACTATTTATTAAACTCACTATTTATGAAACTGACACGGATACTACACTATTTATTAAACTGACTAACTCACTATTTATGAAACTGACACGGGTATTACACTATTTATGAAAATGATACGGGTACTACTATTTATTAAACTAACTGACTAACTGTCACATCCCCGCCTGGGGGGGACCACTTCCCGGGCCCGCTCCACCACCGTAGCACGATATTGTTCGTTTTGGGCCCAACCACGCCCTCACGATTTTGTTTTTGGGAACTCACACAAGAACTTCCCGATGGGTCACCCATCTTGGGAATGCTCTCACGTGCTACTCGCTTAACTTCGGAGTTCCCATGGAACCCAAAGCCAGTGAGCTCCCAAAAGGCCTCGTGCTAGGTAGGGATGGGAATATACATTTAAGGATCACTCCCCTGGGCGATGTGGAATGTCACAATCCACCCCCTTAAGGGCCCAACGTCCTCGTCCGTACACCACGGCCAGGGTTACGCTCTGATACCAAACTGTCACATCCCGGCCGGGGGAGGACCATTTCTCGGGCCCGTTCCACCACCGTAGCACGATATTGTCCGATTTGGGCCCCGACCATGCCCTCACGGTTTTGTTTTTGAGAACTCACACGAGAACTTCCCGATGGGTCACCCATCCTAGGAATGCTCTCACGTGCTACTCGCTTAACTTCGGAGTTCCCATGGAACCCGAAGCCAGTGAGCTCCCAAAAGGCCTCGTGCTAGGTAGGGATGGGAATATACATTTAAGGATCACTCCCCTGGGTCACATCCTAGCCCAGGGGGGACCACTTCCCGGGCTCGCTCCACCATTGTAGCACGATATTGTCTACTTTGGGCCCCGACCACATCCTTACGGTTTTGTTTCTGGAAACTCACACGAGAACTTCCCAATGGGTCACCCATCCTCGAAGTGCTCTTGTGTGCTACTCGCTTAACTTCGGAGTCCCTACGAAACCCAAAGCCAGTGAGCTCCCAAAAGGCCTTATGCTAGGTAGGGATGGGAATATATATATAAGGATCACTCCCTTGGGCGATGTGGGATGTCACAATCCACCCCCCTTAGGGTCCCGACGTCCTCGTCGGCACACTACGACCAGGGTTAGGCTCTGATACCAAACTGTCACATCCCGACCCAAGAGGGACCACTTCCCGGGCCCGCTCTACCACCATAGCACGAATTGTTCGCTTTGGGCCCCGACCACACCCTCACGGTTTTTTTTCTAGGAACTCACACGAGAACTTCCCAATGGGTCACCCATCCTGGGAGTGCTCTCGTGCGCTACTCGCTTAACTTCGGAGTTCCTACGAAACCGAAAGCCAGTGAGCTCCCAAAAGGCCTCGTGCTAGATAGGGATGGGAATATACATATAAGGATCACTCCCCTAAGCGATGTGGGATGTCATAGACGGCCAGGGTTACGCTCTGATACCAATTGTCACATCCTGGCCCGGGGCGGATCACTTCCCGAGCCCACTTTACCACCATAGCACGATATTGTCTGCTTTGGGCTTACCATTCCCTCACAGTTTTGTTTTTGGGAGCTCACGAGCAACTTCCCAGTGGGTCACCCATTATGGGATTACTCTAGCCCCCTTCTCGCTTAACTTCGGAGTTCCCATGGAACTCGAAGCCAGTGATCTCCCAAAAGGCCTCATGCTAGGTAGGGATGGGAATATACATTTATGGATCACTCCTCTGGGCGATATGGGATGTCACACTAACTAACATAGGTACTACACTATTTATTAAACTAACTGACTATTTATGAAACTGACACATGTACTACACTATTTATTAAACTCACTATTTATGAAATTGACACTAGTACTACACTATTCATTAAACTTACTATTTATGAAACTGACACTAGTACTACACTATTTATTAAACTGACTGACTGTTTATGAAACTGACACATGTACTGCTATTTATTAAACTCACTATTTATGAAACTAACACAGGTACCACACTATTTATTAAACTGACTGACTATTTATGAAACTGAAACGGGTACTACACTATTTATTAAACTGACTGACTATTTATGAAACTGACATAGTTACTACACTATTATTAAATGGACTGACTATTTATGGAACTGAATAATAACTATTTTTATAAATTGGGGTTCATGCATGCATGCTTGCCCTTCTAATTAATAGAGGATAATGCTAAAGAAAACTAAATTTTAAACCAAATTTGCAAACCAAATGATAAGTACATTAATTAATGCGTAAATCATAATTCAATCATCAACATCAACATCATTTGATTTAAAAAAATTGAAAAAAAAATTGATCTTGATAGTATTAACAAATAGAAAGCGAGTGTGTGTCATTTAGGTAAGGAAGGAAGAAGATCGACTCGAGGCTTAGAGTACCAATAAGTGACAACCAATAGTACTTTTTTTTTTTTTTTTGAAGTGCCAAATAGAGGAACTGTCATTGGTTGGAAGAAAGCCAATACCACAAGGCGAACAGACAATCACATTTTAAGAATAACATTGACAAGGTTACTAATCCTTTTATTTAAGGAAGGAAGTCTACGATGATCACATAAAGCTTGGGGAGACTGGACCCTTTGAAAGCCCAATGCGAACTTCCATATCATGATGTGTCCACAGGCCGGAAGGTTTCAAATTCCCGAGGAGGAGGGGTCATTTAGGTAATACTTAAAGCCAAAATCATCCAATCTTCCATTCATAGCTTCCAAACCCAACATTGAAGAAGGAATTGGTCCGGCATGCCTTTGGAATTGAGAAGGGAATCCATCTTCAGTGGAAACGCACTTCCATAAGCGGACCCCAAGATTTTTCCTATTTATCTGCTCCTGAGTTAATGTAACGACCCGTCCCCAAAAGTTACAGTCTTTATAAAATTTTAAATGTGAAATTTCGAAAATGTCCTTTGAGGCAAATGCATTGACTTTTGTTGACCACCTTGTCTAGTTATGTAAGATTCATTTTCTTGGTGTATCCTTGTAGTACTCATCGTTACGGACGCATGGATGCAAACGGAGCGCAATTTGGAGTTATAACGCATGAGATATTAACGTTTTAAGTTGGGGGCATTTTAGTAAATTAATAAAGTTCAAGAAAGCTCCAGATTTTTGGAGCTTAATCTGCACAGCCACGTGTGTGGTCCAGATTTAAAGAAAGAAACGTATGTGGTCCAGATTTAAAGAAAGAAAAGTTGGGCGGTGCAGATGAAATATAAAAGAGAGAAAGGAGGGGCGGGACACCCAATTAGAAACAAGAAGAGAAGAGGCTGGCCAATGAGAGAATGAGGAAAGAAAGGGAAAGAAAAGAGAGAGGATGCAACCAACCCGGATCCCACACGACCCAGTTCCTAATCTGATGCTAGACCCGATCTTCTTCACCATTTTTCGTCGAGATTTCAACCAAAATTCGACGAATTACACCGACACTTCCCTTATAATCAACTCCACGACCCTCCTTCTTCCTTTTAAACTCAAGATTCAATGTGTTTTCATCCAATTTGGTGAAGAACGGCGTTGGGTGCGCCGAGCATTACGTGGTGGCGATCCGCCATTTCTGAAGAAAATCCTGTCAACCACCACCATCATTAAACTCTTCTTTAGTTCAGGAATGAAGCCCAAGGGTTTGTTGAGGAGTTAGAGTGAGTTTGGAGGCCGAATCAATAATCACCCTTTATAGGGTTTCCAATGGGTTTTCGTGAAATTAGGACATTTCCCGACCAAATTGGCTTTAGTCATAGGTATGAAAGTTGTTCTATTCACCGAGATCTTCATTTCTGTGAAGTTTGAGAATTTTTAGAAATAGTTGAATTTTTCGGTGAGTTGAGGCTGTCGACCGCCACTTGTGGCGACGCATGGGCTGAGACGTCCCCTGACCTTCCTAGGCTAAACTTGAATACCCTGATTCCATTGGTAAAGTCGGATTGACGAATTTCCGTCAATTGAACGTAGTTCCAGTAAGGTCAACCGCTTGATTATTATAACAATTGACGATCCGACCGTTGGATCATCACCAAACTTTGACACGTTATAATATGTAATATTTGAGGATATTAGAAACTTACAGATCAGGAATCCGACTTATGGATCTTCTTGAATAGGATATGTATATTGTAGGTTCTATTGATAAGAATTCTAAGACATGATTTGATAATTGTTCTATTCGCCAATTGTTCGTGACACCTTGATGTTGTGCTAGGGAGTTGTAGCGCGGACTCCAGGTGAGTGGGTTTTTGGTTTTCTATATATATATATATATATATATATATATATATATATAGACACACACACACATGTATATATGTTTTACATTTTCCCAGAAACTGTTTTGAAACGAGTGTATTCTTTTAAATGCCATGTCATGCTTGCATTTCATTTTATTATTTGCATTGGTATGTATATGCATATTATTGTATGACGCTGCGGAGGCCAGGTAAGTTTCAGGTGAGTATTGTATGATGTTAGTGGTTGCATTGGTTATGGTTAGACATAAAGGCATGTAGAGCTCATTATCATGCACCCTGGTGTTAGTGCTCCCGCCTGTGGCCAGGGCACAGTCCTTCACATGATGTTCACCTCCTGCATCGCACGCTCACCTTAGATCCAAGTTTGGTGCATAGCCCTGTCATACAGACCACATTAGGTGGTTCCAACTCGTAGGTGACCCACGATTATTCGCACAGCCTTCACGTGATTGTAGCACTTAAGCGTACTTAATTACACCCAGCCCTGTCGTATAGGCCACATTAGGTGGTTCCGACTCGTATGCAGGAATTGGTTAATGAGCTATAGGTTCAGCCGTACAAGTCACGTTAGGTAACTTCGGCTGGCATATCATTTTACATTGATTTATTTCACCTAGCTTACTCATTCTATTGCTAAGATAATTGACATGGCATATACTCGGTTTTCACTAATCTCGAGCATGATTTCTATATACATATGTATTATTATTTTCTGGAAAATTATACGGGTCTTACAGCGAGGGGTTACAACGTTTTCAAAAGGTTTTTATTAAAAACTTTATATTCAGGCCCACTCACCTTTGTTTTTGCGCCCCTCCAGGTTTTAGCTACTGAAAGTTCGTATCGACGAGGATTCTTGGCGAATCTCAGTATAGGTGACTACCTCTGAGGGTATGATCCTTACCCACACTACTGTACTTTACTTATGCTCTGACGTCGCGTGTGAAATGGGTTAATTTCCGCTCACAGCGCACTCTTGTCTTTAGGTACTTTTAGGTTTAAATTTATTCACATTTTCCACATCACTACACTTTATGGCTTCATCACCTTCCAGTTGTCGGCCAACACAACTCAATTCGGAGTCTTAATGGACATTACGAGTTGGGGCGTGCCAGTTAACTTTGCTGATTGCAAAGCTGATTCAAGAGGGTGAGCGCCGACAAGGTCGCTCTTGCCATCGTGAAGTCCGAACCAAAGGGTGTCGTTTTGGATTCCTCCAATTTGGTGCTCCATCATCTTCGGTGCCTCCATTTTGCTTTCTCTATTTTTTCCTTTCCTCCTTCTTCCTGTGCCCTTCATCTCAAAATTTGAATAACAAACACATTAATTTTTGTCTGGTGGATTCATGAGGTAGTGGCATACTTGTAAATAAAATGAAGTTTATTTGTAACAGAATTAGATGATAGAATGCGTTCCGTTAGGGGCAAGGCCTGGAAGAAAAAATTGTTTCGTTTTGGGCTTTTGATTCATCCCATGTGTGTTTAATGTTTGTGAGGCCTGATATACATTAGTTTTGTCCTTATGATTAAATATGAAGCCATTTTGGTTAAATAATAGTATAGGGTGGTTTTTGATTAAATTAAACTTAGCTCAAACCCTTTTCATTAAAACTCTCTAAAAAAATAACTATTTTTCCATGTATTACCTCCGGCGTCGCTTGACCTGATTTCGTTCATCGAAGGTGTTATTTGGATCAAAGCAACTTAACAAGAATTCCCAGACTCCACCTTTGATTGCAAGGTGGACACCCTCTTTAGATTCTTTGGATTCGTCCATGTTGGATAGAAAGCATCCAACTCAACTGTCGAATTCTTCACAAAAATAAAAAAATAAAAAACAATGCCATTCTTTTTCACCCAAATTTTGTTGTCCAAGTGTTAAGTTTGAAAATTCGTCACACTAAGGGGATGTATTAAGAATGAATCCCACATTGATTGGAGGAGGGAACTTGCATGAGTTTATATGTAAGTTGAGTTATTTCCCATTTTGCTAATTAGTTTTATGTGGAACTCCAACTTTCTTCATTATGCAAATTAACTTCTTGTGTTTAATTTTTTGCCGTTCTTTAGTTCATCGCATTTACGTTCCCTGTATATGTATCCATACAACTTGAAAAATCCAAAATGCTCAAATCAAACCTAGCCACCCTTGATGGTAAGGGTGTGAAAGAACCTAGGCCAAGAGGTTCATTGTTTGGATGTTCGATCGTCTTGATAAAGAAGTGAAATCTCAGTGCACACCATTCAAATTTTGCCTATCCAATTTCTTCAATGGAAGGTAGATTCGGCAAGTCGTATGACATCTACGCTTCTTTCTAAATTGAGATCTGCACCAGTTTATCACATCCTTAGGATTTTCATCACCATTTTTAGAGTTTGACGGAGTAGAAGATCAGATGGTGGCTAGGGAAATGAGAAAATTACAAAAATTAATCTTAGTTTATGGACTTTTTCTCTCTCCATACAAATGAAACGTACCAAATAAATGGGTGAGAAAACATAACATTAGGGGTAAAATTGGAAGCCCAATAAATTATTTTGGTTGGGCCAATTTAGATTTTGTCCTAATCATTAAATAAAGTTATTATATGGTTTTTAGTTAAAATTCTGTTATAAATAGACAAAAGCTAGAGAGATAACCTTTCTAAGGATAGGAATGAAGCGGGTGCAAAATATCACACTATGACTTTAGAAGCTATAACACAAAAGGATGGCAGATAAAGAGAGGCAGAGATATTAATATTATTTCTCTTGCTTTCTTTCGTAGTGTATTTGATAAAAAACGGAGTGCTTTATTTATAGAGCGACTCCGGTAACTACAACCATCCATAAAACAATGATGATACTTTTGAAAGTATCAAACACTATTCCTAAGTCTTGTTGCCATTCATTCAACCATTAATCCATCAGTTTTACAACACTCCCCCTTGGATGCCCACATATCAACATCAGTTGCCTCGTTAAAACCTTGCTCAGAAAAACCTAGTGGGAAAAAACCATAGTGAAGGAAAAAGAGTACAACTTTACCTGGATTGTTGATATAGTGTTAAGTATGCTTATGTTGCCTCGTTAAAACCTTGATAGCAAAAACGTAGTGGGAAAAATCCTAGTTGAAGGAAAAATAGTACAACAAGCATGTATCATGGATGCTCCCCCTGATATTCATCTCCCCCTAATTCCACATTCTTCAAATTTAGCTGATTGGTAAGTCGACGTAATCCAATACACTGCACTAACTTCTGAAACGTGCACTTTGGTAGAGACTTGGTGAACAGGTCTGCCAGATTTTCATTAGAACGGATTTGTCTAACTTCAATAACTTAGCCTTTTGAAGCTCATGTGCACTGAAAAACTTTGGAGATATGTGTTTGGTCTTATCGCCCATAATGAATCCTTCCTTCATTTGGACAACATATGCTGCATTATCTTCATGGATGACAGTTGGATTGTCTGTCTTGAAAGGTAGACCACATTAATTCCGGATATGATGGATCATTGATCTTAACTAGGAACATTCACGACTTGCTTCATGTAAAGGAAGTATTTTTAAGTGATTTGAAGATGTAGCAACTAATGTTTGCTTTGTTGAGCGCCATGAGATTGTTGTATCTCCATTAGTGAACACATATCCAGTTTGTGATCGGGCTTTATGTGAATCAGAGAGGAAACCAGCATATGCATATCCAGCAAGGATCTAGTCATTTGTGGATTTTCCTGAGTAGAAGAGACCCATATTTGTTGTCCCACAAAGGTATTGCAAAACATCTTTGACTCATTTCCAATGACGAATTGTTGGAGCAGAGGTATACCTTGCTAACAAGTTAACTGAAAAAGCTATATCTAGTCTAGTACATTACACTAAATATAATAAAGCACCAATTGCACTCAGATATGGTACTTCTGGACCAAGGACCATTTCATCATCTTCTTTTGGACCATTGCCGTGCTGAGTGGATAAGCCTTGTCCATGCCAAATCGCTTCAGGATTTTTGCAATGTAAGCTAATTGGTTGACCAACACACAAGAGCAAATGACATTGTTGATATATCCTTCTTTGATCAAATATTCACTGAGACGATTATACCACATTCGTCTAGATTGTTTCAGCCCATACAATGGTCGTCTTAATTTGATCGAGAACATACCTCGTGGTTTGTTAGTTGTTTCAGGCAACTTAAGTCCTTCTGGGACCTTCATGTATATGTCAGTATCTAATTCTCCGTGTAGATACGCAGTGATGATATCCATAAGTAATATGTCAAGCTTTTCTGAAACTGCTAAACTTATTAAGTAACGGAACGTAATTGCGTCCATTACAGGAGAATATGTCTCCTCATAATCAATTAGGTCTTTGTGAAAAATTTTGTGCAATGAGTCGTGCTTTGTATCTTGCAATCTCGTTTTTTTCATTGCATTTTCTTGTGAATACCCATTTGTAACCCGTGGGATTTACATCGGCGGAGTTTGGACTACTAGTCCAAAAACACTTCGCCTTTCCAAGGAATTTAATTCTGCCTGGATTGCATCTTTCCACTTAGACCAATCTTGTCTCTGTTTGCATTCATCAACAAAGCAGGGCTCAATATCATCACTTAATATGATTTCAGTGGTTACTACGAATACGAACATATCATCGATGATTATTTCATTCTGATCCCATAATTCATTTCTACATGCATAATTTATGGAGATTTCTTTGCTTTCATGTACTACTGTCTCTTCAGGGACATATGTCTCATCAAGGACATTCTCTTTTTCTAGAAGTACAGAATCATGAATTGCGGATTTTTCATTCATTTTCTCTTCCTAAATGATTTCATTTGGATTCAGCTGTGCCCATGTTTTTCTCTTTCGAGGGGCTGAATCTTTTGAACCTGGGGGTTTACCACACTTCAAGCGTGCACCAGATGAATCATTCGCTGCCACTTTATTTTGTCCAACAAGGACATCAATTCTTGCAAGTGCATTTGCAACTAGTATAAGTGATTTTTTCACTTTCATAGCATCATTAAATGCATCTAGCATTTAATTGGCAATACTTTGAAGATGAATGATCCCTTTCACTTCATTTTCACATTGAGTGCTATGTGGATCAAAATGAGACAAGGTGGGTACAACCCATGTCAGCTCTTGCCATTCTTCTGGAACGGTCTTTTCTCCCCTTAACGACGGGAAGACTGTCTCATCAAAGTGACAATCAGCAAAATGAGCTGTAAACATATCACCTGTTAGGGGTTCCAAATATCTAATGATATATGGTGAATCAAAACCCACATAAATTCCCAGTCTACGCTGATGTCTCATTTTAGTGCGTTGCAGCGGTGCAATAGGCACATAAACAACACAACCAAAAACTCGTAAATGTGAAATGTTTGGCTGATGTCCATACATGAGTTGTATTGAAGAGTATTGGTGGTTGGCTATAGGTCTTAATCAAACCAATGATGCAGCATGTAAGATGGCATGTCCCCATGTAGAAACTGACAATTTTGTTTCCATGAGCAGAGTGCGAGCTAGTAACTGAAGCCGCTTGATCAATGCTTCTGCTAAACCATTTTGAGTATGGACATGAGGAACAGGGTGTTCAACATCAATGCCCAATGTCATGCAGTAATCATCAAAGGTTTGAGACATAAATTCACCAGCATTATCAAGTCAAATTGACTTAATGGGATAATCTGGGAATTGTTCTCGGTACTTGATTATCTGAGCAAGAAGTCTCGTAAAAGCTACATTCCGAGTAGATAAGAGACAAACATGTGACCATCGGGTAGATGCGTCAACCGAAACCATAAAATATCGAAATGGTCCACAAGATGGTTGAATAGGTCCACAAATATCCCCTTGAATTCTTTGCAAAAATGATGGGGATTCAACATCAACCTTTAGTTATGATGGTCTAATGACCAATTTCCCTTGAGAACAAGCCTTGCAAGGGTTATCATTTAAGATAGCAATGTCTCTGCTCAATAATGGATGTTCATTAGAGTTGGTACGCATCATGGTGGATCCTAGATGACCCAAACGGTCATGCCAAAGCATGTAATCTTTTGAATCAATGAACTTCTAGTTCATGACAGCATGAAATTCAATTGTCTTTATGAATGTATAATACAATCCACTCGACAAACCACGCAACTTCTCCAATATACGCTTCTAGGTATCATTGGAGGTAATGTATAGATACTCCACATTTTCTGCACTTTTCGTTTCAATGTGGTATCCATTTAAACGTATGTCTTTAAAACTCAACAAATTTCGAGTAAATTAAGTAGCATACAATGCATTATGTATGAACAATATTGTTCCATTTGGTAACATAATCTGGGCTTTCCATGAGCCTTCAATTATATTCGATTGACCTGATATTGTTGTTACCCTTACTCTTGTAAGCATCAAGCTTGAGAAAGACTTTCGATCACGAAGTATTGTATATGTGGTTGCGCTGTCTGCAAGATAAATATCTCCACCATTTCTCATGTTCTGAGAATAACCATAGCTTTTATCCATGCTTTCTGAGTAAAGGGAATCACTGTTAAAAACAACTTAGAATTTCAAATGCTTCTTTTATTGAAATGCAAGTTTTTATAATACAAGTTCAAAATAATAAAAGTATGATAGGGGCATATTTATGCACCTTAGTTTAGCTTGTCTTGTGCATTTAAAGTGTTTTTCCTTAGTAAAGTAGTCTTCTAAGCTAGTTTTATGTATTTTCAGGATTTAAGGGCAAAGTATGCAAAAGGATGCATTTTGGAGCCTTTTGGAGCAAATTAGAGATTGGAGTGGACAATCGAACCATCAAAGAGCTTTCTGCCTCGGGTTTGGCCAATGCAGCCCCTCTTTGCATCCAATACCCTAGGGCAGCGCCTGAGAAGACCGATGAATTTGAGTTGAAGTCCAGCTTGCTACATCATATACCCAAGTTCCATGGGTTATCAATGGAGGACCCCAATAAGCATTTAAAGGAGTTCGAAGTCGTATGCTCAAGTATGACACCGGTGAACGTGGACAGCAACATATTAAAGATGAAGGCTTTTCCTTTTTCTTTGTTGGAGAAGGCCAAGGATTGGTTGTATGAGTTGGCTCCCGGAACTGTCACATCATGGGAGAGTATGAAGCGAGCCTTCTTAGAGAAGTTCTTTCCGACATCACGAGTCATTCTTCTTCGCAAGAAGATTAGTGGAATTCAGCAAAGCCAAGGTGAATCTTTTCCAACTTATTATGAACGTTTTAAAACTCTTGTTGCTTCATGTCCACAGCACCAGATGAAGGAGGAGCTACTTCTTCAATATTTTTACGAAGGTCTTTTACCACTTGAACGACAAATGTTGGATGCATCCGTGGGAGGAGCTCTAGTGGACAAGACACCCAGGGATGCCAAAACTCTCATTGCTAATCGAGCACTCAATGCACAACAATATGAAGGTGTTGGGCAGAGAGACACCCCACGGCCACAGCATGTAAATGAGGTAAGTTCTATTTCTGAGTTACAATCCCAGATGGCTAACCTTACGTCTATGTTATCGCAGTTTGTTGAAGGCCTAAAACGCAAGGAACTACAATCTGTGGTGTATGCTCCATTCAAGGACACCAATCTGATCAATGCCCTCAATTAATTGAGAACGGAGGGTGGGAATCTGCCAATGCTGTGGGCTATGGGAATCAGAACCAACCAAGGGGTGATCCTTTCTCCAACACATACAATTAGGGATGGCGTGACCACCCCAATTTCAGATGGAGAGATGCACCAGAATATGCCCAACAAAGTGGATTCCGACAACCCCCGGGTTTCTTTCCAAGGCCAATGGCACCACAACCACCTCCTCAAGCACAATCATCCCAAACCAACTCAGGTACGTCTATGAATGATGATAAAACATATCAGTTACTAACCACAATGGTGTAGGGAATGCAGAACCAAGCAAAGGAGGTTAATGAGCTAAAGAAGCAAATGGGCCAAATGGCCGAATTTTTGGGACAATTTCGTGAAAATGGTAAGTTACCAAGCACTACGGTGGTTAATCCAAAGGGTGGCTTTGAAACCGCCAATGCAATCACCTTAAGAAGTGGCAAGGAAGTTGGAACCACCTGACAACCACCAAAATCAAGCCAAGACGAGGAGGAAAAGCTGTTGCAAGAGGAAGAAAGGAAGGGCAAAGCCACGGAAAGGGTGGAGCAACCCTTGCCACAACCACTTCAAGCTCCTAGGCCGTCCAACAAATGTAAGGTAGGTCCAAACTCAATTGTTTCTAACGTGATTCCACCAAATGTGCCCTTTCCTAGCAGGTTTATGCAAGCCAAGATAGAGGATGATGAAAAAGACATCCTGGAGACGTTTAGGAAGGTGCATGTCAATATCCCGCTCTTTGATGCAATAAAGCAAATTCCGAAGTATGCGAAGTTTTTGAAGAAGATTTGTACAACAAGGAAACGGATTCGGGAAAAAGAGGTGGTACATGTAAGTGAGAATGTCTCTGCCATATTGCAAAGAAAGCTGCCACCTAAATGCAAAGATCCAGGTAGTTTCACTATCCCTTGTGTAATTGGTAATACAAGGTTCGAACATGCTATGCTAGATTTAGGTGCATCAATTAATGTCATGCCATACTCTGTTTATGCATCTATGAATCTAGGAGAGCTTAAAAATGATGGTGTCATTATTCAATTAGCTGATCGATCTAATGCATACCCGAGATGAGTTTGGAAGACGTTTTGGTGCAGGTGGACCACTTGATTTTTCTTGCAGATTTCTATGTGCTTGACATGGAGGATCCAACCCACTCTCCACCATTGCCACTCTTACTTGGACGTCCTTTCATGAAAACAGCCCACACCAAGATTGACGTGGCCAAAGGAGCCTTAACTATGGAGTTTGGTGGTGCTATGATTAATTTTAAAGTTTATGAATCTATTAAGAATCCTAACGATAGTCATTCTTGTTTTGTCATAGATGTGCATAAGGACACAGGGCCGAAAGAATCCACACTTATCACGAAGGATGTATCAAGAACCACCATTGGAGAAGAACTTGGAGTGATTGCCCTACAACCACCCAATATGGCCGAAAGTAGTCCTAATGATATTGTTGATGGAACTGCCACTTTTGAGCCGTCACCACAATATGTTTGTAAGTCTTCAATCCCACTTTCAATTCCCATTTCAATTAATAGGTTGTTACCTTCTTTGGTGCAGGTACCCAATCAATTTCAAGGTGGTGGGAGCATGTACATGGACGTTCGGAACCAAAACACCACCATCAGGGAGGATCGTTATCCCCGCCCATTCAGTGAGCCATATTATGAAAGTGTTCAAGGAGCATACTGTGGAGGACATACCCCTCCATGCCGTGGGCTCTAAGTGAGGAATGAGCATACCATCATCCGGCTGCAAGACGATAAAGAAAGCGCTACTTGGGAGGCAACCCAATACACTGAATAAAATAAAGCATGTCCATTGATCTCCGAGAAATTAAAAAAAAAAAAAAAAAAAAAAAGAAGAGAAAGATGGAGCCTTCACAAAGGTTGTTTACGTGAAGCCCCACTACTTGGCAAAACTCCAGGAGCGGGAGGCATCGAAGATAGATCATTCGAGGCCTCAATACTTGGTGGAACGCTAGATGACGCAGGAAAAAGGTGCCTCTGGAAGAAATCCGCAAGCCTTTGACGGTCACTTTGAATTCGACCTTCAGATTCTTGCATCTCATCAAGCTTCCTCTTCATTCTCGTCGAATAATTATTTGCAAGCACGTGCAAACTTCTATTCTCGTGCTTAAGCTGTTTGATCTCTTGCTTGAGATTTTCCACCTCTGCCATCAACGATTCAACTTGACGGGATCGAGCAAGTAGGCGTTGGCCCATGTTGGACACAGAGCCCGCACACTGAACACTGAGAGCTAGGGACTCTTGAACGGCCAACTCATCGGACCGTCCTGAAAGCAGCCTACTATCTTTAGGAGTGAGGAGGTTCCTAGCTACTATTGTAGTTGTTGTTGCATCCGTCATCACGGAGTCTTCACCTGTAAGAGGGCCATTAGAAGATAAGAAAGATGGGCACCATACCTTACCCTGACGCGGCGCAACCGGATCACTGCTAAGACTCAAATCTAAGCAAATGTTAGATGGGTTAGCCATTTTCAAAGATGTTAAAAGAGAAGGGTTGGATGGAGTAAAATCTCAAAGGGCCGGAGACGATTTTCACGAATGGGCAATCTTCAAAGTGTGCATGTTTGAGGTGATCGATCACCTCTATAAAGGAAGAGGCGACACAACCACCGATTCAAATTGAAGAGACACCATTCTTCAAATCTTAAAAGCCGGATTTTCCTGCGTAAAGTTCGTCAACACTTTTCAGACACAATCTCGGCTTTTCAGATAACGCGTGCAACTTTGTCAAAAGATCTCTGACAAAGTTGAAAACGCGTGGAGGTCATTATCCCAACTACACACTTTTGCCGACAAGCGTGGGTGACAAAGCCGCAATCTCGGCTCTTCAGATAACGCTTGCAACTTTGTCAAAAGATCTCTGACAAAGCCGCATCCGCACTACTACTTGCCATTACAATTCCTATATACATCAACATTCATGGCAAGGCAAACATCCAAAAACGCATGACTTTTCTTCTCGGCCGAGAATGTAGCTGCAACCAAACCTCTCAACATGCTCAGTTTTCTTCTTCTCTAGAGAACACCTATTCAACCATTGATGTACCCCCAAAGAAGATACCAGATGCCTGGAGTACAGATGAGGCAAGAGGAAACGGTAGATCGAAGCATGTGGAGATAAGCGCAACAAATATATGTGCTGATTCATTCGCTGCTTCTTCAAAAGCAAAAGTATCTCATATGATCAAAGACGAAAGCAAAGGTATCTCATATCATGATTTTCCCTGTCTTTTCCTTTGTCCTTGTTCTTACTCGCATGGCAAAGTGAAAGGAGCAATCAGCCGGCACTCGGAGTCAGTCTTCCGATCTGGAACCGACTACCTGGAATCTATTCCCTGGTTGCTTACCTAGCGTTGCTCTCGAGTAGTCATCTTCAACGGTTGATACACTTCTAGAGAAGGGACCACATTTGCTTGGAGAACAGCTAAGACGAGTGACAATGAAACATCAATCTTGTGGATAGTCAGCAAACGCAACAACTGCATATGCTGAGTTATCCTCTAACCCTCTTCAATACGAATTGGAAAGATTGAACAAAGAAACAGGTCATCACCTCCACCTCGTGCTTGCCTGTCATGTGTCTGAATCCTGAAACCGCTCATGGTCCTATTTTCACTCAAGATCAAGCCTCGATGGCCCTTGAAGAAATCACAAGTCCGATTCAAAATCAAGTGTTCACCACCCTTGAATCAAGTTCAGACCTTCGGGGGGAGACCAAAAGAATCCTCCAGCCCAGTTCAAGATTAAGCCTGTGGAAAATCAACGATCAAGCCTCAATGCAATCACCAAGGAGAAGAAGGAATTTACACTCCATAACCAGATTTGCGTCCCTAAACCTCTTCTCTTTGTTATTTACATTCTGCCATGTTTAATGAGTTTAGTTGCTGTTTATGTGTTTACTTGTGTTTAGTGTGGTTTTAAGCTTGAAACATTGAGGACAATGTTGATTTAAGTGTGGGGGGGGGGGGGTAACTAAGTATATTTGATGCAATTTCGTAGGATTTTATCACCCATAACTGCAAATGTTGTTCCTTGCTGTTTTAAAGTGTTTTTAAGCTGTTTTGGAGTGTTTTAGTGTGTTCTGTTTTATAACTCCGAAAATCACATAAAAATTTGAAAAACATGTTTTGAAAAGCCTAAAAAGAGTGTTTTGAGTCGTTTTTGTGTGTTTGTGTCTTAGGGTACCTTCCAACACAATGATGAGGATTTGGTTTTAATTGCATGACTGTTAAGAAGAGTTATAAACATGGAGAAAAGTTTGATATACTCTTGGTATATGCTTGGTTATGGTTATAATGTATGACTTCACATGCAATCATAAAAGAAAAAAAAAAATTTCGTTTTTGTAACATGCTTGAAGGAAGGAACTCAAACAAACGCTACAACCTTGTGAGACTTGAGCCTAAAGGTTATTTGGAGAGTTAAAATCTGTGCATTATTGTTTCTAAAGTTGTTGCATGATCTCATTATTCTTTGCTTGGTTACTACTTAGAAGGCGTTTCATCATATAGTTCCAAATGCTAGAACTCATGCCCATTTCATTCAAAGCATGTTATTGATTTGCATAACACATATTCAAGAAGAAGTTGTGTAGTGACCACCACCAAAGCCAAATTGCCGTGTATCCTACTTCATTATTTGTTTAAGTTAACCCCGTTGAGCCTTGTTAAGCCTTTATTCCTTGTTAACCCACATTATCCTCACCTAGCCTAGTTTAGGACAGTCCACACCCTTGTTCTTAAAAGATAGTGAGCATGACTTAAATGAATTCCTGTTGAGTTACATTATGCAAGAAAATGAGTGTGGGGGAAGGAATGTTTGTTCTTAAGTTTATATGTATGTTTTGAGATTCAAAAGAAAAGAAAAAAAAAAAAAAAAAAAAAAAAAAAGAACCTTGAAAAAATGTAAGAATGAGTGATTAAGTGTTGAATGTTGAAGAAGGGGTCCAAAACACCAAATCTGGCCCTAAATTGTCTAAATTTTCCCTTTTTGTTCAAAAGTTGAGTTTTCATTCAAGAGTGAATTCTAAGTTGATTCGAATATTTTGCCCACTATTTCTTTAAGAACCTTTGTTTTCCATATCCTTTCTTTGTTAGCCAAACACCCCAAGCCCCATTACAACCCTTGACTTCTATCTTGAGTGTTGTGCATTTCAATTTGTAGAGTTTGAATTTGGTATGAGCTTATGGTGTCACTGGTTCTCGCGTCTAAGTAGTAGCATTCCATTCATGAGATCATATCTAAACATGCTTATTAACTCCAGAAATTGCTTTCTTTGTGATATATATATGTGAGTGTTCGTTTTCATTAATCTTCTCACATATAACTAGATTTAGGTGTGTACTTAGAAAATCTGAGTGAAAATTGAGTGCATATCTTGTAAGGAATTAAGTGATTTCTCTAAGGCATGTTACTACATTCAAAACATGATTTTAAATGCTTAATTGTGAACTAGTATGTGGTGACTATGATTAAGAATGTACTTAAATGTGAAGATGACTAAAATCTGTGGAGATAATGAATTTTTAACATGTCATGTGCATTGAAAATCCCTGAGACCATTGTTGGAAGGTTTAGGTTTTGTTTTGTTTTTCTGTTTTGCTCGAGGACTAGCAAAAGCTAAGTGTGGGGGAATTTGATAGTGGCATATTTATGCACCTTAGTTTAGCTTGTCTTGTGCATTTAAAGTGTTTTTCCTTAGTAAAGTAGTCTTTTAAGCTAGTTTTATGTATTTTTAGGATTTAAGGGCAAAGTATGCAAAATGATGCATTTTGGAGCCTTTTGGAGCAAATTAGAGATTGGAATGGATATCATATGCTTGGAGCCAAGAGGATGGACGAAATTGAGACTTAAAGATGATGATTCCTACTTAAACAAGGTTTCCTACTTGAAGTAGGAAAGTTAAATCCTAAAAGACCTCATGTTTGAGTGCATCATCAAAGTCATTGCCGTGTATCCCCTTTGTGTTTGCCTTCCTTGCCGTGCAAGGAAGGGCCTTATTTCCCATTCTATCATTTCAACCACATGCATTCTTCATCATTAAACCATATATATTCTCCTATGGATTAATCACCCAAGCCATATAACAATCCCTTGCCGTGCAAAACCATCCATTCCAGCATGAATCCTTAAGCCGTGCATTTCATATCCATTTTCCAGCCTTCCCACTTCATCATTGCAGCACATTCTCTTCCATATTCCCTCTTTAATCCACATGCATTCATCATCATTCACCCTAGCTGTCATTCACAAGCATTTCCTTCATTATTTCAGCCACATGCACCCATAATCATTCACTCCCCTAGCCGTGACATGCATTCATCATTCAGCAACTTTGCCTAGCTGTTTTTCACATGCATTCCCTTCATTATTTCAGCCACATGCACCCATAATCATAGAGCCACATGCAATCTTAATCATTCAGCCACATATTATCCCATTCTCCCTATAAAACCATGCATTCCCTCACCAACAGAGGGGGACTTCCCTTTGTGCCGTGCACTCCCACTCCAGTCTTCCAGCATTCCACACCTCCATTCACCACAGAAATTCATCCATTCTCTCCCATTCCATTCATAGAACCCGTGCATTATTCATACACACTTCACACCATAAAACAACCATTGCCGTGCATAACAGGGGAATTTTCCAGCATTTTCTCCTCCATTGCAGCCACTCCAACCACTCCCCATCCCTCCAAAACACTACCCTACCATCACACATCCATTCCTCCATACACCTAAGGCCCTAAACCTATCCTTAGACCGTGTGCCGCAACAAAGAAGAGGAGAAGAGGGCCTAAACGTTCATACAATTCAAGTTTGAGTTGTGGGAATTTTTAGGTGTTTCTTTTCCTCGATTTCAATGGTTAAATTTACTTATCTTTGTCTTGTACGTATGAGGAACTAAACCCCCTTTAGCTAGGGGGTGATTCGAAACCATGTTTATGCTTGCAATATAAATTGATTACTTCTAATTGCGTTTCATAAGTTGTGAATTCAATTTACTTATCTATGTGAATTACATTGATTTGTGTGTGTTGGTTGAGAGTGCACGCTTAATTATCATGCATAAATTGGATGCTAGGATATAAGGAAATTTCACCTAATCGTTATGGAATTATATTCACAAGTAGTAAAAGTTGATGATCTCAATTGCGTTAAGTAAATTCTTGGCATAAGTTTCATGCAATTCATAGTAACGAGTGCTTCGTCAATGCTTATGGTTTTCAAAGAACTTAATGATTCTTGCTGGTATCTCTATTATGCAATTCATATAGGCAACTTGTGGGGAATGTTTTGGGTTGTCGTATGCAATCATCCAATTCAATAACGTTAGGAAAATCTGAGGGTTAATTAGTGCAATTCACGGTTAATCTGGGGCGTTGAGAATTCATGGTTTATTGAAAAGCAATTGGAAATCGTTTTATATGCAAGTATAACATGTGTGGAGATGAACCCCTTAGCTAGCATTCATCCATATTTTCATCACATTCATATTTACATTCTGCCTTTAAATTACAATCTGTCCATTTAATTTAATTTCGTCCAAACACAATTCCCCCATATTTTGTTAAGTCTTAGTCATTCGAATTTGTTTTATTTTGTGTTCTTAAGCATTTGGAGTCATAAACACTTTCAAATTCGTCCAATTTAAGTTCTAGTGTCTGTTTGAATCAATTTGATTGTTTTAGGCAGTTTTGAGTGTTTCAAAGCTATTCTGAGTCTTTAAGTTTAGTTTTTATGTTTTTGAGTCAATTCAAATTAGATTAGCACCCCTAGTTAATCCCTGGTTAGAACGATCCCTACTTACATCATTACTACAATTGTCACAAATAGGGTTTAATTTGTGTGTCACATTCGTAACGCATCAAATTTTGGTGCCGTTGCCGGGGATTAGCAAAGTTGCTAATCCCTTGTCTTGAGTCTTGTTTAAATTGTTTAGCTTCTGTTTTGTTTTAATTTTTTTTGCACCGTGTGTGCGTGTTTTGTTTTTGTGCCGTGTGTGGCACCTTATTTCCTTACTTGTGCCGAGTCTATCAGATTGATTGCTAACCTTGTTAGTTTTTGTGTGCAGGTACTAGTTTATGACCCGTGGCTCACAAGCTCTTCGTGAGCATATCTCCGACTTTGACGGTGATTTCGAGAGGAATTTGAGAAGGAAAAAGAAATCACAAGCGTCTAATCTTCCTAGTCCCGAACCTGAATTAAAAGAGCAAGAAGTTGAAATTGAGGTTAAAGAGGAAGTACCAACCATGGCAGTGGACAATCGAACCATCAAAGAGTTTTCTGCCTCGGGTTTGGCCAATGCAGCCCCTCTTTGCATCCACTACCCTAGGGCAGCCCCTGAGAAGACCGATGAATTTGAGTTGAAGTCCAGCTTGCTACATCATATACCCAAGTTCCATGGGTTATCAATGGAGGACCCCAATAAGCATTTAAAGGAGTTCGAAGTCGTATGCTCAAGTATGACACCGGTGAACGTGGACAGCAACATATTAAAGATGAAGGCTTTTCCTTTTTCTTTGTTGGAGAAGGCCAAGGATTGGTTGTATGAGTTGGCTCCCGGAACTGTCACATCATGGGAGAGTATGAAGCGAGCCTTCTTAGAGAAGCTCTTTCCGACATCACGAGTCATTCTTCTTCGCAAGAAGATTAGTGGAATTCAGCAAAGCCAAGGTGAATCTTTTCCAACTTATTATGAACGTTTTAAAACTCTTGTTGCTTCATGTCCACAGCACCAGATGAAGGAGGAGCTACTTCTTCAATATTTTTACGAAGGTCTTTTACCACTTGGAGAAGAACTTGGAGTGATTGCCCTACAACCACCTAATATGGCCGAAAGTAGTCCTAGTGATATTGTTGATGGAACTGCCACTTTTGAGCCGCCACCACAATATGTTTGTAAGTCTTCAATCCCACTTTCAATTCCCATTTCAATTAATAGTTTGTTACCTTCTTTGGTGCAGGTACCCAATCAATTTCAAGGTGGTGGGAGCATGTACATGGACGTTCGGAACCAAAACACCACCATCAGGGAGGATCGTTATCCCCGCCCATTCAGTGAGCCATATTATGAAAGTGTTCAAGGAGCATACCGTGGAGGACATACCCCTCCATGCCGTGGGCTCTAAGTGAGGAATGAGCATACCATCATCCGGCTGCAAGACGATAAAGAAAGCGCTACTTGGGAGGCAACCCAATACACTGAATAAAATAAAGCATGTCCATTGATCTCCGAGAAATTAAAAAAAAAAAAAAAAAAAAAAGAGAAAGATGGAGCCTTCACAAAGGTTGTTTACGTGAAGCCCCACTACTTGGCAAAACTCCAAGAGCGGGAGGCATCGAAGATAGATCATTCGAGGCCTCAATACTTGGTGGAACGCTAGATGACGCAGGAAAAAGGTGCCTCTGGAAGAAAGCCGCAAGCCTTTGACGGTCACTTTGAATTCGACCTTCAGATTCTTGCATCTCATCAAGCTTCCTCTTCATGCTTGTCGAATAATTATTTGCAAGCACGTGCAAACTTCTATTCTCGTGCTTAAGCTGTTTGATCTCTTGCTTGAGATTTTCCACCTCTGCCATCAACGATTCAACTTGACGGGATCGAGCAAGTAGGCGTTGGCCCATGTTGGACACAGAGCCCGCACACTGAACACTGAGAGCTAGGGACTCTTGAACGGCCAACTCATCGGACCGTCCTGAAAGCAGCCTACTATCTTTAGGAGTGAGGAGGTTCCTAGCTACAATTGTAGCTGTTGTTGCATCCGTCATCACGGAGTCTTCACCTGTAAGAGGGCCATTAGAAGATAAGAAAGACGGGCACCATACCTTACCCTGACGCGGTGCAACCGGATCACTGCTAAGACTCAAATCTAAGCAAATGTTAGATGGGTTAGCCATTTTCAAAGATGTTAAAAGAGAAGGGTTGGATGGAGTAAAATCTCAAAGGGCCGGAGACGATTTTCACGAATGGGCAATCTTCAAAGTGTGCATGTTAGAGGTGATCGATCACCTCTATAAAGGAAGAGGCGACACAACCACCGATTCAAATTGAAGAGACACCACTCTTCAAATCTTAAAAGCCGGATTTTCCTGCGTAAAGTTCGTCAACACTTTTCAGACACAATCTCGGCTTTTCAGATAACGCGTGCAACTTTGTCAAAAGATCTCTGACAAAGTTGAAAACGCGTGGAGGTCATTATCCCAACTACACAGTTTTGCCGACAAGCGTGGGTGACAAAGCCGCAATCTCGGCTCTTCAGATAACGCGTGCAACTTTGTCAAAAGATCTCTGACAAAGCCGCATCCGCACTACTACTTGCCATTACAATTCCTATATACATCAACATTCATGGCAAGGCATACATCCAAAAACGCATGACTTTTCTTCTCGGCCGAGAATGTAGCTGCAACCAAACCTCTCAACATCCTCAGTTTTCTTCTTCTCTAGAGAACACCTATTCAACCATTGATGTACCCCCAAAGAAGATACCAGATGCCTGGAGTACAGATGAGGCAAGAGGAAACGGTAGATCGAAGCATGTGGAGACAAGCGCAACAAATATATGTGCTGATTCATTCGCTGCTTCTTCAAAAGCAAAAGTATCTCATATGATCAAAGACGAAAGCAAAGGTATCTCATATCATGATCTTTCCCTGTCTTTTCCTTTGTCCTTGTTCTTACTCGCATGGCAAAGTGAAAGGAGCAATCAGCCGGCACTTGGAGTCAGTCTTCTGATCTGGAACCGACTACCTGGAATCTATTCCCTGGTTGCTTACCTAGCGTTGCTCTCGAGTAGTCATCTTCAACGGTTGATGCACTTCTAGAGAAGGGACTACATTTGCTTGGAGAACAGCTAAGACGAGTGACAATGAAACATCAATCTTGTGGATAGTCAGCAAACGCAACAACTGCATATGCTGAGTTATCCTCTAACCTTCTTCAATACGAATTGGAAAGATTGAACAAAGAAACAGGTCATCACCTCCACCTCGTGCTTGCCTGTCATGTGTCTGAATCCTGAAACCGCTCATGGTCCTATTTTCACTCAAGATCAAGCCTCGATGGCCCTTGAAGAAATCACAAGTCCGATTCAAAATCAAGTGTTCACCACCCTTGAATCAAGTTCAGACCTTCGGGGAGAGACCAAAAGAATCCTCCAGCCCAGTTCAAGATTAAGCCTGTGGAAAATCAACGATCAAGCCTCAATGCAATCACCAAGGAGAAGAAGGAATTTACACTCCATAACCAGATTTGCGTCCCTAAACCTCTTCTCTTTGTTATTTACATTCTGCCATGTTTAATGAGTTTAGTTGCTGTTTATGTGTTTACTTGTGTTTAGTGTGGTTTTAAGCTTGAAACATTGAGGACAATGTTGATTTAAGTGTGGGGGGGGGGGGGGGGTAACTAAGTATATTTGATGCAATTTCGTAGGATTTTATCACCCATAACTGCAAATGTTGTTCCTTGCTGTTTTAAAGTGTTTTTAAGCTGTTTTGGAGTGTTTTAGTGTGTTCTGTTTTATAACTCCGAAAATCACATAAAAATTTGAAAAACATGTTTTGAAAAGCCTAAAAAGAGTGTTTTGAGTCGTTTTTGTGTGTTTGTGTCTTAGGGTACCTTCCAACACAATGATGAGGATTTGGTTTTAATTGCATGACTGTTAAGAAGAGTTATAAACATGGAGAAAAGTTTGATATACTCTTGGTATATGCTTGGTTATGGTTATAATGTATGACTTCACATGCAATCATAAAAGAAAAAAAAAAAAATTCGTTTTTGTAACATGCTTGAAGGAAGGAACTCAAACAAACGCTACAACCTTGTGAGACTTGAGCCTAAACGTTATTTGGAGAGTTAAAATCTGTGCATTATTGTTTCTAAAGTTGTTGCATGATCTCATTATTCTTTGCTTGGTTACTACTTAGAAGGCGTTTCATCATATAGTTCCAAATGCTAGAACTCATGCCCATTTCATTCAAAGCATGTTATTGATTTGCATAACACATATTCAAGAAGAAGTTGTGTAGTGACCACCACCAAAGCCAAATTGCCGTGTATCCTACTTCATTATTTGTTTAAGTTAACCCCGTTGAGCCTTGTTAAGCCTTTATTCCTTGTTAACCCACATTATCCTCACCTAGCCTAGTTTAGGACAGTCCACACCCTTGTTCTTAAAAGATAGTGAGCATGACTTAAATGAATTCCTGTTGAGTTACATTATGCAAGAAAATGAGTGTGGGGGAAGGAATGTTTGTTCTTAAGTTTATATGTATGTTTTGAGATTCAGAAGAAAAGAAAAGAAAAAAAAAAAAAAAAAAGCTTGAAAAAATGTAAGAATGAGTGATTAAGTGTTGAATGTTGAAGAAGGGGTCCAAAACACCAAATCTGGCCCTAAATTGTCTAAATTTTCCCTTTTTGTTCAAAAGTTGAGTTTTCATTCAAGAGTGAATTCTAAGTTGATTCGAATGCTTTGCTCACTATTTCTTTAAGAACCTTTATTTTCCATATCCCTTCTTTGTTAGCCAAACACCCCAAGCCCCATTACAACCCTTGACTTCTATCTTGAGTGTTGTGCATTTCAATTTGTAGAGTTTGAATTTGGTATGAGCTTATGGTGTCACTGGTTCTCGCGTCTAAGTAGTAGCATTCCATTCATGAGATCATATCTAAACATGCTTATTAACTCCAGAAATTGCTTTCTTTGTGATATATATATATATATATATATATATATATATATGTGAGTGTTCGTTTTCATTAATCTTCTCACATATAACTAGATTAAGGTGTGTAGTTAGAAAATCTGAGTGAAAATTGAGTGCATATCTTGTAAGGAATTAAGTGATTTCTCTAAGGCATGTTACTACATTCAAAACATGGTTTTAAATGCTTAATTGTGAACTAGTATGTGGTGACTATGATTAAGAATGTACTTAAATGTGAAGATGACTAAAATCTGTGGAGATAATGAATTTTTAACATGTCATGTGCATTGAAAATCCCTGAGACCATTGTTGGAAGGTTTAGGTTTTGTTTTGTTTTTCTGTTTTGCTCGAGGACTAGCAAAAGCTAAGTGTGGGGGAATTTGATAGGGGCATATTTATGCGCCTTAGTTTAGCTTGTCTTGTGCATTTAAAGTGTTTTTCCTTAGTAAAGTAGTCTTTTAAGCTAGTTTTATGTATTTTCAGGATTTAAGGGCAAAGTATGCAAAATGATGCATTTTGGAGCCTTTTGGAGCAAATTAGAGATTGGAATGGATATCATATGCTTGGAGCCAAGAGGATGGACAAAATTGAAGACTTGAAGATGATGATTCCTACTTAAACAAGGTTTCCTACTTGAAGTAGGAAAGTTAAATCCTAAAAGACCTCATGTTTGAGCAACATTGAAGACTCCTATCTATTCTAAGTCACAAAACAAAGTCTCTTGCATCATTAAAGTCCTTGCCGTGTATCCCCTTTGTGTTTGCCTTCCTTGCCGTGCAAGGAAGGGCCTTGTTTCCCATTCTATCATTTCAACCACATGCACTCTTCATCATTAAACCATATATATTCTCCTATGGATTAATCACCCAAGCCATATAACAATCCCTTACCGTGCAAAACCATCCATTCCAGCATGAATCCTTAAGCCGTGCATTTCATATCCATTTTCCAGCCTTCCCACTTCATCATTGCAGCACATTCTCTTCCATATTCCCTCTTTAATCCACATGCATTCATCATCATTCACCCTAGCTGTCACTCACATGCATTTCCTTCATTATTTCAGCCACATGCACCCATAATCATTCACTCCCCTAGCCGTGACATGCATTCATCATTCAGCAACTTTTCCTAGCTGTTTTTCACATGCATTCCCTTCATTATTTCAGCCACATGCACCCATAATCATAGAGCCACATGCAATCTTAATCATTCAGCCACATATTATCCCATTCTCCCTATAAAACCATGCATTCCCTCACCAACAAAGGGGGACTTCCCTTTGTGCCGTGCACTCCCACTCCAGTTTTCCAGCATTCCACACCTCCATTCACCACAGAAATTCATCCATTCTCTCCCATTCCATTCACAGAACCCGTGCATTATTCATACACACTTCACACCATAAAACAACCATTGCCGTGCATAACAGGGGAATTTTCCAGCATTTTCTCCTCCATTGCAGCCACTCCAACCACTCCCCATCCCTCCAAAACACTACCCTACCATCACACATCCATTCCTCCATACACCTAAGGCCCTAAACCTATCCTAGACCGTGTGCCGCAACAAAGAAGAGGAGAAGAGGGCCTAAACGTTCATACAATTCAAGTTTGAGTTGTGGGAATTTTTAGGTGTTTCCTTTCCTCGATTTCAATGGTTAAATTTACTTATCTTTGTCTTGTACGTATGAGGAACTAAACCCCCTTTAGCTAGGGGGTGATTCGAAACCATGTTTATGCTTGCAATATAAATTGATTACTTCTAATTCCGTTTCATAAGTTGTGAATTCAATTTACTTATCTATGTGAATTACATTGATTTGTGTGTGTTGGTTGAGAGTGCACGCTTAATTATCATGCATAAATTGGATGCTAGGATATAAGGAAATTTCACCTAATCGTTATGGAATTATATTCACAAGTAGTAAAAGTTGATGATCTCAATTGCGTTAAGTAAATTCTTGGCATAAGTTTCATGCAATTCATAGTAACGAGTGCTTCGTCAATGCTTATGGTTTTCAAAGAACTTAATGATTCTTGCTGGTATCTCTATTATGCAATTCATATAGGCAACTTGTGGGGAATGTTTTGGGTTGTCGTATGCAATCATCCAATTCAACAACGTTAGGAAAATCTGAGGGTTAATTAGTGCAATTCACGGTTAATCTGGGGCGTTGAGAATTCATGGTTTATTGAAAAGCAATTGGAAATCGTTTTATATGCAAGTATAACATGTGTGGAGATGAACCCCTTAGCTAGCATTCATCCATATTTTCATCACATTCATATTTACATTCTGCCTTTAAATTACAATCTGTCCATTTAATTTAATTTCGTCCAAACACAATTCCCCCATATTTTGTTAAGTCTTAGTCATTCGAATTTGTTTTATTTTGTGTTCTTAAGCATTTGGAGTCATAAACACTTTCAAATTCGTCCAATTTAAGTTCTAGTGTCTGTTTGAATCAATTTGATTGTTTTAGGCAGTTTTGAGTGTTTCAAAGCTATTCTGAGTCTTTAAGTTTAGTTTTTATGTTTTTGAGTCAATTCAAATTAGATTAGCACCCCTAGTTAATCCCTGGTTAGAACGATCCCTACTTACATCATTACTACAATTGTCACAAATAGGGTTTAATTTGTGTGTCATATTCGTAACGCATCAAAGTACATCAAATATAAATGATTTAGTCGGACCGATACACTTCATTCCTCCTTTCCACAATGAAGTCTAAGACATCTAGGTGGGTTGTGTTCAACTGTCTTGATAAGTTGCACATTGGATCAGGTATATCCATTGGTCTAGCCTAGTCGAGGAAATTAGTCTCAACACCCTTCTCCTTGAGGGAGGTTTGATATAGATCACCAGATGTTTTAGGGTACGGCAGGTACGTACCCAATGCCCATCGCCACCACACCTATGGCAGGCTCTATCAGAGTTTCTAGAAGCATTGTTCATACAAGCTTTGACTTTGTGGCGATTTCCATTTTTAAAGCTCGGGCCTGAATTTTGCCTTGGAATCTGGTTGTGAAACTGACCACCATGATTCTTGCCTTTCCTGTTCAACCGGCCTCGCTTATGGCCACGTCCTCATTTATGATTATCGCCACCAGAGGATGTGGCGTTCACTTCGAAGGAAGAAGCATTCACTTCTAGGAATGGTGCAAATCCAGTAAGTCGAGACTGATGATTTTTCATCAGGAGCTCATTGTTTTGTTCAATTACCAAGAACACAGATATCAGTTGGTTGTAATCAGTGAAGCCTTGAGCTCTATACTGCTGTTGCAAGAGCATGTTAGAGGCATGAAATGTGCTGAAAGCCTTTTCCAGCATATCTTCCTCAGTAATGGTATCCCCACAAAGCTTCATCTGAGAGGTAATTCTGAACAACGCAGAATTGTACTCAGCCACTGACTTGAAATCCTGGATCCTTACGTGAGTCCATTCATAGCGAGCCCTTGGAAGAATCACCATTGTCTGGTGATTGTATCTTCAACCGTTAAGTACTCGCTCTTTAGTCCTTCATCAAGATGACGACTAATAAAGATCATGGCCTTCACCCGATCTTGAGAGGATGAGTTGTTTTCTTCCCTAATGGTATCTCTAAGATTCCCTGCTTCCAGATGAATCTTAGTATCCAGTACTCAGGTAAGGTAATTCTTCCCAGTAATGTCTAGGGCAGCAAAATCAAGCTTTGTCAAGTTCGCCATGTTCTTTTCTTTCTAAAAGAAAAATGAGATGCGTAAGAACTTGCAATAATATGTATTCCTGGAGGAATATAGCGTTAGAACTTCCGGTTCTTACAAATTTTTCATTTTGATCTTGAGGCCAAAAAATGATAAGCACTCGAAACTTCAGGCTCGAGATTTTCATGATTAATAAGAAGGGCGATTGTCCCACACCATTCTCATCGAAACAAGCATAGGATGGACGATTATTCCGCACCACTTGAACAACAGGAAAATTTAAATATGCAGAGCAGTTTAAATATGCAGGGCAGGTTAGGCGATTATACTGCACCACCTAAAATTGCGATAAAATTATGCAAAGCAAGATATAATCGATTTAAATATACAGAGTAAGCTAGACAATTATACCGCAACACCTAAAATTTGCAATAAAATTAAATCTGCAGCTCATGATGGGTGATTGTACTGCACCATCTTTGATCGCAGTGAAAATTAAATTTGCAGTTCAAGATGGGCGATTGTACTGCACCATCTTTGATTATAGTAAAATTAACATAAATAAACACTGGGTTAGAAACTAGGAACTGCACCAAACAAGAAATCAAAGATATAAGTAATTGTTAAATTTAGAACGAGAAGTAGGCATGGTGCTAGCAGTTCATCGCGAGGGTGCATCACGCAGATGAAGCAGAAAAAGAAGAAGAAGAAGAGGAAAAACCTTAAAGGAAGCATTTTTTTTTCTTACGGTGAAGGGAGATGTGAACTATTTAAGGTTAGAGAGTCATGCTGATAACGTGTTAAATGGACAAAAGTTAGAGAGATAACATTTCTAAGGACATGAGCAAAGCAGGTGCAAAATATCACACTATGACTTTAATAGCTATAACACAAAAGGATGACAGATAAAGAGAAGGAGGGATACTGATATTATTTCTCTTGCTTTCTTTCGCATGTATTTGATAACAAACGGAGTGCTCTATTTATAGAGCGACTCCCATAACTACAACCATCCATAAAACAATGATGATACTTTTGAAAGTATCAAACACTATTCCTAAGTCTTGTTTTTTTTTTAGTGGGCATTCATTCAACTATCAATCCATCAATTTTACAACAAATTCAAAATTTTAAAACATTTTTCATTAGTTTGCATTTGATATGAGTTTGATTCAATAAGGCAACTGAATCAAACTAAACCGTGTCGGCCCTAAAAAACTCTATAAAACTAGAATTCGGCCTCAAAACAAACGCACTACATAATTAGAAAAACGTGAAACTAACAACAAAAATGATCAAACTTTTCACCAAAATCACCAGTTTACTACGAACCCAACGAATGCCATCCAATCCTTGTCCATGTACCTACCAAAAATCTATTCAATAACCTAGCAACCCATCCGGTTCTCTCTCTCTCTCTCTCTCTCTCTCTCTCTCTCTCTCTGTCTCTCTCACACACGCGCATTATTTACACTACACTTGACTCTTTTGTATTTAAGCAACCCTTACCAACTTCTTCAAGTTTCACCCTGCATCGTCTCCTTCCATCAGTACGCAACGGAGATACCAAGAAAGGCAAATGGGTAGTGGCGGAAAGGTTTTCACTTTGGCTCAAGTCTCCGAGCACAACACCCCCAAGGATTGCTGGCTTATCATCAATGGCAAGGTTCTCCCTTTCCCACTCTTCAAGATATTATATGAAATCAATCATCTTGCTTGCTTCTTGGATTATATTCTATGTGTTTATTTTTGAAGGCTTTGATTCAGTAAGGATTGGGAATTTGAATCCTTGCATGCGAATTCAACCATACATATGATGAAAATTGACAATTGTGTTCCTCGTTAGAATCGTGGATCTTGGTTTTTTTTGTATTTTTATTTTGTTTTTGTATTTTTGGGAACTCACCTGAAGAATCTGTTGTTTTTTACTTTGTTCAAGAACAATCTGTGGTTATGCATGTCAAAATTCATGCCCGTAAAGTAAATCTCGACATCGTTTCGGTTAATTTCTTACCATGAAACTTTGATTGAGATCATGTCAATCTTTGGTGCTAATTGGTTGAGCTTATGTTTATGTTTATGGCTTTGTTGATAGGTCCACTGTCATCTTTAGATATAAATTCACATGGATGTGTTTCTTTAAAGCAGACTACTAAATGGTTGCATCTGCAATTTGGTTGCTAACTTGCTATTGATTCGACTACGGCTGTATGCCATAGGAATCTGGATGCGGACAACCTGATTTAAAGAAAATATAAAAGTTATTTTGTTCCTCTTATCTCTTGGTGGTTTGATTTGAAAAATTTTGGTACTTTGGTTTGAAAATTTTATTGACATCAAGGGGTTGATGCCTACCTTAATTTTTAGAAGGCCAAATGCCAATCAAACTCTTCCTCATTGATTTAGACTATTTTGTTCCTCTTATCTCTTTGTAGTTTACTCCAATAGTGGTATCTATATTTTTACTGTCACTTTAGTAATTTATTTGGTATTTTCTTCCTAAGCCTTAGGATTTGGATACAAATGTCTCCTTCTCTTGTTCTGCAAATCTACGAGTATATGTTTTGAAACACTATATTTGATGTGTAGAGCATGCTTAGTGATGCGATTCTCTTCTAGTGTAGGACTTGCTAAAAAGATTACAGACTAAGAAAAGCACATTATTATTTTTCAGACCAGCTGATTTTGTTTGTTTGTTTATTTATTTTTGAATCAGATCAGCTGATTTTGTTAAATTATGACCATGATTTTCAAACCATTGGATTAGGTGTCCAACATGGATGAATTGTCCCACAAGTCATGACCATCACAGCTGAAATGGGGTATAATATACTAATTACCGTACAAAACTCGTGTATCATGGCATTGTAGATGAAGTGTCCTCCAAATCCAACCATTTCATGCCTAAGCAGAAGTTGTGCTGATTTACTTGCTAATAACACTTAAGTGATATGGTGTCTAGAGGTACATCCACGACAAAAGTGACAGCTTGCAAGTAAAAAGTGGAAATGCTATAACCTCAAGATATAATCTCCCAAATTTAAAAAAAAAATAAAACTTTAACTAGCTTCTTTACAGTGATGTATTTTAAAAGTTAATTTGTTTAAATTGTTATAAAGATTTCTTAGACACATCCAGTTTAAGGATGCTTAGATAGATACATGCAAAGGAATAATTGACTTTGCGTATAGTTGTTATAGGCAGAAGAATAATGTTTCTATGGACAGATGTAGGCATGAAGATGGATGAACAAGGCCAAATAATTAGCTGCTGTGCGGTCATATAGAATTATACTTTCTGTCCTCCAGAAAAAAATTAACTCATTGAGCTGATAACAGTGTAGAATTCTACTTGTTTCCACATCTAAGAACATATCTTCTGATAATTTCCTCAGTTTAAAGGTGCATTCTAGGAACTAGAGGTGTGCTTGAAGTCTTAATAGTTTTCCACTATCACAGGACGCCAAATGACCAAACTAGTATCTAACTATCAAGGTGTTTGGTATTGCTGTCTTATTTCTAGCATAAGACAGTTAGCCTGCTTGCTTTTTTCCCCAATTATATCATCTAAATATTGCCAATTTCTGTTTTTGGATCAGGTTTATGATGTGACCAAGTTCTTGGAGGACCATCCTGGTGGTGATGATGTATTGGTGTCAGCAACAGGTATGATGTTAAATGAAGTTTCTTTAAGAATTAATTTTTAAATTTATCAAGAAATAGTGAGCAATATACAAACTACATTTAACATTTGAGTTAATCGTTCACACAGAGTCCAACCCAATTGAGCCTTTAGTAAGCTTATTTAGGTGTCACCTTCTGTTGCCCATGTTGCAATGTGGTTCAAGGTACTGAACCATCTATTTTTGTTAACTTGTATTCATTTATCATCCTTGAACCTCCATTGGACGCACATAGACATCTGATTGTGATCAAATAAATAGACCAACATAGTGCTCCAGTTAAAGCTGAATTGTGGTGTTGGTCAAATAATTAAATAGTTGAATGGAGACTTAAAAACAGACTTTTTATTGTTGAACCACACTGCAGGGTCGGCCTTACTGGATCCCTCGGTAGGAGGGCTCTGATAAACTATATATCTGATATTTGTGCATATAATATTCACTGGTTTGATTAGATGAGAATGATTGGGATGAATTTCATCCACTTTGCAGTCATCGATATTTTGTCAAACGGTTGACAAACAAGTCCTCATTTTTTCGACTTTAGTAGGGACTATATACGTCCCTCAACTCTGTTAATCAGGTTGACTTTGCTGTATCATCGACATGATTAACGACCTGCAGAGATCTGCAATGTTTGTGATTTTCCCAATTGAAAAATCTTGTAGCGTGCATTCTCATATTATATGTGTATGTTGTTTCTTGTCTCTTTATGCTTCACTTTGAATACAAAGTGAACTTGATGTTGCTATGCATTTTTTCCAGGGAAGGATGCAACTGATGATTTTGAGGACGTGGGTCACAGTGATAATGCCAGAGATATGTTGAAGGACTTCTACGTGGGAGAGATTGATGCCTCTACTATCCCCAAAAGTACCACATACACTCCGCCGAAGCAGCCTCATTACAACCAGGACAAGACTTCAGAATTTATCGTCAAACTTCTCCAGTTCCTGGTTCCCATTGCAATCTTGGGTTTGGCTTTTGGCGTCCGCCTTTACACCAAGTCATCATAAAGTTCTAGATTATGTTATTGTGACAGAATTGTTAGTCGTATATTATTGTGACGAGTAGTGAATACTACTCACTTGGTGTGGGCAATCTTGCATCGGATCGGATGATATTTTACTGGTATTGTGTGCTTGTCTTATCAGCTCCCGCCTCCCGCCTCCCGGACTGAAGTAACTTAATCCTATGCAGATGTTTTTCACCGCTTTGTTTTTTATTTTCTTCTTGGGAGTCCGGCATGCCGAGATTCTTTTCCTTTTGACTTGTGAAGCAAGATGGTTACTGAAGTTTGGAAACAAGAAAGACCATTGAACTTGTCGTGTGGGCAAGTGGATTGAATCAAATATCTAGTTGAACGCCAATAACCGTGTGCTGAAAACTGAGAAAATATCATAACTCAGAGATGACAGATGACAGTTGTTGAATCAAGCACAGGTATTGTTGTTGGACGAGGCCAAAATCTGTTCGACTTAAAACACCATACAGTATCAAAACAAAGATTATCGACTCGATTTATGAAGTTTATGTTTTATACAAGTAGGGGTCAGAGTGGGCGAACGGGCCTGAATTCGTGGATTGGGGCAGGTTCATGTGGTTCGGGACGGTCATGGGGCAGGTCCAAAAATTCTTAAAACAAAATGGGGTGGGATGAGGAGGGGCGGGTTCACAAAATTAGCGGGCCGGTGTGGGTCATTGCGCTTTTGAATTGTTGGTTTTTTTTTTTTTTGTTTTTTTTTTTTTTGGTCATGTCTCAGAAGCGAGTCATGATAGTGGGACATGTACGTTTTTATGTCATTTGTTGATCCTGAACGTATCTCGGGATCGTAACGTGACAGAAATCCGCTTCCCAAACCCAAGCCTAGATCTAAGAATGTTCAGCAAGATCAATCCACCAAGAACCACATCCACATCCACACATGCTAAGAAAGTCACCAAACGTAATAAATGGAGGGGAAGGCAAAGAGGGTCTGTAAAACACTCTTGTTCCGACGTGAATAGTTGCACACTTCACCCAATATTTTTAGCATGCCAATTCGATAGTGAGATGTGAATATAGGGCCTTGTGTCAAGATCGAGTCCAACACCCTGAGATCTATCATGATTATGGGTTGGAAAAGAGGAGGGGAAGCAAAAGAGATGAAGGAAAATGATGGCTAAAGGAGCAGGAGGAACGAAAAGAATGTATTTAGAATTTTGAATCTTTGGATGTCAAAGTTAGAATTCTGAATATGATGTATTTAAGAGTTTGTGGGTAGCAAATGGCTTCGCATTTTAGTGGGATGAGAGTGGTATTTATAGGAGGGTGGCCGGCCCTATACCGTATTGATCACCTTTGACTCTTCCTTAATTGAGTTGTTATTGTTTGTTATATGCGCGTAGGAATCCCGGTGTGCCTTGAGCGTAATCTTGTCTTTTTTTACCAAAAAGTCCACATGTCACCTCCATGATTTTTGGATTATTTTTGGTTCCACAAATGCCCCCACACCTATTGGGCTGCTCTCAGGAAAGGGTAGTAGGTATAGAGATCTCTAATTGCTTAGAGAAACATAAGATAGTTTCCTAATTTGATGTAGATTCCCACTTTTACTTGGAATTAGATTCTTCTAGGAAAGGGAAATAAATTGCTAGTAAACCCTACCTTAATTAGGGGATTAAATTAACTTTGGAGGGAAATTATTTATCCCTACAAGAATGAGAGAATGCTAGAGGATATTTGTTCCCCCTTCCCTAGCATTCTTCTTCACTTGCCCGTGCAAATAACCATCTTTCATTGATTTCTTTGTCTTCTCCACGCCTCACCAAGATAAGAAAAACTTAATTTTCTTAGTCTTCGTCTTAGGTGGTTTTGTCATGGAGTAGCTGTCGGGGTGGTGCGGCACGCCGGCTGGCAAGGTCCAGGAATCGGCTCTACATGGGCTTTAGAGGTGGTATGGCAGGGACCACAGTTTGGGCTGCTCGACTTGGCTAAAGCCAAGGGCAACGGTGCGGCTGGGGCCGCGACTTAAGGCGCTGGGACACAGTGTTGGGTGAGCTATGTGGCTCAAGCATTTTGGGCTCTTAGACCTGAAGTGGAACAGGTCAGCGTTTGAGAGAAATGAAGAGGTTGCGGGCTTTCTGGGCTGCTGGAATACTGGGCATGTAGGCCTTCTACTTGATGGTCTGAGAAACAAAATGAGGGACAAGCCAGCATGGGCTAAGCTCCCATACTGAGTACCGTGAATGGTGTTATCTGCTTAGTTTTCTTCACTGGGAGAAAAATGGGCTGCCGTCAGGGAGGAGATAAAGCAGAACAAGGTATAGGCATTGGCTTGTCCGATCACTGTTGTAGAGCCTATTGCGAATGAAGGTGGAAAGAAGAGACCTTCCCCGCCTGCTTAAGAGATGCCCATTGAGAAAAAACCAAAGACTTCCTCTGTTGCTTGTGATGATGCTGAGAAGCTTGTGATTGACTTGACTTCTTCCAAGGGGAAGAAAGATGGGGTTGCTAGATCTGAGCTTATGATACTTGCCATGCTGAAGATGGCTAGTATGATTTCTTAGCATAGAGGTTATGTCATGCCCCTAATGCCAAAGTCTATACCAATACATCTATTGGAAGCTAAGTCCGGTTCACCTTTAGAGATGATTGCTACTATGAATAGCAATAAGGTACACTCTGCTGCTAAAGTGGCGCCTGGGCCTATTCCTCTTGTTGCTGAGACCGGTTCGACTATCGAGAAAGATGAATCTACTTGTGTAGGCAGTTGTGAGAAGTCCACCAAGCCTGTTTCTGGAGAGTCTACTAAAATCTATACACTTTTGAAGTCTGATCCGCTTGAAGACATGGACGCGTGTGCCAAACTTGTTGATAGCATCGGAGATGTTGTTTCCCAAGTTCCTTTTGCTAAGCATATGACCCAACATAGAAGAATTGCTCTGCTTGCTATGCTGTAAAAAACAGCAATTTTGGCAGCCGAGTCTAAGCTCCTTAACCAAGTAAATACCAAAGCTGCCAAGGAGATGGCAACGATAATGGCAGCTGATGCTTATTCTTCTGCCGAGAAGATCAAAAAGTTAGAATCTAAGCTCGTCATTTTGAAGGGGTCCAATATCTTTGCCCTCACTTCTCTGTAGCTTGAGACCGCTCGCTAGGAGATCATTGACTTGAAAACTAGGTTTGACGTGATCCAAATTAAGTATGAAAGTGCATAGAAGGAAATTGGTTGTTACATACCTAAGATTCAAGGTCTTGAGTGTGATATTTCAGGGCTTCATTATGATATTTCAGGGCTTCATTATGCTGCCTTTGCAATGGACGAGGAGTTGATTGCTACTCATAATCTAGTAATCAACTTCAAGAAGATTGTCGATATGCTTGAACCCCAAGTGTTAGAACTCCAAGGTATGTTGAAAGTCTGAAGAAGGAAGTGGATGAGCTGCAGTGCATCCGTGTTGGTCTACTCGAGGGGTGTGAGTAGCTCAAAAGGGAGAAGGTTGAACTTGAGGCTTCATTTGTTTAGTGGCAGGCTGATTTCTACAAGTTAGGTTATGTAGATCATCTCTCTGGTAGGCCATCTGACTTTAGGTTTGCTGGAAAAGACTTTGAGACCTTATCTATTTCTCTATAAGACATACTTGCCTTTATTTTCGAGGCTTCCATTGGTGAAGTAGTCGGAGAGGTCGGTGCCTAGGCTGGGGCAATCGAGGGCGAATGTGTGGTTATGAGAGGTCCAAGCTGTTGAAGAGTAGTCTTTTAGGTAGCCTTTAGGATTTTCTTTATTTTCCTTGTTTCTTTTTGTTTTGCATGAACTCTGTTGGCCTTGCTATTTGTTTATCAATTTTTCTAGAAATTTAATAAACTTGTTTCCTTCGCTTTTCTTCATCTTCGTTTCTTTTGTTTACTTTCAACCTTTGACATTTAGACCAGCAGCAAGAGTGCTGCTTTTATGTTAAGCAGACAGGCCCATGTAGCCTATGTAGCCATAGATTTTTGTGTAGAACTTTTGCAAAGCTATTAGCCATAGGGTCGACAGTTGAACGCTTTACTTACAAAAGTAGGCGAGTCCACATGACCACTTGGCCATTAGCTTTGGCTTTTTTCAATCCTTTGAGCAGTGTGGCCTACATCACAACATACTAAAGATTTATGGGGCATGAAATTCGCTAACCCTTTGTATCAAAAGTACGTGGTTGTATGGAATTTCGTAGGCAAAGGTCCGAAAGAACACTTTGCATTTTATGTAACCAATTCCATGGGTTGCGTAGCAAGTATCACAACACTTTAGGAATCAATGTAGTTGAATGATCATTCTACGCTTGTCAAACATAAAGCTTATCGACATCATAGCATGTTGGCAGTGGATAGAGCTTCGTATATGCATATTAACTGTTAACTTTTCACAAAAATGCGCAGTTGTATAAGTTTAGCGCGTCTAACTACTCGAAGGGCAAGCCGTAGACAGTCTTTTGAAAACTGTAAGCTACCTTAGTGCACTCGATAACAGATTTAGGGTTCTAGGGCAACCGTCCATAGGGCGTACTACATAATGTGTCTTATCTGTCTCTGAGACCCAGTTCCCCACGAATTAGGTAAAAAGGCCAAAAATCCTTCAGTTAGCTTCATCGTGCTCCTAGTTACACCAGGGCAGCCTAACCCATCCATGTTTGGATATTTGGAGTGTATAGTTTACCCTTTCGCATTAAAGAGCAGACCCATATGGGTGTCAAGGAATTAGTTTACCCTCTCGAACTGGAGAGCATAGTTGATCCCTAGGGGGTGCAATTCTTGCAATAGGTCCCAAAAAGGGCGCGATCTTCAATGAGAAGCAGAAGCGATCAGTTGTTATAGGTATACAGTCGAGCCAGGCTTTTGAATGACTTCTTTGATCTTCAAAGAAATGTATCAACTTTGCTGGAAGGTAGAAATTGCATAACAACTAGATAATCCTCAGCTTGGAAGGTCTTGTTCATTGAATTGCTTGAGTCTTCGAACTTTGATAGGCCTAAATAGGGTCTAGGTGGTGATGACGAAATGTGGAATTCGTCGTTTCAGAGCTTTCCCATTGGCCGGTGATGAAGGCTTTTATGAGGATCAAGTTTTAGGCTGGAATTGCCAGATTCGTCCTCTTATTGTAGCTAGAGAGGAGTTGTTGTTAGTAGCATAGGACGTGGGTGATAACCTTCTTACGTTCTTCCATTGCTAGGTCTAAGTTTATGGCTATCTTATTTGTGTTCTACTCAATGGTTAGCAGTAGAGGGTTGATGCTCGACACGATGACATTGGGAGGGATGATTGCTTCTGAACTAAATGCCAAGGCGAAATGAGTTTTTCCGTTTGTTCGTCATTTGGTGGTGCGATACACCCATAGAACACCGAGAAGTTCGTCTGGCCACTTTCCCTTCTTGTCTGATAGGGATTTCTTGAGGTAGTCAACGGTTGTCTTATTAGATGTCTCGACCTACTTGTTGACTCAAGGATACCTTGGCGTAGACATGTGTTGCTTGATGCCATATTTCTGCAAGAACTTCGCCAAATCTTTGCCTACAAATTGCGGGCCGTTATCTGTGACGATAGCTTGATGGATGTCGAACTGATAGATAATGTTCCTCTATATGAATTGCTCTATATCTATATGAGTTGTGGTTGTCATGGGCTCTGCTTCCACCCATGTGGTGAAGTAGTCAATTGCCATGATCATCATGCCTTTGCCCCTAGTAGCGGGGGGCATAAGCCTTACAATGACACACCCCAACCGAGATCAGGGCATGCTGGCTGTCACGTGAAGGTGACGTAACCATGTGCACAGTGCGGAAGCTAAGAATAATAATAAAAGTATGAATAAATAAAAACCAAGCTATACATTGCGTAAATAACATACATGTGCAAGCATAAGTGTGAAAAACGATGTTCAGAGCACAGAATACCTAGTGCAGTCAGAGAGAAACAACACTAAATAAACACACCCAAAGGTGGTCCTACACTGGTGATAATCTATCAGATATGCCGTCAATCTCTCTCGAGCCACCAACAGAGCTATCCAAACTAGAACCTGGAGGGGCGCAAAACAAAAAGTGTGAATGGGCATAAACAAAGCTTTTCAAAATCATTTCAATAACAAAGTTCTAACCCCTCGTCGTAAAACCTGTATAGTTTCCCAGAAAATAGAATATGCACACATATATAACTCATGCACAGAATATGCCATGTCGAATGCCTCTACATAGAAATGTAAGTACTCAGGTAATGTCAAATCAATGCCATGAATTTTGTCAGCCGGAGTCACCTAACATGACCTGTACGGCTGAATCTAGAGCTCAAATCTCCAACTCACTAACTATACCTGCACAAGAGTCGGAACCACCTAAAGTGGTATGTATGACAGGACGGGTGTAAATAAATACGCTCAAGTGCTACGATCACGTGAAGATTGGGTGAATAATCGTGGGTCACCTACGAGTCGGAACCACCTATAGTGGTCTGTACGACAGGACTGTGCACCTAACTTGGATCCAAGATGAGTGTGTGGTGTTGGAGGTGAACATCACGTGAAGGACTGTGCCCTACTCAGGGCGGGAGTGCTAACACCGAGGGTGCAGGTCATGAGCTCTCTATGCATCTCAAATCACCACTAAACATAAACATAAACCATAACTTACCTGGCACTTACCTGTGCGTCCGCAGCACCAAACATATGTATATATGCAACTAATAATGCATAATTAAACGGGCAAACATAATGCAAGGCATATAAAACATATAAACGCTTCATTTCACTTTCTGGGAAAAACACAAATATATAGGTATATACGGAAAACCAAAAGCCCACTCACTGGTATGTAGAAGGGCCCTTGCCTCGAGTGACTACGCTCGTCCTCGAGATAGGTCTCACCTATATGCGAAACAACTATAAAAATGTTAATTTTAAAGCACATAACCAACATTACGAAATAACTTCTCATACAATGCTCAAATGGGGTGTGTGAATACACCAACGTGATCTACTCAACCTCACGAACATCCCTATATTTATAAAATAATTTTCTGACACCGCACGCGCCCCCACATGTCGGCCAAGGCACGGCCACACGCGCCGCCCATGCGCAGGCACGTGCCTGGCATACTGACGGCGTTAGGAATATTCCGTTAAGTTTGACAGATTCCGTTAACACCGTTAGGAATATTCCGTCCAAACTGCCGGAATATTCCGTTGTCTTCTCTGGCCAAACTCCAGCGCCGTCGTCGTCGCCGGAAAATCGAGAAATTTTCCAAACTTCATATCTCACTTGTTTTTCACCCAAATTTCACGAAATTGGTACCAAAATGAAGCTTACGACTAGAGGAACAAATCTTTACCACTTTCAAGCACTAAAACCAACGGAATCTTGCTGGAAAAACTCCACCAAATTCGGCCAAACCTGCAACTCACGATCCCGACGTCCAAAACCTTCAAATGAACCACCCCGAGACTCCTAAGGACCTCGCCAAGCTTCCTACAAACTTGAAATTCCCAAAAACACAAGAATTAAAGTGTGCATGAACAATATCCCGATTTGAACATCTTGGGTTCGACGTGAAAACGAAGGTTCCCTTACCTGAAATAGGTATGGTTGAACTCATAAGGACCTCACGAGCACAAATATGTAGTTTGCTTCCTTGATCTACCACGTTTGTGAGTGGTTTGACCTTGTCCGTACAAGGAAGAAAGGAAAGGGAGAGAGAGATAGTGATACGGGATAGGGAAAGCAGAGGAAAATAAGTGTGGGTGTATGTGTGTGGTCCAAAATGAACCAACCAAAACCCCAAAACGACCACACAACGAAACAAAAAAATAGGGGCGAAACCGTTATTTTACCCTTATGGTACGAAAAATCCAGGACGAGCTGTCACAACTTACCCACCTTAATAAAATTTCATCTCGAAATTCATAACAACCACTCACAGCAACCACTAGCGATCAAAGAATAACCAAGGATACAAATCTCTTATCCGATCGTCAGTTTCCCAAGTAGCCTTTTCCGCAGTATGATTCCTCCACAAAACTTTCACCAAATTCACAGTCTTGTTCCTCAGAACCTTTTCCTTCTAATCCAGAATCGTCACTGGTTCCTCATCATAAGTTAAATCCGGATTAATTTCCAAGGGTTGAGGAGGTATCACATGAGACGGATCCGCAACATAATGTCGAAGCATAGACACGTGAAAAACATTATGTACTTTAGCTAGCTCAGAAGGCAACTCTAGCTTATAAGCCACCTCACCAACTCGCTCAGTGATCATGTACGATCCGATATACCTGGGACTCAGCTTACCCTTCTTTCCAAACCGTACAACGCCTCTCCACGGTGAAAGCTTCAAAAATACCCAATCGCCAACCTCATACACTCTGTGAGTAGCATGCCGATCCGCTAAGCACTTTTGTCGATCCTGGGCCACCTTCAAGTTAGACTTGATTACCTGAACATTTTGAGTAGTCTCCTCAACAATCTCCAGGCCCATCAAAACTCTTTCTCCAACCTCTGACCAATACAAGGGTGTGCGACAAGATCTACCATACAACGCCTCGAATGGTGCCATGCCGATACTCGAATGAAAGCTGTTGTTGTAGGTAAATTCCATTAAATCCAACCGCTTGTGCCAAGCATCTCCAAACTGTAACACCGAAGATCTCAACATATCCTCCAACGTCTGAATGGTTCTCTCTGACTGTCCGTCTGTCTAAGGATGATATGATGTACTATAAAGTAACCTCGTACCTAAAGCTTCTGGAAAAGCCACCCAAAATTTAGAAGTAAATCTTGGGTCACGATTCAAAACAATAGTCACAGGAACACCATGGTATTTCACGATCTTCGAGATGAACAACTCAGCTAATCGGCTCAAAGAATACTTCTCCCTCACTAGAATGAAATGTGCTGATTTAGTAAGCTGATCAACAATCACCCAAATGCCGTCAAAACCATTATGCGTACGTGGAAGCTTGTACACAAAATCCATAGTAATGTTTTCCCATTTCCACTCTGGCACGGGAAACGGCTGTAACAACCTAAACGACTTCTTCCTCTCAGCTTTAACTTGCTGGCACATGGCACACCTACTCACATACTCAATTATCTCCCTCTTCATACCCGGCCAATAATAAAATGGTTGAATGGTATGATACATTTTAGTAGCTCCTGGATGCATAGCATAAGCTGAGATATGTGATTCATTGAGAATTGCATTCTTTAAATCCAAATTATTAGGCACAAACATCCTACCCTCCTGCAAAAGCATGCCATCCGATTCACGAACTCTGAGGTCATTCCTCTTCCCCTGATTCCTTGCTTGGATTATTTCTTGAGTTTCCTCATTAGTTATCTGAGCTTCAAGCACTCGATCAATTAAAATTGGCCTAACTTGAAAATTAGCAAGTCTTGATCTTCTGCCTCTAACCTCACTCTTGTGGATCTTAAGTCTGCCAGAAGATGAACGCGACTAGCGTACAACGCATTGACACAACCCTGAGTTCCTGCTAAGTGCATCAGCTACCACATTTGCACGACCAGGGTGATAATCAATCGTGCAATCATAATCACTAAGCAGTTCCAACCACCTCCACTGACGAAGATTAAGATCCCTCTGCGTGAAAAGATACTGAAGACTCTTATGATGTGTAAAGATCTTGCATTTTTCTCCATAAAGATAATGTCTCCACAACTTCAACGTAAAGATGATGGTCGCTAACTCCAAATCATGCTTTGGGTAATTCAACTCATAAGGTTTCAATTGTCGTGAGGCATAAGCAATTACCCTACCATGCTGCATCAACACACATCCCAGACCATTCAAGAAAGCATCACTATAGACCTCGAAATCACCACTATTGTCCGGGAGTGCCAAAACAGGTGCATGAGTGAGACAATACTTCAACTGCTGGAAACTCTGCTCACAATTATCATCCCACTCAAATTTAACATCTTTCCTTGTTAACCTCGTAAGTGGTAAAGCAATCACAGAAAAATCCTTAACAAACCAATGGTGAACTCAAAGATATAGGATTAGTACCTGGAAGCAAATCAATTGTGAACTCAAAGTCTCGGTCTGGCGGTAAACCAGGTAATTCCTCAGGGAAAACATCAGGAAAATGCCTGACTACCTTTACACCCTCCACACTACTAGGAGCAGCATCGTCTAACACCACATGAGCTAAGTATCCCTAACAACCTTTTGATAATAGCATTTTCGCTCGCATAGCAGAAATAACGCCATGTCTCACCCCACTCTGCTCGCCCACAAAAGTAACCACAGGTAATCCAGGACGATGGAAGGTAACTATTTTCCCGTAACAATCAATATTGGCACGATTCAAATGCAACCAATCCGTGCCTAAAATCACATCAAAATCAATAATATCTAACGGGATAAGATTAGCTGGCATAATAACATCCTCCACCATCACTGGACATCCTGGATACACACAATCAACAATACATCTTTCCCCTCTAGGCATAGAAAACTCTAAATCATACCCTAGAGGTGTAGGGTGAGGTTGCGTCACTTGAGCAAAGGTATGAGAAATCACAGAATGTGTAGCACCATGGTCAATTAATACTCTAGCAAAAGAACCAAGGATATTTAACGTACCTATGATCAAGTCTAGATTATTTTGAGCATCCTGCAAAGAGATATTGTGAATACGCCCCTAGGTCTGCTGCCGTCCACCACGACCTCTACTCGTCTGGCCACCACAACTCTGTGCACCATGCCCCTGACTAGGCTGACCAGACTGCCTCGAAGATCCCGTACTACTCGCAGCAATCTCCCCCTGCTGAGGCTGTCCTCCCTGATACCACTGAGACCCACCTGCTAGAACTGGAGGATATGGCATATAGCCATTAGAATACTGGGGATAACCACCCTAAGAATATGGATCCTGGGGATATGGATACTGTCCTGGGGCATAAGGAACAGCATCGCCTTGGTAGTAATAGGCACCATCACGACCCGTCTGCCTATAACTACCAGGACCAAGAACCTGCTGGATCGGTGCAGGTGGTGGCAAGAAAGTCTGTTGGGGCCTCTGCTGACTCTGGGGATAATTTGCAGCCTGATGTCCCATCTGCCCACAAGTGAAGCAACCACCGCTGCCTCTCCTGCACTCTCCAAAATGTTGATTATTACATTTACGGCAAACTGAAGCCCTTCCTCTACCAGCATCACCCTGCCTCTCGCCTCTAGCACCCCCAGCAAATCTACCACCACGACCCTAACCAGTGGCACTAAAACCACCGCTAAAAGAACTAGAACTGGTTCCACCTCGCTTAAAGCTCTGGGTCTTGTGAGGTCCGAGCAACGCCTGACCCTTGCCCTTGTCATATTTCCTTTGGTTACCATCTTTTTCTTCCTCATCACTCTCATTAGGCATGTTCTTGGAATCCTCAATCCTTAACAGAATCTCATAGAACTCCTGGTAGGTGTCACAAGGGGTAGTGGTCGCCATAGAACGCCGCTTCTTCTTAGTACCCAAACGGAAATGATGAAGCATCTCTGCCAGATTGCCAGCAACATCCGGATGATAGCAAGACAGATCAGTAAACCTCCGGTAATACTCATTTTCCGTCAACTTCCCCTGTCTCAACTCAGTGAATTCCTGCTTTTTGCGGTCTATATACTCAGGAGGCACAAACCTTCTCCTGAACAGCTCTCTGAATACCTCCCAATCAGTCCTCTCCTCTGGGGACAAACGATGAACCTCCTGTTCCTACCAGGATGCCGAATCCTTACCCAAAAACCAAGATGTCGTCTCAACCCACTTCTCAACAGGGAGATTCCCCTGATTATACAGAACACGAAAGGTCTTCTCAATATGTTCTAGCCACCGCTCCGCTCCCTCAAAACCCTTGTGGCCTTCGAACTTATCCAGCTTCAGATTGTACATAGTTTCCAGAGGAGTCCTCTGGGGAAGAAGAAGCGCTGACTGAATCGCTGTAGCAATAGCTTCCCCCAATTGAGCTACATTGGGGAAGCTACGCTCAGCAGAGCGACGTGGTTCCTTACAAGGCGGCATAGTTCTGACAGTAGACACCAAAATAATTAGAATACTCACAAAAGTACAGGACTGCCAAACCTATGCTCAGATACCAAACTGACACACCCCGACTGAGATCAGGGCATGCTGGCCGTCACATGAAGGTGACGTAACCATGTGCACAGTGCGGAAGCTAAGAATAATAATAAAAGTATGAATAAATAAAAACCAAGCTATACACTGCGTAAAAAACATACATGTGCAAGCATAAGTGTGAAAAATGATGTTCAAAGCACGGAAGACCTAGTGCAGTCCGAGGGAAACAACACTAAATAAAAACACCCAAAGGTGGTCCTACACTGGTGATAATCTGTCAGATATGCCGTGAATCCCTCAAGAGCCACCAGTAGAGCTATCCAAACTAGAACCTGGAGGGGCGCAAAACAAAAAGTGTGAGTGGGCAAAAACAAAGCTTTTCAAAATCATTTCAATAACAAAGTTCTAACCCCTCGCCATAAAACCTGTATAGTTTCCTAGAAAATAGAATATGCACACATATATAACTCATGCACAGAATATGCCACGTCGAATGCCTCTACGTAGAAATGTAAGTACTCAGGTAATGTCAAATCAATGCCATGAAATCTGTCAGCAGGAGTCACGTTAGGTGACCTGTACGGTTGAATCTAGAGCTCAAATCTCCAACTCACTAACTATACCTACACATGAGTCGGAACCACCTAAAGTGGTCTGTACGACAGGACTGGGCGTAAATAAATACGCTTAAGTGCTACGATCACGTGAAGACTGGGCGAATAATCATGGGTCACCTACGAGTCGGAACCACCTATAATGGTTTGTACGACAGGACTGTGCACCTAACTTGGATCCAAGATGAGCGTGTGGTGCGGGAGGTGAACATCATTTGAAGGACTGTGCCCTACTCAGGGCGGGAGCACTAACACTGGGGGTGCAGGTTATGAGCTCTCTATGCATCTTAAATCACCACTAAGCATAAACATAAACCATAACTTACCTGGCACTTACTTATGCGTCCGCAACACCAAACATATGTATATATGCAACTAATAATGCATAATTAAACGGGCAAACATAATGCATGGCATATAAAACATATAAACGCTTCATTTCACTTTCTGGGAAAAACACAAATATATAGGTATATACGGAAAACCAAAAGCCCACTCACTGGTATGTAGAAGGGTCGTAACCCCCTTGCCTCGAATGATTGCGCTCGTCCTCGGGATAGGTCTTACCTATATGTGAAACAACTATAAAAACGTTAATTTTAAAGCACATAACCAACATTACGAAATAACTTCTCATACAATGCTAAAATGGGGTGTGTGAATACACCAACGTGATCTACTCAACCTCACGAACATCCCCATATTTATAAAATAATTTTTTGACATCGCACGTACCTCCACGTGCCGGCCAAGGCACGGCCACACGCGCCGCCCACCCGTAGGCATGTGCCTGGCACATTGACGGCGTCAGTTAACGCTGTCAGGAATATTCTGTTAAGTTTAACAGATTTCGTTAACGCCATTAGGAATATTCCGTCCATACTGACGGAATATTCTATCGTCTTCTCCGGCCAAACTCCGGTGTCGTCGCCGTCGCCGGAAAACCGGGAAATTTTCCAAACTTCATATCTCACTCGTTTTTCACCCAAATTTCACAAAATTGGTACCAAAATGAAGCTTACGACTAGAGGAACAAATCCTTACCACTTTCAAGCACTAAAACCAATTGAATCTCTCCGGAAAAACTCCACCAAATCCGGCCAAACCTGCAACTCTCGATCCTGAAGTCCAAAACCTTCAAACGAACCACCCCGAGACTCCTAAGGACCTCGCCAAGCTTCCTACAAACTTGAAATTCCCAAAAAACACAAGAATTAACGTGTGCATGAATAGTACCCCGATTTGAACATCTCAGGTTCGACGTGAAAATGAAGGTTCCCTTACTTGAAGTGGGTATGGTTGAACTCCTAAGGACATGAGCACAAATATGTAGTTTGCTTCCTTGATCTACCACGTTTGTGAGTGGTTTGACCTTGTTTGTACAAGGAAGAAAGGAAAGGAAGAGAGAGATAATGATACGGGACAGAGAAAGCAGAGGAAAATGAGTGTGGGTGAGTGTGTGTGTGGTCCAAAATCAACCAACCAAAACCCCAAAACGACTACACAATGAAATAAAACACTAGGGGCAAAACCGTCATTTTACCCCTACGGTACGAAAAATCCAGGACGGGTTGTCACATACAAGGTCGATTGCCCACTGCATGAACGACCAAGGACTCCTTTGTGAGTGTAGTTCGCTGGCAAGCAGTGCTGCTACCAGCTTGTAACATTAACAGCTATCGTACTTTTGCATTAACTCCTTTGCGTCTTGATGCATAGTTGGCCAGGAGTAACCTGCGTTAAGAGCTTTATATGCTAAGGATTAGCTTCTAGAGTGATTTCCACAAACAACTTCTTGGATTGAACTTAAAACGTTTAGGTTGTCAGGAGGCGCTAGGTAGTGGAGATGTGGTCCAATGTAAGATTTTCGAACAAGAATGCCGTTCCACATGTAGTAGCGTGCTACCTTTATTTGGAGCTTTCTCGACTCTAATCTTTATGTGGGGAGTATGCCATTGACTAGATAATTTATGATGAGATCTAGCCAATTTGGAGTTGTACTAACTTGTGACACCTCAACTGTTGGCTCTGTCTCTATGCTTGGTTTTTCCATATACTCCATCAGAATAATGCGTTTGAGTTAATGGTCGAGGGCATAGCCTAGGCTGGCTAGCACGTTCGTGTGGGCGTTGTCTACCCACAAAACTTGAGTAAAGGTGTAAGTCTCAAACTCCTCAAGCTGCTTTCGTACCTTCTTTAGGTATTGCGCCATCCTTGTATGCTTTGCTGTGCACTCCCTGGTAATCTAGCTGGTGATTAGCTAATAATTGGAATGAATTGTGAGCTTTTTCACTGCCAAGTCTTTCGTCATCCAGAGGCTTATTGGTAAAGCCTCGTATTCTACTCCGTCGTTGGATGCTTTGAAGTCTAAAGAGTTGCGAACATAGTTGGCGTGGTGATGAGTTGCGGTGCATGAGGCGATGAGCCATGGAGTTTAATTCTCACAGTCCGAAGCCATGATGCAAGATAAGGTTGACATGGAGTCGCGGAGCTGGGGCTATGTTACACGCAGCCAGAGGTGATGCTCAATTGTTAGTATTGAGTTACTCTAAAGCTGAGTTATGGAGCAAAGGTTGGTTGGGGTTGTGTGACACGCAGCAGGAGGTGGTGCTCAACTTCCAGTATAGGTTGCTTCTATGTATAATCTTTTGAAGTGATGAGGACAAAACATTCCTTTGAGTACATTCTTCTAGTGTTCGTGTACCCTTGACACACCTTTAAGGCCGAGTTGGTGCATTCGTCAGAAAACTTTGTGTTCGCTAGTGTCTGCACCTTTATTAGCATAACAACTGTTGCCAAAGTTAGCTTTGGAATTTCTTGTACCTGGTTTCCACATCGAAGAAAGCTTTTGAATTGGGCAATACAAGTAGTCGGGCCCCTAACTGTTCTTGTATGAGGGTAGAGCTTATTATTGTTTCATATACCGCTAAACATATAAATAAGTCCTCAGTTGCTTCTGGCTTAGATAGTAGGGAGGTGATGTCATGTACTTTTTCAAGTCCTTGAATGCTTTCTAACATTCGCATCCTATTTGTCTTGATGCTATTTTTCCATTATGTTGAGAAAAAGGCTTACGTCGATCGGTGGATTCGAAGGTAAAGAAATATGTGCTCGGTGTCTTCTTGACCCATCTTCGGTTGAGGTAAAGTCGTCTTTCTGCACTTTAGTAGCCTCTACGGGGGTAAAAGACTTCTTCTTTAACTCCTTCAGTACTTGCATAGTGCATTGTCGAGATGCAGCCTGGTCAGACTTGATTTCTCCAACTCATCCTCCTGGGATGCGAAACCAGATTTTTTGATACTTGACAGAGGTTACAACATCCAGCCATATCAGCTAAGGTCACCTTAGAATCCTATTGTAGGGAGACGGGTCACTTATTATCGTGAATGTCTACTTTGAGACAACTGACAGTGTTTCACATCAAGTGTAATGTTGCCAATAGCAGTCAAGGTGTGTCCGTTGAATCCCATAAGTACCTCCGCTTAGCGTGTGATTGTGCTTTCCAATCCCATCTTATGAATTACTGAGAGCTAAAGTAGGTTAACCGCACTTCTGTTGTCAACCATCATTATGTTGACTATAGCATGGGCTAGTTGAACTTATATCACTAGGGTGTCGTCGTATAGGAAGTCGATGCCTTTGGCATCCTGCTCGGTGAAGCGAATGATGGGCCTAGGTTAGGTGTTAACTGCTTGCATCTGAGAGACCAACAGAGCTTGTTAGATCTTCCTTTTCTTGGAATTGTGGTGGGTTGAATTTGGCGAATGTGCCATTAATCCGAATTTTCTTGGTCGGTGACTTTTCATCGACATCTGTTTTTTTTTTAGGCTGTGCATCTAGCTTGTCCAAGTATCTATCGAGCTTGCCTTCTTTCACCAGCTTCTTTAGGTAGTTCCTCCAAGTGTAGCAGTCATCAGTTATGTGACTGGGACCTCAATGGAATGCACAGTACTTGGTGTGATCCAACTTGGAGGTATCTCCTTTTGATTGCTTTGGCAGCCTGAACCATGGTTACTCTTGATGTCGCGGAGGATTTGGTGGATTGAGATCGAGAACTTTGTATAGTTATGGGGCATCGGGCCTCCTTTAGTCGGTGATTGGTCCATGTGCTTAGCCTCCGCCCTATTCTTGCTATTGTATTGCTTCACATCCTCCTTCTTTTGAGTTACTGCTGATTTTTTTTTTCTAGCTATCAAGTTGTTGCATCCGACTATCTTCACCTTCTCTTCTTTGAACCTCTTCACATAATTGCAAAGTGACTCCGTTGGATTCTTGATGTTGAACAAGTGGTCAAACTTCTTTTTGATCGAGCGATATGATGAATATTCTTTGGTGAAACCAAAGAAAGCTCATTGAAACTCCGAATGGACTGTGGTGGCAGGGTGTGGAACCAATCTTGCACCTCGCCTTGCAAAGTAGTGGCAAATATCTTGCACATGAGGGCGTCGTTGTTTTGATAAAGGATCATTACGCTGCAGTAGTGCTTTAGGTCCATTTCCGGGTTTCCATCTCCCTTAAAAGATGTGAAATGTGGCATGTTGAACTTACGTGGAGGCTCTGCCTACTCGATCTCTTCCATGAAAAGTGACCTGCTTATGTTGGTTATGCCTTGCCCGAACGCCTGATCCGTAACTTCATTGCGTTAGAAGTCGTGCAATCGTTCGTTTATGAGCCTTTCTACTTCTTCCTGAATTTGCCTTTGCTGGGGTAGCAGAGCTTCCAACTGCCTGCAATCGTGACCTACTGGTCTAGGCTGTTCTTCCCTATGCTTAACTCGTCTATGATGCGGTTGTGGTGTATGTGATACGTTCCTAGTAGGCAAATAGGCTACTCACAAACTGCCAGTTGAACTTGAGCTTGGATTGAGTAATTACTTTTCTCCGTCTGTCGTACTACCTACTCCGATATGAGATAGAGGATGCTCCTTGCAGGGCTAGCTGCGAATGAACACTTTACCTAGAAGGTGGTCCAAGTTAGTTATCAAAGTGTGGCCCTAACCGTGAATGTATGCTCGTCCTTGGGCCTAAACGGGAGTGCATGCCCTTCCATGCACTAAGACGAGAGTATACGCTATCTTTGGGGCCTAGACGAGAGTATAAACTGCCAGAATGCTCAGTTCGTGGCTAGTCGAGGGGCTGCTTGCTGGGACGTTGCTGGAGAGGTTTGTCGTCTGCCTTTGTCCTATTCAGGACACCTCATCTGGGGCACATTGCTTCTTGCTGCACTGCAAAAGTTGATTCACCAAGCTCGTCTACTGCGCGAGGGTGCTTGTCAACTCTATGACTTGTCAGGACAAGTGTTGTTCACCATTTAGGGTGGAAAAGCTTGAACGGTCTGCGTCTTCTTGAGTGGTGGAAGTGAAATGGACTATGGGTGCGAGATTGAAACCGGGATAGATCAAATATGAGAAAAAATAGGGTGAAGAAACCCCCAGTTCAATCGTTGGTCCACAAATCTGAAGCCGGGAAGGTTGAACCGATTTTGGATCAGTTTGGGCTGCTATGTGGGCCATGGTAGTAGGTTGGGCCACCTGCATAGGCTGCCTTAAGTGCGCATGTGGGAGTTGGGCCTGGGCTCAGCTTTGGAGCACACTAGGCTCGTGCTGGCCTAGGGCCTGCGAGTAACGGGCTGCTCCATCTGCCACAACTACTTGGGTCGTGTGCTGGGTTGTTGCATGCAAGGCTTAGGCCTGCTGCTGTAAAGTGGCGTAGGCTTGGGCTTATGGCTGCCTTGCTGCTCTCTGCTCACCGTGGCCTCGCTGGTTTCTGTTCATCTTAAGGCCAAAAGCCTCACGCGCTCATGATGTTTTTTTTTTTTTTTTTTTTTTTTGTGGGAGGGGGGTGTGGGTGGGGGGGGGGGCTTTGGTCGAAGAATCTTTGATGCCAAAGTTAAAATTCTGAAAAGAATGTCTTTAGGAGTTTGTGGATAGCTAATGACTTTGCATTTTAGTGGGATGAGAGGAGTACTTATAGGAGGGTGGGCGGTCATATATGGTGGTAATTGAAAAATAATTGCAAGATATTAAGTGAAATTATATATTGAAATTAACATGGCAATTATTCATAATTTAAATAGGAAGTTTTGGGAGTTACCTTTTGAGTAAAATCAATAAAGGATTGATTGGGAGTGATAAGAGGAATTTAAATAAACACAATATTGATCATCTTTGACTCTTCCTTAACTGAGTCGTTATTGTCTGTTGTATGTGCGCGACAATCCCAGTGTGCCTCGAAGATAATCTCGTCTTTTTCATCCAAAAGTCCATGTGTCACCTCCATGATTCTTTAGATTATTTTTGGTTCCACAATCTAGTTTTTACAAATTGCAGACATCACCAAAGTGAAATGCCTCTGTGAGTCTTCACGACCTCCGAAATGGATGGATAACTGTAGCTTACCACTAGTTGTTGTCACATCCCGGTCCGGGGGGACCACTTCCTGGGCCCACTTCACCACTGTAGCACGATATTGTCCACTTTAGGCCCCGACCACGCCCTCACGGTTTTGTTTCTGGGAACTCACACGAGAACTTCCCAATGGGTCACCCATCCTAGGAGTGCTCTCGTGCGCTACTCGCTTAACTTCGGAATTCCCATGGAATCCGAAGCCAGTGAGCTCCCAAAAGGCCTCGTGCTAGGTAGAGATGGGAATATACATATAAGGCTCACTCCTCTGGGCGATGTGGGATCTTACAATCCACCCCCCTTAAGGGCTCGACGTCCTCGTCGACACACATCCGACCAAGGATTGACTCTGATACCAAATTGTCACATCCCGGCCCGGGAGGACCACTTCCCAGGCCCACTCTACCACCGTAGCACGATATTGTCCGCTTTGGGCCCCGACTGCGCCTTCACGATTTTGTTTCTGGGAACTCACACGAGAACTTCCCAATGGGTCACCCATCCTAGGAGTGCTCTCGTGCGCTACTCGCTTAACTTCGGAGTTCCCATGGAATCCGAAGCCAGTGAGCTCCCAAAAGGCCTCGTGCTAGGTAGAGATGGGAATATACATATAAGGCTCACTCCCCTGGGCAATGTGGGATCTTACAATCCACCCCCCTTAAGGGCTCGACGTCCTCGTCGACACACATCCGACCAAAGATTGACTCTGATACCAAAATGTCACATCCCAGCCTGGGGAGACCACTTCCCGGGCCTACTCCACCACCGTAGCATGATATTGTCCGCTTTGGGCCCCGACCGCACCTTCACGATTTTGTTTCTGGGAACTCACACGAGAACTTCCCAATGGGTCACCCATCCTGGGAGTGCTCTCGTGCGCTACTCGCTTAAGTTCGGAGTTCCAATGGAACCCGAAACCAGTGAGCTCCCAAAAGGCCTCGTACTAGGTAGAGATGGGAATATACATATAAGGCTCACTCCCCTGGGCGATGTGGGATCTTACAATCCACCCCCCTTAAGGGCTCAACGTCTTCGTCGACACACATCCGGCCAAGGATTAGCTTTGATACCAAATTGTCATATCTTCCCGGGCCCACTCCACCACCGTAGCACGATATTGTCCGCTTTGGGCTTACCATTCCCTCACGGTTTTGTTTTTGGGAACTCATGAGCAACTTCCCAATGGGTCACCCATCATGGGATTGCTCTCGCGCGCTACTCGCTTAACTTCAGAGTTCCGATGGAACCCGAAGCCAGTGAGCTCCCAAAAGGCCTCGTGCTAGGTAGAGATGGGAATATACATATAAGGCTCACTCCCTTGGGTGATGTGGGATCTTACAGTTGTCCCCCTTTTTCTAAAGAGAAAAAAAAAACCTTGAGAGTTGAGTTGAAAGAGAGAACACCATGTGTGAGTAAGTGTGTTAATCTTCATGTGATGATAGTTTACAATTAATAGTTAAATGCAAAAATGTCCAAACAGTGTCTCAGGAAAATCCAAAAATCATGTATCAAACAGTTAACCACTTGCTGTCCCACACGTCTTCATTGTTGAACTGAACCCATACCAAGGGAAAAGGATCTTTGCCGGATCCTTTTCCTAGGGATGTCGTAATCGTGTCCGTTCATCATACATCGTACGGTTAGTTTTCGTTAAGTACTATTATTATTTGAATTTTAAATTTTAAATGATTTTTTACCGCACGATGTAGATGAACGGACACGATTGCGGGATCTGTAAGATCCCCAAGAAAAAAATCCGGCGAGGATACTTTTACCACACCAAGTTCCACCTTCACCGCCACTAAAATGATTTTATTTTTATTTTTTATTATTTGATAAAAAGACAAACCCTAATCTCACAAGAATATTGGGGTTTTGCACTATACTTGTTCTCAATTCTAATCTCTTTATGAAGTTTCCTTCCTTACTATTCTGTGATAAAAACATTGGTTTTCTTTTGTTCCAATTTATGAAATTTACACATCTCTATATACTAAAACTCTGTCGGGTGGTACTATGGATGACCAGTGGGCGGACGATTTTGCCCCTCAGTTTCTCCCCGCTCTCCCGATTTGTGGATTGCTTCATGCAGTGGAAAGACGGTTTTGCCCGTTCTTTCCACGCATCCGTCACCTTGAGGAAGAGTTAGCCGCCTTTCCCACGTGTCCATCATCGCTGGACCTACTTTCGACTTCTTCTCTGCTTTCGCTTCTCTGTCTCGCCATTCTCAGTTTCTGGGTTTTCATTGCTTTACCTTTAGGCTTACCGTTTGTCTCTCGCCAATCTCTGCTTCTTTCCCGCTTGGTCTGGCCTTCACTTCCTCGTAAAACCTATGTTCTTCATGTTGCAAAATATTCGCCACAGAGATCGTCGTTTTCTTTTTTTTTTGGGGATTTTGGTTCTTTATTTTTTGAGGAGTTTTGCATCCTGTAAACCTAGATCTCTCATCGTTTGGTGGAAGCTCAAAAAATTTGCTTCCAGGGTTTTTTTTTTGGCTTTCTTATCTTGCGATCGCTGACGCAAGTTCAGAGTATTTCCCTCTTTTTCCGTCTGTGATTCCGAAGTTCTGATCGGCTTTCCGGCGATTTTTCGGTCCAGTATGGGCATGGCCTGCCTTCAGATCACCTTCAAACAAATTCTATTAAACTTAGGTAGACTTTGTAACAGCTATATGTGAGTTTTTATTTCGGATTTGTGTTGATTCAAACGAAACCCTAACAGTTTGGTTTTGCGTTATGATGTGACGGTTTGTCGAGTCTTTGCCGGCTAAAAGCGGATTTTGAGTTTAGCTTTCCTCCGTTGACAAATCTGAAACTTGGCAGGAGTTGGAACACTACTGTTGGTTTGGGTATGCTCTCCCGGTCTCCCCGCTTTCACTTCTTCCCAATTGTATATGCATTTCTGTAGAGCGTTTGAAAAGATTGAAATAAATAGTCCTATGTTTGTTTCTGATTTTTTTTTTTTTAGTTTTTGGATTTGTAAGATTTTGTTTGGTAGTTGAGAAAATGTGATCCCATGTTTTAGTTTTGACAAGTGAGGGAGAGAGATGGAGAGAGAAGTGGTGGTTTGTCATTTGAAATTAGTGGTCAGCTTGATGTACCTGCAGTATCCAGTATGTTTATAAATGCAATGAAAATAGGATAATGTGGTACTCATCGTTTTTCAACACCAACCTCTAAATTAGTGATACATGTAGTTTCAGTTCTTTCTCACATTGGATTTAAGATTGTTGATCAATGCAATGAAAGTCTTATGCTGTGGTGCTTGTTGAAAGGTTTGTTGTGCTGCTGTTTGTAATGTGTTTTCTAATTAAATATTTCCTTTAGTGTTTACTATGTAGACAAATATTATATGCGGTGCTCACCGTGGTCATATGTTTTCTGTTCAAACTTTGGTTTTGTGACTTTGGGGTTTTGTTTGTAGCAATGTTATTCTAACAATAATGACAAAATAGAAATATGTACTTTTGTTATTCATCTATTTCGAAGAAAATTGCTAACACAATCATTTTATCTATTTTGATAGGCCCATTTTAGCAGATAAAAATGGGACTGCTGAAGCTAAGAACGCTACGTCATCTAGCAGTGATAATTCTTCAGATGAGGAATCTGATGAGGAGGAAATGAGTAATTTTTTTTCCTAATAATATTACTGCTACACATATATTATCACTAATTTTTTGTGTTTGATTTGTGATTTTGAAGATAGAGTGGCTATTTCTAAGTTGTGTTACTGTTTGGTTTAAGGCTCCTGTTGGCTCTAAAAATTACAAAACCTATGTGGCGCGCAGGCCGAGTAACTAACAAGCTAACTACATCCTTCGGTTGAATGCGGGGCGTGCCAACTCGTCGGCCGCGCTCGGCCGAGGAGTAAAATTCGTTGATGTCGCGTTGAGCGCGTTGCTGACTTCTTTATCTTACAACTGCAACCGAGGAAGGAACACTCTCAGTCTTTGGGTTCTAGAGCCTGAAGACAAAGCTGCTGGTTCTGCGAAGTTCACAAATCGTCGGCGCCCGATTCGATCACAATGATTATATTCGTAAGAGTATAAGCACGTCGAATCGACACCAAACTATACGGACACAAATATTCAAAGGTGATGTATGTCTTGATGGTGAACGTGGTTTGGCCGTCAGAATGCTGAACTCTAAAACTCACTTGTGAATATCCAATCATAAAATCACTCGGCGTTCGGTACGCCGAATGTCGTAACTCGTGACACCTTACTTCGCCGAGAGGGTTAATAAGATGACCCCTGCCAATAAGGATTTAAAAACCCTTCTCGGCCGAGACTTGGATAGGTAACCAGTCAGCCTCGACGCAGTGCTGTTTATCCAAACTGAAGGTACTCCTTGGTCGGCTGGTTCTACGGCAACAGTGCTGTTTATCCAAACTGAAGGTGTTCGCCGGTTGCCTCCACAGTGCTGTTTATCCAAATTGAAGGTGTGTCGGCGGGAAAAAGAAAAAGAAAAATCTCAAGGTGTTTGAGAGGTTTTGTGCAGGGCAATTGTATGTCGAATTCTAGGTCCTTCCTTGTTGCATGATTTCTTGTATTTATAGCACCAACTCCCTGAGATCGAATTAAACCCCTATTTGGATTGGGAGTCCTTGCTTTATTCCAACTTTGCTTCAAACCACCCTACTCCCATTAGGACTTTGAACTCACCCCCTTCGGGGCTTTGTTCATTGCTGGTCGAGAATCCCAGTTGCACCAGGACTCCCTCGACCTTGAAGAAGCGGAAACATCTTTTGCTTTTTAGACTTAACTATTCTTGATAACCATTACCATGCACATTTATGGGATATGATTGCACTATCCTCGTTACTCCCGACATATAGCCACGTGTCGACTCTGCCACTCCTAACAACTTTCAATCATGGCCCTCGAAAACGTGCGCCTCTCGAAGCGTCTATTCCTCATTAATGCCTTAAAACCACCGCCGCACGCAATCATGCGTCCCAGATCGTTGAAAACCTCGATCCTATCCTTGCAAGTTCCCAAAATATCCGAAATGATTGGGGCCAATTCCCGGTTAATTTTCCCCCTAATTCAAACTCTAGTGTTTTCGAATACCAAACATCTGATCTTCCTTCTGAAACACCTATAAATACCCAAATCTCTTTCATTCGTATCCCAAGCCTTCAGATATTTTGAAATCTTCCTTTCGCTATTCCCGCTTGCTCAAACCACGCACCCTCAAGCTCATCTCTCTTAAACCCCCTTTTCAACCTACACAAACCTTTTACTCCTTATCAATGGCCTCCTTCATCTCCAAGCTTTCCAACGAGTGCAACAAATGCAAGGACTTCATCGACCGGAACGCCTTCAAAATGCTACGCTTCGAAAACGACTTAGCCACCACTCACCAAATTCTGGGGCCACTATTCAAAGACGCAGTGCCATCGTGCATCACCAACTTCCTTGAGGAACAGTGCCTGACACCCTTGTTGCAGGGGTTTGACTGGTCAAAATGGTGTTTGGCACGGCCCCAAGGGGCTTGGCCCTCGACCACTACAGCCTGGGCCGCCTGGGTCGACCGAATAAGAGCATTCTTCGGCAAAGAATGGGAAGCTCTCGGCATTCATGACGCCATCATGCTCTCGACCATGGAGATCACCATGGATAAAGAACTGCTCATGGTGGCCCTGAGTTTATGGTGTTCGGCTACCAACACCATGATCCTTCCTTTCGGCCCTTTCAGCCCCATCATCCTTGATATCTCAGCTATCCTTGGGACTTCCCCGTCTGGTCTCCCAATCGATGCTGCCCTTTCCGGATGCCCCTCGCATCTCGACCTCAAAGCGTTGTTTGATGAACAGGCCGTCGAGACACTCAGCCGAGGAGATCGAGAGCCTTCGAAAAAAGAGGTTCAGAAGCTACACAAGAACTTCTTCAACTACAACACTCTTATCCTCCACTTCGCCGGCCGAGGCGAGGAGAGTCTTAGGAAGGGAGAACATGAAGCCTTTTTGTTCTACTGGTACAATAAATTCATCTGTTGTACCCGATCGAACAAGTGTTTGGTCGGGAATATGCCAGTGGTTCAGGCCCTGGCCAGTGGTCACTCCTTAGCACTCAATTCGGCCATTCTTGCCAATCTCTTCTGTTGTTTGGCCGAAACGACCATCAACAAAATCGACCCATACCAGAACGGACCCCTCTGGGTATTCCAACTCTGGCTGCAGGTTTATTTTTCCACATTTCGGACTGAAGTCCCCGTTTTCCAGCCTACTGCAGCACTTGGTCCCCAACTGGCCTCTCGACCGGCGTCTCCTCACCGGGCCGACGAAGTCCTCAAACACTTCTTCGGCCTAGACGTCCTTTCTGATGACGAGTTCCTGGTGTGCCGACGTCAGAAATACCCCGCCTCAATCAGGCTACCAAAGACAGCATGGGGTGAAGCCGAAGATGCTGATCTTCGTCAACACCGGGGGTCGTTCGTATTGACCCGCGACCTTCCCCTTGGTTGTGACGCCCGCCAAGCTAGTTGGGAGGTCTACCATCCTCATTTCGTCACACGACAACTCGGCTACCTCCAAGGTTGCCCAGTACCCCTGCTCACTTCTCGCTCCCTCTTAAGTTGAGGACACCTTTCTGGTTCCTCCGAGAGGGAGTGTAAGACGACAGAACAGGAGTTTCAGGACAAGTGTAAAAAATTTCAGCTCCGACCGACCGTTCCTGAATCTCTGGGTACTGACACCTTTAGGGACTGGTGGGAAGAGTACACCCGTGACTTCTTCGGCGTCTCGGCCGAAGACGTGGTGAGTAAAATCTTCAGCGACCGCCCCAGACACGCTCCTCAACCCAATCCAAAGAAACGACCCAAGGTATATTGTCCTTTCGCCCTTTGTACTTCAATTACTTGCCCCCTATTACTGTCTACTTCGCCATCTTAGGTGGTCGTTTGTTGAGACGGGCAGAGGTGGTCGCCGTGGCGGTGGCCCAGAAAAAATCGGTCTCCTTGAAGAAGACCGTTATTACCGGGTGAAAACAGTCGACCAAGCGCCCCCATCAGGACGCTGAGACGGGGGATGACGCTCGTCGCCCTTCCAAACGCGTTAAGAAGTTGGCGAAGAAGGGGGAACGAGAGATTCATGTCATTCCCAGTGACATCACGGGAGTAACCGCTCTTGTCGTCTCTCCTTCCGTCCCAACTGCCCAGGCTTCGGTGGACCACCTTCCTCCGACCATCCCCACGATTGGGGTTATGGCCAATCCGATCGCTGTACCAATTGCAGCTTCGAAGCCGGCCATTGCGCCTGTCTTGGGGGAAATGGCTGCACCCGTCGAGGCATCCCCCATCCGACGATCGATGGTCATTCTGGAAGAGGTATGATTCCACTGCTGACCTTTGTTTATTCAATTTTCTAGTCGTAACAAAAGTTTCCTCAGGATGATGAGAGCGACGATCCCGCTGAAGCGTCACCCTCGACCAGCCAACTCTCATCCCGTCAATCCTTCCCCTGTGGTCAAGGCAACCGTCCAACCGGCTCCTCCTCTGGCCCATCGTGGGAAGAGGCCCCTGGCCGAGCCTAAGGCGACGGCCAAAACACCGCTTCATCTGCAGGATGAAGACCTCAACATTCCTCCATAGAAAGTGTCCTCGGCCATTGTAAGTCTTACTTCTCTTTTTGTTGATTTTATCATGACGCACCTGTACTTAAAAGAAATATTAAATGTCAGGTGCCCGAACGTTCATTTCACCGACAATTTTATGCGCAGACAGGCGTTGTCTATATTTCTTGGCCACCGTCGTGGCCATCAAATGTAGATAACCTCCATCGGCCACGTGAATTGAGAAGCGGTCTTAGGCACTGGGCTCGGCCATTAAGTTCTCTAGGTTCGAGCAATGAACCAGAGGGCATGGCCGAGGTCTCTTCTCGGTAGGTCTAAAAAAAACACTCCCTTTGTCATGCACTCCATCTAGAAACACATTCCCTTTGTTATGCATTTCACATCTTTCCTTTTACTGACGTTTTACTTTCCTGTGCAGCCTTCATGGAAGGTCGAGCTCGACGCCTTGATTGAGACTACCTCGGGGGCGGCTGGCTCTTCCACGCCCACACCAAGAACTTCTGCATCCACGACCGAACCGAATGCCCTCGACAAGCTGCAGGAATTGCTGTCTCTATCGGCGTCGCAAATCCTTGAGCGCCAATGCCTCAACTCCGTAGGAGCATATCTAAACGATCTAGCGGTTGATGGTCAGTTAAACACCGAAGCCATCACTAGTGCTTCTTCCGCTCTGGAACGCACTCGGGAGTATTTCAGTGTTTTCAAGAGAATTCTCCGGGCCGAAGATGACCTGAAAGCTGCGATGGTCGTTCAAGAAGCTTTGTGTCCACGGGTCGATATGCTGAAGGCAAAAAAAGATGCATTGGCTGAACTTGACCGTTAAATTTCAGAACTTCAGAACCGTAGGTCAGCAACTGCTTCTTAGCTAGCGAGAGACTTCGAGTCGGGTGGCAAGTCCTGCCTGACTGAATATGTTGCTAGTGTGCTGCATGTCGAGCAGCTGAAGATGGATAAGAGGAATCAGCAGGCCGAGGTTACTATGGGTGAAGTGAGGTGGTTAGAATTAAAGGCTGTTCTCGAAACTTTCCTTCCTTCCTCACCTTAAGGGTGTTTTAGCTGTAAATAGGTCGATCATATGTACTTGTATGCTCGTTTTTACGAGCTTGTTAATGGAACAGTCTATTCTTGCATTTCCCATGTGATCGGATAGTACTTTTTTAAAAGTTTTCCATTAATCGGTAATTTGTGAATTAAACCTGTCCGCTCTCTGAGATGATACGCCCCCTTGCCGAGAACTTTGTGAACAATGAACGGTCTTTCCCAATTCGGCGACCATTTGCCAAACCTGGAGTCTTTGATCCTGACAGGCAACACCGTTTGCCAAACCAATTCTCCTTCGCCGAACGTTTTTTGTCTGACACGTTGATTATAAGCTCGCTCGACGATTTTCTTCTATGCTATTAATAAGTTACCCGCGTCGATCCGACTTTCTTCTAAGTCTTCTAATTATTGTCGCATGGCTTAACAATATTCGGCACTAAACAAACTACTCTGCTCGATCACTCGCAATGAGTTTATACTTAGCTCGACTGGTAACATAGCGTCGTGTCCGTAAGTTAACGCGTAAGGAGTTGTTCCAGTGACCGATCGGGGTGAAGTCCGGTATGCTCATAATGCTTCGTTTAACTTTAAATGCCACATCCCAGGCCTCTCTCTTACTGTTTTCTCAAGAATACTGATTAATACTTTATTGCTTGCTTCGGCCTGCTCATTTGCCTGTGGGTAATACAGCGTAGATTGCTCAAGTCGGATATTTAGACTTGCCGTATATTCCTTAAACCTATCGGCCGTGAAGATTGTGCCATTGTTGGTTATGATCGTTTCTGGCACGCCGAATCTCGTCACAATATTTTCCTCTACGAAACTGCAGACTTCTTTGGCTGTTAATTCGACGTATGACTTTGCCTCGACCCACTTAGTGAAGTAATCGGTTGCTACTATTATCCACGCGTGTTTTGCCGCTCCCGACGATTGAGTGATTTTGTCGATTACGTCCATTGCCCATCCCTTGAATGGCCATGGTTTAGTAACTGAGTGAAGCAATTCAGCCGGGGCTCTCTACATTGGTCCATGAATCTGGCATGGTATGCATTCCCATGCGTATTCGATGCAATCCTTTAATATACTTAGCCAGAAGTAACCGTGTCGTCGGAGCAACCAGCGCATTTTGCATCCTGATTGGTGAGCTCCGTAAATTCTTTCATGTACCTCGGCCATCACTTGGGCATCCTCCTATGGGCCGAGGCACAATAATAGTAACCCATCCTCACCCTTTCGGTATAATTCATTTTGGTATGACATGTAATTCGTGGCATGGACCCTCGTTCTCCGGTCGTGTTTCCCATCGGGGTTATCGAGATATCGTAAAATCGTCTTTCTCCAATCGTCCGGTAATGTCTCGACGGCACATACTTCTACGGGGTCTCCCCATTCTAGTAACGATGGTAACGACATCACCCTCGTGCGTATCACGTGATTGCGCTGGAAAGTTTGCTGATTAACCAAGGCTGGGTACGATCGCAGATTTGTGGGTGTTACCCGGCTTAGCTTGCCCCCCGTGAGTTGTGCTCCGGAGGCGATTTGAGAAAGTTCGTCGGCGTCCATGTTCCGAATACGCGAAATATGCCCGAATGTGATCCATTCAAATGACTCGGCCAAATAGGTGGCGACCATGTGATAGGGCGCCAAAGTATAACTCATGCAACAGAATACATCGTTGAGTTGGTTAATCACTAGTTCAGAATCACCGAGGACGAGAACGCGGGATGCTCGTAAATCGTGTAAGACGTGGAGGCCGATGATAAGAGCTTCATACTCGGCCTAATTATTTGTACAGCTGAAATCCAACTTGAGAGAGAAATACCAGCGGTAGTGGTCGGGTGATTGAATGGCAATACCAACACCAGCCCAGGTCGAAGTACTGGAACCATCGAAATGTAGAGTCTAGTGGGTGTCGCGTGTTGTGATTAAGCCGATTTCGACGTCGTTGCCCCCAAAACCATAAGGAGAAGGGTGTTCGGCCAAGAAATCGGCGAGAGCTTGGCCTTTGACGGCCTTTTGGGGTACGTACTGTAGACTGAACTTGAATAAAGCTAGTGTCCATTTCCCAATTCGGCCTTTGACGATGAGCCGAGTGAGCATGTAACGAATCACATCTGTTTGGGCAATGACCTGCATAACAGATGGGAGCATGTAGTGCCGAAGTATTGATGCGGAGAAAAACAAAGCTAAGCAAAGTTTTTCGACGGGTGAATAGTTGAGCTCCGACGAATTCAGATTACGGCTGAGATAAAAGATAGCTTGTTCACGCCCAACATCATTATCTTGCGCGAGGAGACAACCAATGGATTCAGCGGCTGCCGAATTGTACAGTTTGAGAGGTTTGCCATGACAAGGTGGAACTAGTACGGGTGGTGTGGAAAGGGATACCTTAATTTGCGTAAATGCCTTTTGATGTTCTTTGCACCATTCAAACTTGTCGGAATCCTTAAGTTTGAGGAGCGTAGAGAATGCCTTCATTTTGCCGGCCGAATTGGCGATGAAGCAGCGGAGAAAATTTACCTTCCCGAGCAATGACTGGAGCTGCTTCTTGGTTGTCGGGTGTGGAGCGCTAATGATTGCGCGAGCTTTATTTTCGTCTACTTCAATACCGCGATGGTGCACCAAAAACCCAAAAAAATTACCAGCCGATACACCGAAGGCGCACTTGGTCGGGTTCATTTTTAGATTATTCTTGCGCATGCGGAGGAACGCTTGCCGCAGATCATCCAAGTGCGTTCGGCGGCTTTTCGATTTCACCACCACATCATCTTCTACGATTGTACCAATCAAGTCGTGGAATATTGTATTCATGGCTCATTGGTATGTGGCGTCGGCGTTCTTGAGGCCGAATGGCATGACAACCCATTCGTAGGTATCGAGTGCCCCTGGACAGCGGAATGCGGTCTTGTGGATGTCAGCTTTAGCGATAAAGATCTGGTTGTACCCGGCATGGCCGTCCATGAAGGACAACAGCTCATGATTGGCTACAACATCAATTAGCAAGTCTGAGATTGGCATTGTGTATTCATCCTTGGGAGTGGCCAGATTTAAGTTACGGAAATCGATGCAAATGCGGAGGGCTCCACTTTTCTTTAACACCAAGACGATATTGGCCAACCATTCGACGTACTGAGCGGTCCTAATAAACCCAGCTTTTAGAAGCCGAACTAATTCGTCCTTTATGCCAAGTTGTACTTCGGTCAAGAACCGGCATGGGGGTTGCCGAAAAGGCATGGGGAATGCGGTCAAGGCCTAGCATCTCATGATAATTCCACGCGAAACAATCTTTAAACTCATGAAGCAATTTACAAAGCTTGACCTTCATAGAAGGTGGTAGTAACGCGCTGATAAACAATGGTCGAGGATCATCAGTTGTGCCAACATTGATTTCTTCTAATGGGTCTTTCACCTGGGGCCGATTGTCCTCGAGTTCGGCCGGTACAGCCTGAACTTTATCGAAAGATAGAACTGGGCCGTTATCTAATTCAGCCAAAAATTCGATTAAGTTTATGCTGGAATGTGGCTACTTGGCAATGGCATACCAATGGGCCAGCAGACGTTCCATTGTCAAGGAAACCGCGGTCTGACGCCTTTCTTGTTTGGTGGCGTTAATCATCGGCATCGGTAATTAAATCTGCCAAGCCGAGTCTCGCCGAATCCTATTGGACAGTCTCAACGCCTACCTCGATAACTTTCTGTACCGAAATTCTGGTCGGTCGTCCATCCTCGTTAAAACCCTGAAGGGTGATATAGTCGACGTGGTCGTCGTAATAGCGAGCTTGAATCATGTTGGTCTCAAATGGTTGAATATCGACTGGGTGCACTACGACCGATTTGCCGTCCCAAAAATGAGAACTTGGTATAGTGATGAAGGAATGCAACTGGTTTGGTGGATCCAATCGCGGCCAAGCAATGCATTATAGTCAATTTTGGAGTCAATTATAAAGAATACCGTCATGTGGTGACAACCGGCAACGCTGACTTCCAACGGGAGCACTCCTTTGGTCTGAGACTTGTCGCCGATGAAGCTGCTCATTGTTATCCCTGACGAGATAAGCTCATCATCAGAACGGCGTAATGCCTTCATGACGGACATCGGCATAATGTTGACTGTGGCTCCACAGTCGACAAACACTTTAGAAATGGGAAATCCTTCAATATGAGCCGTGACGTACAACGGCTTTAGATGTTGGAGATTAACCGAGGGGGAAACGGGGGAATAGTTCTGCTAAAGCTGCCTTAAGGTTGTCGCCTTTTCGGACTTCTCCATTGTCGTCGTTTGCGACGAAATCCACTTGTGTTGCTTCTTCAGCAACTACGTCCCCATCCAAGAAAATTGACTGAGGGGTGCTTGGTTGGAACTTAGCTGGTAGGACGTGGACCATATTGATCTCCATATGTTCGAGGACCGAGGGACCCATCGGGTCGTGTCGTGGTCGTTGTCTTCCACAGAAGTAGTCATAGTATTCGTTGTCGGAGCATCTTCAATCGGACTTCTTAGTGCCTCGGCATGAACCGGCTCCTGAGGCGAATTGACCGAGTCTATCTTATTCTGGCTATCTTCCTCGAACATGTTTACTGCCGAAGACTTATTTCGTCCTTGTAGTACTTTACGGGCTCATTCTTCGTAGGTGATGCGGGCGTTCCTTGTGTCCAAATACGCATCTAAACGCGCCACCCGTTTTTCCTCATTGGCCGTAAGGCAGAAAAGAGATACAGTCGAGAAAACTTCGAAATGATATCGTAAATGTTGAAGGTCTTCGAGTGAAAAAGGTAATTCGGCGGTGTCGATATCCGTGTAGGGATCGACCTCAAAGCCGAGGACCCGGGCCTCCCTTATATGCTGGAATCTAGCTTTCATTGAGGGGTCGGAGGGTTTTTAGATAATTTGGGCATCAGGGCACGTCAGTGCTAGGTCGAGGGCTTCCTGACACACCTTGGGTAGTCCGTACAAGTCGTTGGCGGAATATTTCTTATGAAACTCCCGCATGTACTCTAAGGATTCACCAAGGAATGGAGGGTGTAGATTGCGCCGTATCTTGATTACCGGTCCTAGCAGTGGTAGTGGAGAGAGTTTCCTTTCAGCCTCTTGTCTAAAATGTTTAAGACGAGCTCTCGTCTCCCCAGGCCGAAGAAGGAGCTTGATGCCTTTCTCAAACTCTTCAATAGTGGTCTCAAAGTCACGAGCAGCTGCCTTTTTTCCTCTGAGTAATTCGATCATGATAGTCGGGGTCGGCCAATCGTCAACGCTTCCTACGGCCTCTTTTGGCCGCCATCGAGTAGCAACGCTGGCGATGACGTTTTTGAGATTTAGACAACGCCGTATATAAGCCGGTGGGAGAATTGTAATTGTACCAACGTTGGTCTCATGGCCTGGGCGGCTTGAAAGTTTTTCGATCGACTGACGAGCCTGAACTGCTGGCATTGCGCGAGTAATAATCTTCATTATAGAATGGTGCATCAAAGTCAAGACGCCGCCTGACCGAGGCCTGCTCTTTTGTTTGTGTCTGTGGGCCGAGTCTCTCAAACACTTGGCGTCATGGACCATTACTGAGTTCCTGTGGCAATTTTATAAAGGTCAACGGTGGGCCTAAAGTTGGTGCCGAAGATGTCCTCTTTTTAGGTTCAACTGGTGTTTTACAATGGCCGCATAAAACCATTGATTCATGAGTTTCTTCGGAACTAGAACCTGACATAGAACCTGACATAGGTTCATCGATGGCCGGCCCCAAGGGCTCCATAGGTTGTGTATTTGAAAATAAATCAATCTTCAGTCTTGTTTGACCATTCTGCTTACGGATATGCTGCACCGGGACGTATTCGGCCTTCCCTTTTCCTTTGTTTTTAGGAAGATGAGCATCCACCATACCAATTGTTGTTGAGGGGAAGGGATTGACGTTGACCGCCATCTGTTTCTCTGGGAATTTTAGCTTTCCTTTCTCGATCCAATTTTGAATCGTGTCTCGGAATACAACACAATTATTGGTGGCATGCTTGTTGGAATTATGATACTTGCAATATATTTTGCCTTTCAACTCTTCGGCCTTAGGGATGTTATGTCCTGGCCGAAGTTTGATGATTTTCGCTACCAACAATTGGTCGAAAATTACATCAGCCTTGGTGATATCGAAAGTGTAAACTTTCGATGCTTTACTCATCTCTTCGGCGGCCGAGTGGGTCTTGGCGTCTTTGGAACTAACTTGAGCTAATGCCTTGCAGGCGTAAAGTTTATCTATCACTATCTAGGTCGCGTCCACACTGGCATACTGGGTGTCCTCGCCCTCGGCCAATGCGTAGCTAACCGTGGGATTCTTATATAATGTTCCCCGGGATGGTGACTTCGATATCTTCTCTTCTCGAAGCAAATAATCATACTGCTCAACGTGTTGAGCAAGTTCGTACATATCTCGAATATTTGCCCCCAAAAACTTCTTTTTGTATTCCACGTCCAAGCCATTTAGGGCAATTCTGACGAATTCAACTTCAGGGAGAGGTACTCGGCACTAATTCCTGGCCGACTTGAACCTTGTTAAGTATTTCATTGGAGATTCGTCGGACGCTTGAGCCATCCTAGCCAATGATAAGACGGACATTTCCATCCCTGGTCGATAGAATTGTTCATGGAATTTCTCGACCAATTCCTCCCAACTCTGGACGGAGTTTGGTGGGAGATTAATGTACTAAGCGAAAGCTGACCCTGTCAGTGAAAAGTTGAACAGCCGTAGTTTATGGAAGTCACTATTGACGTCTTCACATTGCGTCGTGAACCGAGCCACACGTTCTAACGAGGATAAGGACGATTCTCCGACGAACAGACTGAAATTGGGGATCTTAAAGCCTCGCGGATATTCGAACCTTTCTACATAAGCTAGGTATGGATGGATGAATTTTGTGAATTTCGGCCCCTTTTTTAGGGTCGAGTCGATCATTCTTTGGACTTCGGTCACATTGACGGATGTTGCTTCTCCTCCCTGGCCTGAAGTCAAGGTTGCTGGTTCTGCGAAGTTCACAAATCGTCGACGCCCAATTCGATCATAGTGATTATATTCGTAAGAGTATAAGCACGTCGAATCGACACCAGACTATAAAGACACAAATATTCAAAGGTGATGTATGTCTTGATGGTGAACGTGGTTCCGCCGTCAGAATGCCGAACTCTATGGTGAACGTGGTTCGGCCGTTAGAATGCCGAACTCTAAAACTCACTTGTGAATATCCAATCATAAAATCACTCGGCGTCCGGTAAGCCGAATGTCGTAACTCGTAACACCTTACTTCGCCGAAAGGGCTGATAAGATGACCCCTGCCAATAAGGATTCGAAAACCCTTCTCAGTCGAGACTTGGATAGGTAACCAGTCGGCCTCGACGCAATGCTGTTTATCCAAACTGAAGGTACTCCTTGGTTGGCTGGTTCTACGACAACAGTGCTGTTTTTCCAAACTGAAGGTGTGTCGGCGGGAAAAAGAAAAAGAAAAATCTCAAGGTGTTTGAGAGGTTTTGTGCAGGGCAATTGTATGTTGAATTCCAGGTCCTTCCTTGTTGCATGATTTCTTGTATTTATAGCACCAACTCCCTAAGATCGAATTAAACCCCTATCTGGATTGGGAGTCCTTACTCCGTTCCAACTTTGCTTCAAACCACCCTACTCCCATTAGGACTTTGAACTCACCCCCCTTTGGGGCTTTGTTCATTGCTGGTCGAGAATCCTAGTTGCACCAGGACTCCCTCGACCCTCTTTACTTATCCGGGCTATTCCTACTTGCGATAGGACTCGACCATCCCTGCTAAATGGCCCGGGATCATCAGGCGGCCTATAGTATTTTGACATAGCTTTGGGCCGAGCACAACCCTACTCTCGGCCCAACAATATTATTTTGGGCCCAAACAGCTCCTGAATCTAAGGTAGCTGCTAAGAATGACCCAGCTGCTGTCATAAAGGAAAAAATAAGTCTCAGCCGAGAGCTTAGATGAGAGTAGCGATGATTCGGAAGATGATGATGTGAGTTTTTGGTTTTCAAAACTTGGTGCCATAATTTTTTTGCCATAGGGGTTATTGTATGGTACGTGCACCTGAAGATTGTGTCACTCATATCTGTATATTTGGGATACATTATGTTGTGTATTTTATTCTTTGTTAGATTGGGAAATGTACCTTTTGGTTGATAGTGATTCTCAACCTTTGTAAACATAGGAAATCCCTGCAAAGGTTACTACCCAAAAGCCTGCTGCAGCTGGTAAGAAAGGCCCATCGGCCTATCAGTGGCTGTTAAGAAGGCAGACAATGGCAGCTCTGGATCTGAAGAGAGCTCTGAATCTGAAGATGAGGTGTGTGCTCATGCTTAAATATTTGTATCATCTGAAGGAATTACACTATAGGATGAACCATTTTAATTTGGGATTTTAGTAATTAGTTTGAATCATATTCTTTCTGAGCATGTTCAGGAAGTTGTGAAAAAAGTAGAAAGGATGTTTCAAGCTCCTTTGATGATAGTTCAAAGAAAGAGAAGGTTTGTTTCTTTTTAAATTCCAATTGGAATGTGTTGCAATAATATCGCGGCTTTGTGAGATCAAATGAATTAAATTCGCCTCTTTCCCTATATATTGTTATTAATACAAAATAGAATTCAGATCAAAATATCAATCCTATCAAAATAGAAATATATTGTGGTAATAGAAGGGAATTGTTATTAGCATTCCAAAAATCTCATTCTACACTCCTCACAAGTGTATTTTTCTTTCTAATTATAGAGAGTTTGGAGTGCAAAATGAGATTTTTGGAATGCCAATAACAATTCACGTAACAGAATTATGATCTTATGGGAAATATATACAAGTGCAATTGCATACTCTTTAACATGGAGGAAAATTGAATTTGTATTTTAGAATTAGTGCTCTGCTTAATGTTCAACTGCTAGAAATGGTTCTTGAAATTGTATTTTAGATTTGTGATCTTCATTCAGAACAAAAGAACTATAATTTCCTTCTTGCATTCCACATATATATAAATAGTATCACCTATCCTATATATATTTACAAATTTACATGTTCTGTACAGTTTGAAACTCGCAGCATAGGACACCTCTATTATCTCTATGGATATATTTTCAAAATATTTTGAACACCCGCAGTAACGTGTGGGCATTTTTTCTAATATGTTCTTATTTGAGAGGTACCTTGTGGTGCTTATTGCGTAATTTTTTCCAAACGCTCCAAATTGTCTATATTTTGGAAAAATTATCCTTGCAAATAACTAGACATTCAAAATCATGAACACATCCAACTGTAAACACTAATATGACTATCGTTTAATCCAACGGTCAAAGAGTTTGGACTTTCTGTAGAGATGATCTTGCTAAAAGATGGACGGTTGGAACATCAAAATACGGCGTGTGAATTGGGCCATAAAAAGAATCCCTCAAATAAGGTTTTTCAAAGAATCTTTCAACAGAATAGACCGTTATTGGTTATATATCCATCTTACGCAAATTTCATGCAAAGATTCATTACTATTATGTAACAGAAACAATGTCGCATAAAATTTGCTCAAATGAGTAATATTTGAATATTTATCAGTTAGATTATCATCTTGAAATTTTCGGACCAAAGTTCAATTGTCATCAATTAATGACAAACCATGATTTTTACTTTGAAAAAGTTTTCCCCATTATTTCAAATGCGTTGCGTGTGATTCAAGCAACCCACCGATTGGTAAGCAAAGCAATGAATGCACACTTGAATATTTCACAGTAACCAATTACTCTCAATGACCTAAAAACTAGAAAACGTTCATTGGAATTTGAAGATTCCTCAGTTTCTTCCAATACCATTTAAGCGACACCAACTTCCACTATAACCACCACTGCAATTTTTACCCCTATTTATTTAGTGGAGCCCTTTATTATGTGTCATAATATAAGTGAAAAAAATGATATATTTTTTAGTGTTCATTCACTTTTGTATTATGCTACGTAATACACTGCAACATCTCTCATGGTAACACTTTACCGTATGCTTATTTCATCTCTCATTGTGACGGTTGATAATTGAATTTCTTATTTAAATAATTCAAAATGAAACCTAACTATCAACCATCACATCATGTGATTTACGTTGGGTGGTGCTATCCACACACTCCTTGTTAATTTATGTTTTTTAATCATCTTCAATTCATTTGATCTGACAACTGAAAATTAAGAAAATGTGTGAAAAATAAAAATGTGTGTGAACTGGATAACAGTGCCATACAAAATATGGTCCAAAAAAAAATAGTCTTGGTATATATTATAAAGTTGCGGCTCCTGCTTTATAATGTAAATTGCAATCTCCAAGTTTATGAACATCTTTTAAGGAAAAGGTATGACAATAATTTGAAATTTCGGGCACACTTGCCATGGAAATTTGTGTTTTGTTTCTTCATTCTACCGCTTTATGCTATTATTGCTGTTGCATGCACAATGGGGTCGATGGACTGAAATCTGACTTTCATCGAGTTCATGTCGACTTTGATTAAATTCTACATGGACTTTAACAGAATTTGTGAGAATTTTATTGTGAATTGAATGGATTCTCATGAACTTTTTAGTGGTTCATTTATTAATAGCATTTTTGTAGTTTTAAATTATGGCCACGGTAAGGCGATGATTATGGTGGTGGTCATGACAATAGGGTTTGGCTAATTCGTCAAGACAGTACGGTTTGGTCATTTCGTGGGCATGTGAGGTTTTGGTTACGAATTTGTACTTACAAAATAATCAACACCTTTGATTGTTTTGTATGTACAACTTTGTTAAGACTGAAGATAACGGATTTTTGCTACCACAGTGATGGCTTTAGCAGCAAGGTGGTCGTAGAAGGTTATTGTGGTAGTTTCATGATACGGTGGTGGTGGTGGTAGTCGAGGTGGTGTTGTGGCAGTGGCTGTAGTTACAATGATGGTGGAGGTGGTGGTGGTGGTGATAGTCATGACAATATAGTGATGATAGAGTGGTGTATTATATGAAAAGACGGAGGGTAGAAAAAAGTTTTATCAAACTCAAGGAAGAGGTTGAATTTGTTATAATCTAAAAATACACTATAAATCCCTCGAGGTCCTCCTGACTACATGAGTCCAATAACGTTTCATAATCTTCTCAAATCAATTACTTTATCAATGCACCTAACTTTTAGAGACCACTAAAATCTTGGTTGAATATAATCGAATTTCTATGGACTTCTATAGACTCATTTAAAATTCTGATTGAATACATCTACGCTTACTCCTTTGAAATACTGAAATTTTTATTTTATTTTATTTTAGTCAAAAAATAAATTTGTTAAATTAGATGTTAGATTAGGAAGTCGATTCGAAGCATGCCATGATGTAAGGACAACACTCCTCTTCATCACTGTAGTAGAGGGCCAGTTGCCTTTTGAAATACTGATTAAACACCAAGACTTTAAACTCCCTTAAAAACTTTTTGCATCTCAAGTGAATGTACAAGTTTAAGTGAGATCTAATACGGTTTTTTCCGCAATTTTTTTTATTTTTTATAATTGACTTCACTTGGCTAACAGAGCAATGACTTGGGATTGTTTTCAGACTGCTTGTGTAAAACAAAAAAAAAAAAAAAAAGACAGTTAAAGAGAATAAGTGCTTGTGCTAATCATCATAAAACTTTTTTCTACCCGACTTCCCGTGTTGATTATATAAGGACCCAAAAACATTTTTAAAATATTTACATAAAAAATAATCATAATTGCTTTTAATTTAGCCTGAATACCACTACGATATAAATATGACCACCATGAACATAAAGCAAGAAACCTACCCTACCAATACCCTCAAAACCTTATCATTTCTCACTAGCACAAGCAGATGAAAAAAGAAAAAAAGAAAAAAGAATGATTATAAATTAAACAAGTAAAAAATATGAAACAATTTTGGTGCTAAATAATGCAGAGCTCCAGAACACAGTGAAAGGGCACCATCATAAGGGACACAACTGAATGCTGCACAAGATAAATAGCATAGCAGATGGAAGGTAATTGAATCATTTTTATTCCAACAGTTTCCTCAAGTTTGCATCACTACAAGTATAGACATACAACTCTCTGTACCACATAGACTGACTCACCTAGACATAACCCTAATCCTAAACCCTAACCCTAACCCTAACCCTACATCTCAAACCCTCTCTCTCTCTCTCTCCCCCCCTCACATGAATCATCATCTGTTAGACAAGGTGACTCTTTGATTTGTATTGTTGTCTACTCACAGAACCTGTTATGTTACAGATCATTAGTCTACACGTCTTTACCACTCCTACTTCTTTACAAGTAAAACAAGGGTGATGGAAAATAGAAATAGCAACCATCACCGCAACTACTAAAAAACCAAACCCTGCTAGTTAGCCCCAGATCAACCAAGAATCTGCAGGAAACCAAGTCCTGACCGATTTATGCTACTGTCTTCTAAGGATCCACCTTCTCCCATTCATAACGTCCGGGGATCGGTTTATCATTCACAGGATCAAAGTTGTATCTGCAAATAAACCCACAATGGAAAATATGATATCATCTGGGAGGATATAAATCAGGTTTGTATTTAGCATATATGACAAGTGATAAAAAGTCTTAAGCCTAAACTTGAAAGTAGTAACAGAGTAATGAATGACATACTTCTCAATAAATTTTTTTTGCTGCTCTTCTTCAGCACCAGCAAATAACTCATTCATATCATGTGCTGTGGGTATGTGCCTCTGCGACGAGTTCTTTATTCTCCGATTAGCTTCAGCTGAATTAGTGGGCCTGGTAGTAGAACCAGGGGTTCTGATAGTGTCTGGATCCCGTATCAAGCTACACGGCGTGGACTCCCTTGTGGTTCTGTCATAAAAAAGATCAATCCCTTTAGATATAACAGGCCGGAAAATGTAACCCACGCTAAGCTCAGATGATGATACCGTAATTTGTTTATAAAACAAATACAAGTTTTGCAACTCGGATGTTGTTAAATTATGGGCAAGGACTACGCAAATAATACCATTAACGAAAATAACAAGCAACATTATTATCTTTTCTCTTGTTTGCTGTCCCAATGCACAAAGTTTTGCATCTCGAATGTTGTTGACTACAGGTAAGATTCATGCAAACATCATTAACAAACAAAACACTTGACAGTGAAGTAACAATTTCCTTTCTTTAATTTTCTGACTCAATCACAAACAGTAATTATTTAACACACTAAACTGCATTATGCAGTTTGTATATCCAGCGAGAACTTTCTCACTTGAAATGCTTCAATTGCTAAATTATTTAGCGAAGACTCTGACTCTGCCCCCCTCTCCCTCATCAATAAATCAATCCTTACACATATCCTTCAACCCTTTTTCGCTGTTTCCCTTTGGGAGATTAGTAAACAAACAATACATCTGTATCAGACTAATGCCTGTTCAATGCACTAGCAGACACTTTGAAAAATTATTACTTGACTGAAAAATACACTTTGAAAAAGATGCTATTATAGGAAGTAAATGATTAGGTCCTATGTTCCAAGTAGAGAATCAAAACAATGTCAATTGTATCAGCCATTAGAATTTTAACACCTGAAGAACAGAGAGATGATGATAGTCGGTTAATTGTTGCAGAATAATGGCAGAGTAATGAATCGTGTATAACGAATTAGGGAGGAGTGACATATAAAACTCTGCTGCAATAAAAAATATATTGTTTACCCTCATAGGGAAATCAAGAAAAGAAATCATAAACTTTATCCTTCCATGCCAACTTTCATTTCCCTTTTGCAGTCGAAATCTTTTATAACCAAAAGATTTTCAGTGGAAAAAGACGGTTTCATAAAGAAAAACAGAGAGAGAATGTAAAAAAGCTTTGAATTGGCTGACAAATTTCCTAGCTTTTCTTTCAAAGAAAATTTTAGAGTTGCACTTTTCAGAGAAAATATAAGAGAGTATTTCAAATATAAATCTCAAATTTCTAAAAAATTAGTTTTGGTTTTCTTAGCAATGACCTGATGCTCCCTCCCCTCCCCTCCCCTCCCCCAACACAAAAAGAAAATGGAAATCCAGAAATAATAGTAAGCAAGAAATGTTGTGGGTGTAAGTATAGAATATAGAAAAACTTGCAATTAATCTTCAATACAATAATTAGCATTTCCCCAACTAACAACATTCTCACTCTCTGCTATTTCCTTTATTTTCTCTTTCTCAACCCTAAGTAATAGGCATTGAAGAACACCCTAAATTTTCAAAACAAAAACAAAACAAAGAACAGCAATTGGTTGCACAAATTTTCAATTGAACAAAATTCTCCACTTTTCCCTAACCAAAACACTCAAGCCCCAAAATCTCCATTCAATTTTACTTCAATTTCTCAGAAACCAAACAGATGTCTAACTCTTTTTATTCTTGAAAAAAAAAATATAAACCCAAAAAAACCCAGAACAATGAGTTTTCACACAAATTTTGAACATAAATAAAGAAAACCCACCTCTCTCTACCTTCAAACTCGAGCACATTCTCTCCAAACGAAGCTTCTTCGATGCCCAAATCACCATTTTCGTCGTTGTTGGTGTTACTCTGCTCATTCTGTCGTCGATCATCTTCCTCTTTCGCCGCCGTTTCTTCAGCCTCCTCCGGCTTTTGGCACCGACACTCGACCCCAAGCCTCGAACTTGACCTAGAATTAGGACCAGTCTTGGGTTTCGGCCTCCTGGGTTCGAGCCGCTTGGTCATAAGAATCGGAGGCTTCTCGAGTCGGCGGCTACGGAGCTGGAGATAGGAGCCGGAGGTGACAGGTGGAGCGGAGGACCTCTGGAGAGCTAGGGTTTTGGCTCGGGTGCGAACCCCAAGAGAGGCCTGTGAGTGTGAGACTTCCATGACTGCGACTTTCCCTGTGGCCTTGGATTTCCTCATGTACTTGCCCATTTCCTGCTATTCTTTTTCTTCTCTGGTTAATTTGTTTGTTCAACTCATTGAAGGAGTGAGATAGAGAGAGAGAGGAGAGAGGAGACAGAGATGGAGAATGGAAAACTGTGAAAATTGTGAAAATTGGAAAGGAAGGCAGGGAAGGGTGAGTTGGAGGGTGATTGTAAATTTGTAGCAAGTGGCGAGAGAGAGAGAGAGAGTTGAAGAAAGAAAGGGAAAGAAAGGGGGCAGGGTTGGAGTTGCACAATTCAGACCCACTCTACTTCTCTTCTTCTCTACGTTTTCAGTTTTCTTCTAAGAGAGGAGAGGGCAAGGACAACGAAATTGTTTTACTATTTATTTTAAACAGTAATTATCTTTGTACACTTCATTCATTTGAGAAAAGAAAGAGGAAAAACAATTACTATTCACAAATATATTTTTTATGTTAAGGTGCTTAGTAAGTTTGTTCTTTGAAAATAAAACTTTTTATTTAACTTTGATAATGTACTTTTAATTTCCTATCAAACAAGTTTTTGGATTGAAATTTGCCCAAAAAAAAATTCTCTACTTGAAAAAGAATATAACTTTTAACTTCGAGTTTCTAAGTAGATTATCAAACGGGTCTTATGAATTTCGTGAACATAGATCATCTATCCCAATAGCAAGGTACCATCTAAAGAGTTGCTTATGGAGTAGATGACACAAATATCAAAAACTTTCCTTGCAACTAAATGAAATACGAAACAGGTATAGTACTATACATGAAAAATATGTATGTTTATAATTAGACAACTTAAACCATCTCCAACCCTTGGGTTAAAAGCCAAATTTTTTAGCCCGAAAAATTTAGCTTTTAGCCCAGAAACAACTTTTCTGCTCCAACCCTTTTAGCCTAAAATTTTAGCCCCAAATTATTAAAGAATGAACTTAGGCTAATTTTTTTCTTAAATTTACTTTAAAAAAAAATTATGTAGACTATTGTAAATTAATTTTATGAACATTTTAATCTAAAAATATTTAAATTCCAATAAATATTGAAAAATTACTAAATTGATACATAAAACTCATGAAACACTATGGAAGAATATGATAATCATAATAGAGATGTATAAACACAAAATACATAAGATACACAAAACACATGTAAAGCACATACACATGTGAAGGACATACAAAACACATGATAGAGATGAAACGCACACAGAACACATGTGAAACACATGACACACACGAAACACATACAAAATACATACAAAACACATGAAACTGAAACCTTCAACCATCCTCTATATAAACACAGGTTGAATATCAGTTGATTACACAATCTTTCAATCTTCAATCATCCTCTATATTCACCAATCTTCCAACTTTTAAAGTGTTTTTGTTTCCTAAAAATCCTCAATATCTCATCAATGGGTGATAGAAGAAGGCGTAGCAGGACAATGTAGATGGCATAATACTAAGCAAGCCTTGACATTGAGGATGCAAAAATGATCAACGCAAAGGCTGAATTTGCAAACTCGCTTATGCAATATGAGCACCATGCAGAATCTAGCTATTGTGGTTTTGTCACGGGGTGTTCATTTGTGCAACGCAATAGAGAAAAGTGTCATGACTGAATGATGAAAGATTATTTCATCGAACGTCCGAGATTTCCTGCTCATGATTTTTGAAGGCGGTTTCAGATGAGGAGAGAGCTTTTTGAAAGCATCTTGAACGCAGTTGTCAATCATGACCACTACTTTGCAAGGAAGATAGATGTCGTAGGCCGACAAAGTCCTCATCAGAAGCTCACATCTGCATTTCGGATGCTAGCTAATGGGTGCTCTCTAGACTCAACTGACGAGTATTGCCGACTTGCGGAGGCTACTGCTATTGAGAACCTGAAGTGCTTCTGTAAGGCAATTGAAGCCATATATGGAACCACATACCTCCACAAGCCAAATCGTGAAAACTTGAAAAGGCTTTTACGCAAGGCAGACAGAAGAGGCTTCCCTAGCATGATAGAAAGTCTCGATTGTATGCATTGGGATTGGAAGAATTGTCTTACTGCTTGGGCTGGCCAATTCAAGGACCATCATAACAAGCCAACCATTGTGCTTGAGGCTGTGGCATCTTACTAGTTAGTCTACCTTTGTCAAAAGTTTTTCTCATCCTAATAGTGCAAAGAAGAAATTATTTTCGCAGAGGCAAGAGTCTTACATAAAGGATGTGGAGAGAGCATTCAGGATCCTACAAGCTCGATGGGCAATTGTTAGAGGACCTGCACGACTTTGGCATACCGAAGACCTCTATTCAATCATGATGACATGCATAATTTTGCACAACATAATTGTGGAAGATGAGTACATCGAAATTGAAAAAGATTCAGACGAAGATGTGGATAATGACCAACCAACACATGCGATAGCCATGGCAAGAAACGTTGAATATCTTGCTGCAACCACATATGAGACCCGACTGGATAAGGTCACATTGAGTGAGTATATGAGACGTCTAAATAGAATTCAAACTCCTCAAGGTTATGACACACTCCGTAAGGAAGGATTTGGTTGAACATGTATGGCGCCGAGAAGGTGAACGTTGATGATGTTGGTGTATTAATGTGTTGTTGTGTTCAACTTAAGTGTGCTATGTTGTTATTTTATGTAATAATTTTAAGTGCACTATGTTGGTATTTTCTAGTAATAAATTGTAGTGTCTTCTTGTGCAAAGTCTTTTGTCTAGTACATTGTCAAAATTATTGAATGTTGTTTGAATCATTGAAGGCATCTATTATACATCAAAGTGTGCAATAATAAGTACAATAATTATTGAAGACAACTAGATTAATAGAAACAATAATTAATAAGACATAAATTTAATACACACGACAATTAATAAAGTAAATAAACTTAATACAAACAACAATTCATAAATCACATAAACTTCATACAATCGATAATTCATAAACTACATAAACTTAATAATGATATCTACCATCTTGACTTGGTGGTGGACTTGGGATATAGGGTTGAGATGATTCATCATCTTGAAATATACTCCTTGTGGCATACTTACGTAAAATTTCCTTTTGCTTACCACGTAAGAACTTCTTCCTCTCTGGAGTGTATTTGTTAAGGTGGTGGTAGGTTTGCTGGTGGTGCTAGAGGCCAGAGGCAGGGTGATGCTGGTAGAGGTAGGGCCCCAGTTTGCCGCAGGTGTAATAACCGACATTTTGGTGAGTGCAAGCGAGGCAGCGGTGGTTGCTTTACTTGTGGGCAGTTGGGACATCGGGCTGCAAATTGTCCCCAGAGTCAGCAGAGACCCGAGCAGACTTTCTTGCCACCACCTGCACCGATTCAGCAGGTTCCTGGTCCTGGTAGTTACGAGCAGACAGGTCGAGGTGGTGCCTATTACTATTAGGGTGATGCTGTTCCTTATGCCTCGGGACAGTATCCATATCCCAAGGATCCATATTCTCAGAGTGGTTATCCTCTGTATTCTGGTGGCTATAGGCCGTATCCTCCAGTTCCAGCAGGCGGGTCTCAGTGGTTTCAGGGATGACAGTCTCTGCAGGGGGAGATTGCTACGAGTAATGCGGGGTCTTCGAGGCAGTCTGGTCAGCCTAGTCAGGGGTGTGGTACACAGAGTCGTGGTGGCCAGACGAGTAGGGGTCGTGGTGGATGGCAGCAGACCCAGGGGCGTATTCACAACATCTTTCTGCAGGATGCTCAAAATAATCCAGACTTGATCATTGGTACGTTAAATATCCTTGGTGATTTTGCTAGAGTATTAATTGATTGTGGTGCTACACATTCTTTGATTTCTCATACATTTGCTCAAGTGACGCAACCTCGCCCTACATCTCTAGGGTATGATTTAGAGTTTGTTATGCCCAGAGGGGAGAGATGTATTATAGATTGTGTGTACCCAGGATGTCCAGTGATGGTGGAGGTTGTTGTTATGCCAGCTGATCTTATCCCGTTGGATATTGTTGACTTTGATGTGATTTTGGGCACGAATTGGTTGCATTTCAATCGTGCCAATATTGATTGTTACGGGAAAATAGTTACGTTCCATCGTCCTAAATTACCTGTGGTTACTTTTGTGGGCGAGCAGAGTGGGGTGAGACATGGCGTTATTTCTGCTATGCAAGCGAAAAGGTTGTTATCTAAAGGTTGCCAGGGGTACTTAGCTCATATGGTGTTGGATGATGCTGCTCCTAGTAGGGTGGAGAATGTAAGGGTAGTCAGACATTTTCTTGATGTTTTCCCTGAGGATTTACCTGGTTTACCGCCAGACCGAGACATGGAGTTCACCATTGAGTTGCTTCCAGGTACTAATCCTATTTCCTTGACTCCCTATCGTATGGCTTCTGCTGAGTTAAGGGAATTGAAAGTTTAGTTGCAGGAATTAGTGGATAAGGGTTTTATTCAGCCTAGTACTTCACCTTGGGGAGCTCCAGTGTTGTTTGTGAGAAAGAAAGATGGAACTTTGAGGCTATGTATTGATTACAGGCAATTGAATCGGGTAACGATTAAAAACCGTTATCCGTTGCCGCATATTGATGATTTATTTGATCAGCTTCGAGGTGCTTATGTATTCTCCAAGATTGACTTGAGGTCTGGATATTATCAGCTAAAGATTAGTAGGGATGATGTTCGTAAGACGGCTTTCAGGATTCGTTATGGTCATTACGAGTTTTTGGTTATGCCATTTGGATTGACGAATGCACCAGCTGCTTTTATGGATTTGATGAACCGAGTATTTTAGCCATATTTGGATAGGTTTGTTATTGTTTTCATCGATGATATTCTGGTGTACTCTAAATCTAAAGCGGAGCATGTTCGACATCTTACTTTGGTGTTGAAAAGGTTGAGGGAACACCAATTATATGCTAAGTTTAACAAGTGCCAGTTTTGGTTAGACCAAGTTGCATTTTTGGGGCACATCATTTCAGCTCAGGGTATTTTGGTGGATCCTCAAAAGGTGGCAGCTGTGGAGAAGTGGGAGCAACCGCGAACCGTCACTGAGGTGAGGAGTTTCCTTGGTTTAGCAGGGTATTATCGACGGTTTGTTAAGGATTTTTCTATGATTGCTTTACCATTGATGAAGTTAACAAGGAAAGATGTTAAATTTAAGTGGGATGATAAGTGTGAGTAGAGTTTCCAGCAGATGAAGTATTGTCTCACTCATGCACCTGTTTTGGTGCTCCTGGACGATAGCGGTGATTTCAAGGTCTATAGTGATGCTTCTTTGAATGGTTTGGGATGTGTGTTGATGCAGCATGGTAGGGTAATTGCTTATGCTTCACGACAATTGAAACCTCATGAGTTGAATTACCTTACACATGATTTGGAGTTAGCAGCCATTATTTTTGCGTTGAAGTTGTGGAGACATTACCTTTATGGAGAGAAATGTAAGATCTTTACAGATCATAAGAGTCTTCAGTATCTTTTTACGCAGAGGGATCTTAATCTTCATCAGCGGAGGTGGATGGAGCTGCTTAGTGATTATGACTGCACGATTGATTATCACCCTGGTCGTGCAAATGTAGTGGCTGATGCACTTAACAGGAAGTCTCAGGGTCGTATCAATGCATTGTACGCTACTCGCATTCCTCTTCTGGCAGATTTAAGATCCACGGGAGTGAGGTTAGAGGCAGAAGATCGAGATGTGGCTTTACTTGCTAATTTTCAAGTTAGGCCAATTTTAGTTGATCGGGTGCTTGAAGCTCAGGTAGCTGATAGGGAAACTCAAGAAATAATCCAAGCTCAAGATCAAGGGAGGAGGAAATACCTCAGAGTTCGTGATTCGGATGGCATGCTGATGCAGGAGGGTAGGATGTTTATGCCTAATAATTTGGATTTAAAGAAAGCAATTCTCGATGAAGCACATATCTCGTCTTATGCTATGCATTCAGAAGCTACTAAAATGTATCATACCATTCGACCATTTTATTATTGGCCAGGTATGAAGAGGGAGATAGTTGAGTATGTGAGTAGGTGTGCTGTTTGTAAGCAAGTTAAGGCGGAAAGGAAGAAGCCGTTTGGGTTATTGCAGCCACTTCCCAATCCAGAGTGGAAATGGGAAAACATTACTATGGATTTTGTGTACAAGCTTCTGCGTACACATAATGGTTTTGACGACATTTGGGTGATTGTTGATCGGCTTACTAAGTCAGCACATTTCATTCCAGTGAAGGAGAAGTATTCTTTGGGCTGATTAGCTGAGTTGTTCATTTCAAAAATAGTGAAGTACCATGGTGTCCCTGTGAGTATTGTCTCGGATCGTGATCCAAGATTTACATCTAAATTTTGGGTGGCGTTTCAAGAAGCGTTGGGTACGAGACTACTTTATAGTACGGCGTATCATCCTTAGACGGACGGACAGTCAGAGAGAACCATTCAGACTTTGGAGGATATGTTACGATCTTCGGTGTTACAGTTTGGTGATGCTTGGCACAAGCAGTTGGATTTAATGGAATTTGCCTACAACAACAACTTTCATTCGAGTATCAGCATGGCACCATTTAAGGCGTTGTATGGTAGATCCTGTCGCACACCCTTGTGTTAGTCAGAGATCAGAGAAAGAGTCTTGGTGGACCCGGAGATTGTTGAGGAAACTACTCAAAATGTTCAGGTAATTAAGTCTAACCTGAAGGCGGTCCAGGATCGGCAAAAGAGTTTAACAGATCGACATGATACTGACAGAGTGTATGAGGTTGGCGATTGGGTATTTCTGAAGCTTTCACTGTGGAGAGGCATCGTACGGTTTGGAAAGAAAGGTAAGCTGAGTCCCAGGTATATCGGACCGTACATGATCACTGAGCGAGTTGGTGAGGTAGCTTATAGGCTAGAGTTGCCTCCTGAGTTGGCTAAAGTACATAACGTTTTTCACGTGTCCATGCTTTGACATTATGTTGCAAATCCGTCTCATGTGATACCACCTCAACCCTTGGAAATCAATCCGGATTTGACTTATGATGAGGTACCAGTGATGATTCTAGATTGGAAAAAAAAGGTTCTAAGGAACAAGACAGTGAATTTGATGAAAGTTTTGTGGAGGAATCATTCCGTGGAGGAAGCTACTTGGGAAACTGAAGATCGGATGAGAGAATTGTATCCTCGGTTGTTTTTTGATCGCTAGGGGTTTGCTTTGTGTGGTTGTTTTGAATTTCGGGATGAAATTTTTTAAGGTGGGTAGGTTGTGACAGCCCGCCCCCGACTTTTCATACCGTAGGGGCGAAATGACGGTTTTGCCTCTAGTATGTTGTTTTGTTGTGTGGTTGTTTTTGGGTTTTGTTTGGCTGATTTTGGACTACACACACACTCCCACACTTCCTCACCCTTTTCCCTATCCCGTATCACTGTCCCTTTCCCTCTCTCTCTCCCATTCCTATCCCCATATGTACGGACACACCCAAAAACCATTGAAACCTTCACAGATCAAGGAAACAAATTACATATTCGTGCTCGTGATGTCCTTAGGAGTTCAACCATACCCATTTCAGGTAAGGATACCTTCGTTTTCACGTCGAACTTGGGATTCCCCGATTTGGTCACTGTTTATGCACACGTTAATTCTTGTGTTTTTGGGAATTTCAAGCTTGTATGAAGCTTGGTGAGGTCCTTAGGAGGCTCGGGGTGGTTCGTTTGAAGGTTTTGGACGTCGGGATCATGAGTTACAAGTTTGGCCGGAGTTGGTGGTGTTTTCCAGTCGAGATTCCGTGGGTTTTAGTGCTTTAAAGTGGTATGGATTTGTTCCTCTTGTTGTAAGCTTCATTTTGGTACCAATTTTGTGAAATTTGGTTGAAAAACGAAGAAGTTACAAGGTTTTAAAAATTTCCCGATTGATAGGAGCATATTCATGCGACTTAAATGGCTTGTTCTCGTGCATTTACGTTATGTTTCTTTCGTTATTTTAGTCCTTTATGCTTCTTTTGTGTGTTTTCAGGTTCTAAGGGCCTAGGGAGCAAGAAAGTGCATTTTGAGGCCATTTGGAGCAATTTTGGGCATGGATTGGATAGCTTATCCATGGAGCCAAGAGGATGGACGAATTTGAAGGCCTTGTATGCACTTGAAGACACAACACATTATGCCATACAAACCAACCTATTTTAGGCCCATTCTATGTACTTAAACCCTAGCCCTTTAAACTAGTTCATTTATCACTTATCAAACCATTCACTTATCACTCACCACATATCATATATTTATTACTTATCATATCATTCATTCATCTACATATCAATAACCACATATCAATAACCACTTATCTTATCACTCAACATATCATACACTTATCACTCATCACACTTCATTATTACACCACCATTCATTCTTTAAAACACAAACAACATTCACATGCAAACACAAGCTTTAACCAACAAACAAAACAGCCAACACATGCACCAAAACACCTTTGCCGTGGCCTTCACTCCCCCTTGCATTTTCAGCCATTCCACTTCATCATTACACCACCTTCTCCATCTTTAATCACATGCACCACTAATTCAACACATGCACTTGTTCCTCCATTAAATCAACCACATTCATCACCAAAGAACCTTTGTGCCGTGAGTTCCATTGCATTTCCAGCATCCTCACATGCATTCCCTTCACATTCACCCACATGCACATTAAATCATTCACACATCCACCACTCATTCTTCATCATTTCAACCACCTACATGCATTAATTATTAAACTCTTCATCACCGATGCTGGAGAAAATGACGGAATATTCCGTCAGTTTGGACAGAATATTCCTAACAACGTTAACGGCATCAGTTAGATTTAACGGTATATTCCTGACGGCGTTAACTAACGCCATCAGTGTGCCAGGCACGTGCCTACGGGTTGGCGGTGGTGTGGCCGTGCCTTGGCCGGCGTATGGGGGAGCGTGCGGCGTCGGAAAATTTTTCTAAAAATATGGGGATGTTCCTGAGGTTGAGTAGATCACGTTGGTGTATTCATACACCCCATTTGAGCATTGTATGAGAAGTTATTTCGTAAGGTTGGTTATGTGCTTTAAAATTAACGTTTTTATAGTTGTTTCGCATATAGGTGAGACTTATCCTGAGGACGAGCGCGGTCACTCGAGGCAGGGGGGTTACGACCCTTCTACATATTAGTGAGTGGGCTTTTGGTTTTCCGTATATACCTATATACTTATGTTTTTCCCGGAAAGTGAATTGAAACGTTTATATGCCATGCATATTGTTTGCCGTTGATTATACATTAGTAGTTGCATATCTATATGCGTGTTTGGTGCTGCGGATGCACAGGTAAGTACCAGGTAAGTTATGGTTTATATTTATTGTTCAGTAGTGATATGAGATGCATAGAGAGCTCATAACCTGCACCCCCGGTGTTAGTGTTCCCGCCCAGAGTTGGGCACAGTCCTTCACGTGATGTTCACCTCCCGCACCACACGCTCATCTTGGATCCAAGTTAGGTGCACAGTCCTGTCGTACAGACCACTTTAGGTGGTTCCGACTCGTAGGTGACCCACGATTATTCGCCCAGCCTTCACGTGATCGTAGCACTTGAGCATACTTACTATACACCCAGTCCTGTCGTACAGACCACTTTAGGTGGCTCCGACTCGTGTGCAGGTATAGTTAGTGGGATGGAGATTTGAGCTCTAGATTTAGCCGTACAGGTCACGTTAGGTGACTCCGGCTGACAGATTACATGACATTGTTTGGCATTACCTGAGTACTTGCATTCTGTTTAGAGGCATTTGACATGGCATATTTCTGACCATGACTTATATATATATGTATATTCTATTTTCTGGGAAGTATACAGGTTTTATGGCGAGGGGTTAGAACTTTGTTTATGAAGTGGTTTTTGAAAAGCTTTGTTTTTGCCCACTCACGCTTTCTGTTTTGCGCCCCTCCAGGTTCTAGTTGGCTAGCACTTTTGGTGGCTCCCCAGAGGATTTTGTCGGCATATCTGACAGATTATCACCAGTGTAGGACCACATTTGGGTGTGTTTTGTAGTGTTATTTCTCCCGGACTGCATTAGGTCTTTGTGCTATGAACCTTGTTTTCACACTTACGCTTGCACATGTATGTTCTTACTTTGTGTATAGGTGGTTTTTATTTATTCGTACTTTATTTTTATCTTTTAGCTTCCGCACTGTGCACATGGTTACGTCACTTCCACGTGACGGGCATCATGCCTTGATCTTGGTCAGGGTGTGTCAATTGATCACCGTGATTAAAACTATCTAATTGTCTTAATGCCTGATCACCATTAGGATCTTTAGAAAAATAATTTGATGCAATTTTGGTTGGAAGGTTCCCTAAAATTGATGATGGCTTCATGTGGTTAATAATTGTAATTTCACTTAAGATGAACACCACGTCTTAAGGGTTGTATGGTTTTTCAAAGGGTTTTCATAAAGCATAATGAATCTCTCATGTTCAAATTTGATTCGAATGTCCGGATGGGTTGCATGTTAGATGTACGTTCTATGTTGGAGGTTCCAAGTAAAATATAAATTAGGAAAACCTAACCTTCAAAGTGGCATGTGTGGATCATAAGTAATTGGTAAAAATATATAGGATTGCTAGGTGATGGTGGAATCGTAGTGCTTTTATAAATTGGTATTTAAAACTCTTTTCTTTTATCCTAGGTTTTTTTAATTAAAATTCGTTTTTAATATTACTCAAGTCTAAAATCTCTTTTCTCAACTTTTAATTTTAAGTATTTCATTAGGAATTGTTTCTACATAAATTATCCAAATAGTGTTTGAGGAGAACGACCTTGCATGAGCATCTATACTACAACATCTTTGTATTCTTGCAAGTATTTCATGTGTTTTTATCCCTACTTTTATAGATGGTAAAAATTCTATCAGTTGGCTTCGCTAATGCCGGAACAAATGAGAAAAGTTGAAACATCCTTTTTATTCTTATACACATCACCGTTTAATCATATCTATTTTTTTTTTTTATCCGTACAATCCGACTGTCTTAAAGAAAAAACGAATTTGTGAGAAACTAATAAAATTAAAATTATCTCCCTATATGAAATTGCCACATTTCGATTCCTAGTTCAAGCTAAAAAAAAAAAAAAAAAAGAGATTATATCATCAAATTTATGACCTCGTTTATAGCAAAGGGCCGTACAAACCCTTACTTGTGAATGGAAAAGCAGCAAATGACGATACCATAGGATGGGAGAGCATAATCTTTTCTTTTCTATTAAGAGAAGAGCCCTTGTCAATTTTTTTCCCTATTTTTTTCAATTTTGCCTTTACTTTTCAATACATAATATTGATATGAACAGGGCAAAATAGTAATTCTGTACCTTTTGACAAAATGACAATCATATCCCTATTTTTCTTATTTTACCCTCACTTTTGATACACAATATTTACATAAGGAGGACAAAAAAAAAACAGTAATTATGTAATATGAAGATAAAATATGCACTTAGTAAGAGAAATTGTCTCACCATCATTTTTTCATACTCTTTTTAAAATTTTAAAAATTAATCACTCCTTAATAAAAAAATAAAAAAATACAAATGAAATTGTTCACACGCACAGAGTGTGTGCTTATCGGCTAGTTCCATTTATTTTTTTTTGAAAAAGTACTTGCATCCACCAAATAATCAAAACTGTTTGCTTTCTTAATCATTATATAAAGGTTAACTTTACAAATAAATCGGTTAAACTAAAAATCGTTTAATCAATTCTATTTATTAAACAGAAAAAGGGTTTATCATCTATATATATAAAGCTAGAGCCCAAAACGGTGAAGCATTCCAAAATGCCTAGAATATCCCTATGTTTTCTTTACAACCAATATCCAAAAATTCCAAAAAAAGGAGGAAAAAAAATGTAAAAAAGAACTTAACTTATCAAAAACCGCACTAGAAACAAAGCATGGTAATTAAAATAAAAAAAAATCATGATAATTATCCTGTAAAAGTTAGCATTTATGGAGAGCAGAGAGCGATAAATGATAAAGGCAACAAAAACGAATTAAAAATAAAACAAATATAAAAAATAGATAATCCAAACTAAAATGGCAAAACCGTTCGGAATGGGGAGGATGAGCGTGGAGTCATTTTGAAACTGCTATGAGCAGTTATCATTTGATTTTTTAAATGGATATTGTCAAGCCCCGATCACGATGTCTGGGGGACATCGGGATGACCACATGCTGGCCGACACTCGAGGGTGACGCAAGCTATATAATGAATGCAACATGTGAAACATGCATGTAAATTTCATGTGAACCATGCAATGTAATGTTCCAACATAAACCTTATAAAATAATATAATAATATTCAACTGCCAACAATGATATTGTTAGTGATAATGCATGACATGTTCAATGTGACATCCCACAACGCCCAGGGGAGTGAACCTTATATGTATATTCCCATCCCTACCTAGCACGAGGCCTTTTGGGAGCTCACTAGCTTCGGGTTCCATGGGAACTCCGAAGTTAAGCGAGTAGTGCGCGAGAGCATTCCCAGGATGGGTGACCCATCGGGAAGTTCTCGTGTGAGTTCCCAAAAACAAAACCGTGAGGGCGTGGTCTGGGCCCAAAGCGGACAATATCGTGCTACGGTGGTGGAGCGGGCCCGGGAAGTGATCCGCCCCGGGCCGGGATGTGACATTCAAAGCATACATCTAATTAAGAATATAAACGGAAGGTGTTATTACAAGTGATGTCAAAGCAGAGAGGATGGCACGATGTCACTGGTAGGGGAATGCCTATAGCTCGGATCGTATGCCTTGTTCCTATGTTCTGAGGGGCGCAAGGTTTATAAAAACTCATATAGCATAATAAGTAATAGGTTTTCCGAAGGGTCCCTAGCATGCCATAAAAACCTTCATAAAACATAGGGTAAAGTACAAAAAACTACCTCAACTATTGGTATCACAACACCTTCATACCTCATCTTTAAAAATTGACAATGTCATACCTCATCTTTAGAATTCGGTCCAATGTTATACATTCCGTTACTTGGCCGTTTACTTTTCAGTTAAATGCTGACGTGGCTTGATTTGGGGCCCATTTTCTATTAAAAAATCATTAAAATATTATTAAAAACTAAAAAAAAAATTAATATTTTTAAATATTGAAATAATAATAAAAAGTATAAAATAAAATAAAATAAAATGAAAAAAAAAAAAAAAAAACATAATAATAAAATTTTGAAAACCCATCAGTCCCCCGTTGCAGAAGAAGAAGAAGAAGGAGGAAGAGGAAGAAGAGGAAGGAGAAGGAGAATGAGAAGGAGGAAGAAGAAGAAGACGAGGAAGAAAAGGAGAAGGAGGAAGGAAAAAAAAAAATTTTGAAAACCCATCAACCCCCCTTGCAGAAGAAGGAGAAGGAGAAGGAGGAAGAAGAAGGAGAGGAAAAAAAGGAGAAGGGGGAAGAAAAAAAAAAAATTGAAAACCATCAACCAACCTGCGAAATAAGAAGAAGAGAAGGAGAAGGAGAAGGAGGAAGAAGAAGAAGAAGAAGAATAAAAAAAGGAGGAAGAAAAAAAAAATTTTTTTTTTTTGAAAACCCATCAAACCCCAAATCCACCACTCTCATCCATTCTTCTGTGACAACTTGTTCTAAATTTTATGTTTTTATTTTATTTTAAATGCGTGAATTTACGAAATTGCCCTAGAGGTAAGGACTTTGACTTCCGTTGACCATCGACTTGAGAGATGTGGGACTTATTCTTTTAGCATATCCTAGTAGCACTCGTTGGTACGAACGTATAGGCGAAAGCCGTTTGCGAGTCCGGATCATAACAGTATAGTTACGGACGTTTGAAATTGGTTATTCAAGGTTTAGTGTTAATTAAATTAAATCCCCACTTTGTGGGGTGAAGCCAAAAATCAGAAATGAGAAAAAAAAAAAAAAAAAAAAAAAAGGGGGGAAAAGCTCCCGTGGGTTTCGTCCGTACACCTCTCCGACTATGCATCTTTCAAGGCTAATTCCGGCCAACTCCGGTGGAGTTTTTCGATGCCACCACCACCATCTTAAAGCTCTCATTCCCCTCTACAAAAGCCACCCAAGAACCACCTTGATTAACTATGGGATGTGGCGGTTTGAGGCCACGAAAGTTGACGAAAATCAATAGTGCTCCGGCCACACTTTTTGATTTTCCGGCAAATCGGCAAAGCGATGGCCGATGCCACCACTTGGGCTTTGTAGCTCATCATCCCAGGAGCAAAACCCAACCAACCTTGACCCCGTTGGACCACCGTAGACGACGAATCGACGTCGGGAAGTTTTAGGCACCCGCCGGCTTTGTGGAAAAAATTGACCATCTTCCGTCCACTTTTGGACTTCGTGGCAGGTATGAAAGTTGGTCCACTCACTGAGATATTCATTTCTGTGAAGTTTGAGAATTTTTGGAAATAGTTGGATTTTCCGGCAAGTCGGGGCGGCCGACCAACACCCGCGGCGGCGCGTGGCCAGTGGGCCGCCAATGCTATTTTTAGGCTATGCCGAATGTCTTGAATTCAGTGTTGTTATTTGAATGACATAGGTTGATCGTTGGAACCTAAATTCGTTACGATACGTTGCTTGATGAAAATGTGAATCGACGATCCGACCGTTGGATCGTCACCAAACTTGGATACATTATAATATGTAATATTTAAAGATCATAGGAATTTATGGATCGGGAATCCGATGTACGGATCTTCCCGAATTGAATTTGTAAGTTAGTAAAATAAATGTTCACATCCACTTGGTTTTGGGTAAATGGCGGAGATCCAACCATTGGATCGTAATGAAATTTTAATATGTTATTCTAGAAACATATTGTGGATCGTTAGGAGTTTCAAATTGGAAATCTGATATGCGGATCTTCCAAATCGAGCTATACAGGGTTGTAGATCCTACCGTCGATCTTTGATCAACGGTTGACTTTTGGTCAATGGGTCTCAAATTATTCTTGAAGGTCCTTGAGGATATGTTTAATGTAAATTATGTATTCTATCGGTGAAAACTTTGAGACGTGATTTGATAATTGGTCACAGGCGACGATAGATCGTGATGTCTCGATGTGCGTGCAAGATAATCATAGCGTGGACTCCAGGTGAGTGGGCCTTTTTCTTTCATAGGCATATAATTGATAGTTCCACATGCACTTCTATAGTGATCTATGCTTGTTACCTACAATTAATCATTTCGAACTACGAATGGCTTGATCCCTATTTAGGGTACGTAGGCAGTCTAATAAGACGTTAGATGCAGCCATATAATAAATGAGATTAAATAATTGAGACAATAGCCTTGTTCAGTGAATTGAGCAATGTGAGGGACATTGGTGGGCATTGTGAGATTTAGCTTTATGATTTGGTGATTAAATGTTGATCATAAATCAATGCGTGAAGAATCAAGAAATTGAAGTAAGGAAAGGTAAGTATGATAGTTAATGTAACTAGGGTCTAATTGGGCTTATCACTAATGATTACTCTCAAAAGTAAATAGTTTGGGAGTAGGGTGTTATTGATTGTACATGTTACGCCGTATTATATATATTTTGGGAATATCATGAAATGTTTGGGTTTAGATTGCATCATGGCATATTCATATGGATATTACCTGGACCTGACTATTGTGAATGCTTTGAAGTGCTATATGACGCTGTGAACGCCCAGGTAAGCCTTAGGTGAGTACATGTTGATGTTAGTGATGTTAGTGAGTATGTTGTGTTGAGATATAATATAACTCATAAACCTGCACCTCGGTGTTAGTGCTCCCGCCCATGGCCAGGGCACAGTCCTTCACGTGATGTTCACCTCCCGCACCTTACGCTTACCTTGGATCCAAGGTAGGCGCACAGTCCTGTCGTACAGACCACTTTAGGTGGTTCCGACTTGTAGGTGACCCACAATTATTCACACAGTCTTCACGTGATTGTAGCACTTGAGCGTATTTATTTACACCCATTCTTGTCGTACAGACCACTTTAGGTGGTTTCGACTCATGTGCAGGTATACTTATTGAGCTATTGGCTAGCCATGATTGATGAGATATGGATAAGTCGTACATGTCACTATAGGTGACTCCGACTTATATGCTAGCCATGATTGATGAGATATGGATAAGTCGTACATGTCACTATAGGTGACTCCGACTTATATGCTAGCCATGATTGATGAGATATGGATAAGTTGTACATGTCATATTAGATGACTCCGACTGATATATCATTTTGTGTTGATTAAGTTCATTTGGCCTACTTATTATTGCATGGTGGAGTTGATGGCAAACCGTGGTTCTAGCCATTTCTGAGTATGGTTTGGATTATGTATATATGTTGTATTGTCTTATGGAAAACGATACAGGTTTTACATTTAGGGGCATTACTTTTAGAGAGGTAATAACTTTGGGAAGCTTGGTTTTATTGCTAACTCACATTCTTTGTTTGGTGCCCTCCAGGTTTTAGCTTCTGAGTTTGTATCGACAAGAATCTGTGGCGAATCTTAGTATTGATGGATATTTCTGAGGGTATGATTCTTACCCACACTCATGTACCTTACTTATACTCTGACATCGTGCGTGAAATGGGTTCGCTCCCGCTCGCAACGCACTCTGGTATTAATAATTTTTAGGTTCAAATTATTCACATTTTTCTACACTCTATCACATTTTATGGCTTCGTCACCTTCCAGGTGTCGGCCAGCACACCTCGATTCAGGGTCCAAGTGGACTTTCTAGGTTGGGGTGTGTCACATTCTTCACATCTTCTTCCGCACCCATCCTCCACCTTCTCTACGCACCCATCTTCCCGCTGACGGGATCTGGGTTTTTTTTTTTTTTTTTCCTGGGTTGCAGGAGGGAGAAGAGGGGGTGGGGAGGGGGGAAACTGAGAGTGGGTGTGGGGGAAGACAAATTAGAATTTTTTTATTTTTATTTTTTTGGGGTTTGCAGGTGGGGGAAGAAGATGAAGATGGGGAGAAGAGAGAGGAGGGGGGAGGGATGAAATCAGGTTTTTTTTTTAACTTTTGTTTTATTATTTTAATATTTTAAAAATATTAAATAAATTTTTTTAGTTTTTAATAATATTTTAATGATTTTTCAATAGAAAGTAGGCCCCGAATCAAACCACGTCAGCATTTAACTAAACAGTAAATGGCTAAGTAACATAAGGTATAACATTGGACCAAATTCTAAAGATGATGTATGACATTGTCAATTTTAAAAGATAAGGTATGAGAGTGTCGTGACACCAATAGTTGAGGTAGTTTTTTGTACTTTACCCTAAAACATATATCGTATAGTGTGCTAAATAGTGGTATCATGTATTAGTATCTCACTGCTGAAGCCACCAACCTACGCCTGGCCGAACCCAATATAAGTATCATCGCCCGTGGACAAAACAGTGACCACTACACACAAAAACATTAAATATAATCTTTCCAACATAAGTACATATATTTCAAAATATCTTCATAGTATATAGTCATCCATCATATATACTACAAAGAGTGTAAAAACATGTTCATAAATAGTATATAGTCATCCATTATATATACTATCAAGAACATAAATTCGATAAAGTATGGTTTTCCAAAATATTCTTAGTTAAGCATGTTAATCATAAAGTTTAAATCTAATTTACTCATAAAACGTAACCATTAAATCATGATTTTCATGTATGCATTTCTAGTATTAAAACATGCATTTTAGAAGGGGTCCACTCACAGATACTTTGTCGTCGATGAGCCATGTGAAATAGGAAGCACGGAATCGCTGCTAATAATCGCACCTAAGCACATAAACCAATTAATAAAACTTTATCATAACAATTGAATTTTGGAAAAAGGACGTCATAAACCAATTCAGGACGTTTAAAAATATAAAGGGGGACCTTGGGTACCCCCACGTGCTACCGCACGCGCTTTCATGCGCCACCGTGGGTCACTGGAAAGTTGGCCAGAAAAGTCGTCGATGCCACCATGGACAGTGGCGCGTGTGCTCCACGCACTGGCACCGGCTCGATCTCCGGCGCGCCTATGCGCGACCTGGGTTCTGGGTTGGACCGGGTTTGGGCTTGGGCCTAAAGGGTTTCTAGGCTTGGGTTCCTTGGGTCGAAGGCCCAAGCTTGGACAGTCCAAAGGCCTGAGGTTACTTGGGTTTTGCTTGGGCTTTGAAAGGGGTTTGACTTTGATTTATCGGGCCTAAGGCTCGAGTTGGACGGCCCAAAGCCTATTTCACTTTAGGTTTGGGGTCCGAAGGTTTAAAGGGTTAGGCTTTAAATGGTTTGGACTTGAAAGCCGGGCCCAAGGGTTTGGGCCTAAAGACTTGGGCTCTAGGTTTGGGTTGTTTCGACCTAGTTTTGATGAAAGGGAAGGCCGGAGCTTCCTGAGCTCCGTTCAACATCGATTCCCAACCCTAGGCTGTGATCTAGCTATAAATAAAGCTTAGAAAGAAAGGAAGAGATTCATACCAATTCCATGATGAGTGGTGGCCGGAGTTGGCTGAAAAATGCCTCGAAGGCCATGAGATTCACTGGGAAAGCTTGCTGGGTTTCTGGGCTTCATGGAGAAAGAGGGAGAGGTGAAGGAAAATTTTTGTCCTAGCTAAGAACAAGTGAGAACATTTGAACACATAAGCAAACTATTTACACTTTAATGTAGGCATGCATTCAAAAAAAATTCTAAACCCCATGATTTTCAAAGCCTAGTGAATGGTGAACCAATAGACTATTTAACAACATTAAAGAGAAGAAAGGTTTTGAGATTCATTACCCTTGAAGCTCATCCTTGTTTACACAAGGGAATCTCCCAAGTGGAGGGCCTTCAAGTCACCTCCTAGCTCCTTGAATCTTCTTTGTGATTTTTCTTCCTTTTGAATCTCCTTTGCTCCTTGAGGATGTGAGGAAAGGAACTCCAAAAAGTACCAATGGTTTGGTACCTCTAAGTCTCCACACCAAAGATGTAGTGTGAAGAGAAGATGGATGACTTAGAGAGATTTTGATGCTAGTGAAAAATCCTCTAAGTGGCCGGCCTCTATAGAGAAAAAGGAGAGAAAAAGTTTCTCTTCTTTGACCCAAGAAAACCCTTGTGAGAAAAAGCTATAAAGATGGCTTTATACCACCTCACATGTGAGGGGCAAACTGGCAATTAATCCAAGTTTGCTTCCGCTCACCCTTATGGCCGGCCTTGACTTTGCTATTGGCTAATTGCCCATTTTGTTTTAGTTGTCATACAACTTAAACATAATGGGCCTTGTGGACCAAAAACATTTTTAGGCCCCCGAGACCCGAAACTAAATTGAAAGCCCAATACGAACCTTTCATGTAATTAATTAACTAATTAATTAATCTTGACCATTCTCAATTAAACCATTTAATTGCTTATCCATCTTATTTATATTTCTTCACTTTCATCCTTACTCGGTGTACGATCCATTAGGTTCCAATTAGCGAGGCAGTGGGTGATTGTTACTCTTAACGATCGATTGTGAATTGAAACTACATTTCAATTCTCCCTTTGATGAAGATTAGTGTTTGCTAATCTTCAAGGCTTCCACAAACCATGAGTAACACCTAGCAGTATGTCATGGCTACCCAAGCTAAGTAGAACTGGTTGGAGAACCTATCCAGTTACAATTACAATGCAATACGATCATTCCCTAATACAATACTCTTAATAACATTGTTTGAGTGATAGTTTGTTTCATGTCTACTATCCAATGTGATACTTCTCCATATGATTCTATTGAATATGATTTGGAACAAACTTGCTAAGTCATATTCACATGCTTTGGCCAAAGACTCCCGAATCATATCTCAGAGTATTCTCCCTCCACCATGGAAGGTTAGAGATCCCTTGTTGTGCATTCATATGCCTACATGACTAGATAGCTTGACCCCAACAATGTCATGGACACTCTTGATAGAATGCCTTTGACATGATCAAAGATCAAGGACCTAACCATTAGACATCTATGATGCCTTAGGTCAAAGGACTACTTTGCATATTGCAACTTATGAGTTCTTTCATGATATGTATGTTCGAACTCTCTTTTGATCGTTGTTCAGTGTACTCGATTACCCTTTCGAGCACCTATGTGTTTGTCTTAGTGTCCAACACTAAACGACTTGAGACAAGTCATACTCACGCTTGAGTTAACATAACACATACTAACCTTAGCAGATTGTCAATGCCTGATTGGCAATCCTATGGCTAGGAACGTTTTAGGAATGAACATAAGAGAAAGATCTCATTAATCTAACTTACTTAGATCACTTCTCTCGAGAAAGATCTCGTTAATCTAACTTACTTAGATCACTTTTCTTTTTTATTATCTACATTCCTTGGATTCCCTTATTGCTTAAACGCATAATACAATAAATAGTGATTAACAATAAGCTTTGCCCTTCATTAAACATATTACTTCATATGAATGGCTTTGTGGGCATACTTCCAACAAGAGGGAGTCGATGACGGGGGTGATGGTGGTACCGTCGTCGTCGCCGTGTCTCGATTTGGGTGTGTGTGGACGTGTGTGTACATCGGGGTGAGGGAGAGAGAGTTTGTGTGTGTGAGAGAGAGAGAGAGAGAGAGACAAAGTGAGTGAGCGAGCTGAGAGAGAACTCCAGGGAGGGAAGAGAGAATGAGAGAAAAGGGATGGGGAATTGCCACGTGGCAGGCAGTGAGAGGAGGAGAGTTATAAAATAATGACAAAAATCTAAATAGGGAAAGGGAATCCGGATAGGGTAGGGGGTTAAGGGGGCAAAATGGTCCTTTTACAATCCCGTTAAAATGGCAATTTACATAATTCGGGGCGATCACAGATATCGATGGAAAAGCATCTCAAAAAATTTCAACTGGCCGAATTTCATTTTTAGTTATTTTTCTCTTTTATTCACCTTAATTTCTTGATGCATGAATTTTAACAAATATTACATAGAATATTTAAGCTTCCATTTTGATTAGTACGATTATTGCTATATTTAACATTATAAACAAAAAGAAACAAATAAAAGTAAAGGGACATGATGGATAACTCCTCCATTTTAGGATTAATATCACAAATAAAAGTAAAGGGACATGATGGATAACTCCTCCATTTTAGGATGAGATATTAATATCACTACTAGAAATTTGGCTATAAGCCACCATTTTTATTGGTGGCTATTGTCAAGTGTTGCCACTCACATTGATGGCAAACCTCTATGGCCACCAAGCAACCACTAAACTAGAGAGTCTGGCCTATGTAGGGGACTCTATTGTAACAATGGCTACCAATATTGCATTGGTACCTTTCCTGCAGTGCCACCCTAATTCACATCGATGGCAAAGTTGCAAAATTATATTAAAAAGAAGGATGCCTTGTGTGGGCACCCAAATTGGAGTATCATATTTCTTTTTCTATTTTTGGTGAGAAAACAAATTGTTATATCATTAAAATATAAGAATACAACTATAAATTTGCATAACTGATATTTTATAGAATTTTGTACAAATGTTGGAACCAAACTTTAAAAAGTCTTTGAACCCTTTGTTTCCAAGAGCTTAATCATCTCAATAACTTGAATTTGATCATCAGCTGCAGCTTGCGCCCAAAATCAAATCCACAAATTTCGTAAGAATAATCTTAACTCAAGTCCAACTGAAAGTGATTAGAGTTGAGGACAACACTGAGATATGATCATATAAATACCAGGGAAAAGTAGATTTTCAAGGGGTTTGCAGTCATAATTTACCATACAAAAATCTCCACAAATTCACTGCAACCCTTCTGCAACTTCAACTAAGAACATAATAAATTGACAAGTTCATGAATATGCAGACCACCTTCAACCTTGAAACAACAAATGATCTCCCAATTAACATGGGTATTCAAGGATAAGATAAAGAAAGTATAGATACTAAATTTATAACCAATGGGCAGAGGACAAGATACAACAAGGCATTTACATATGAATGTGGGAGAACATAAATGAGAATGGAATATCAGTGAAGAGCAGGCGCATACTCACACATATAAATGCATTAACATTTTCTCTTTTTTCAGAAACTAAAAAAACTAGGAAATTCCAATACGAGAGATCACCAACTAATGATCAAGGCAGCTACAAAACAGAAAACAAAAAAGTGAATTCTAATTGAATTCATTTACATATACCCTACGCCATTAAGACTTAGGGTTAAACTAGAACTGATGCCCGCGCGATGCTGCGAGTCATCAACAATGACATTATTTTTCAGTAAGATATGACATTTTAATTACATAAAAGAAAATGATAGAAGACAAAAATTGTAAAAGGGAAGTTGATCATAGTAACTCTTCACAAAAACCTACTTGGCAAGGATGAAAAATTGGTGAAAATAGAAACGATAAACAAAGAAATGCATAAAACACTTAGTATCCTAATTTATATAGCCCTCGGATGAATTATGTTAATTTGTTTATATAGGAGTATAACAGAAGGATGGAACAAAACAGGTTCATTCTTGAGAACAGATGTAATTTTGCACACTGCATATATGGAGACTAAGGAGAGTGGTAACATACCTTGTAATTTGTACAAATTAGGATTTTCATTCAAAGAACTATAACAAACACAATTCCAAAAAAAGTGATTCAAACTTGTTCTTCTCTTAAGGAAATTACTCACAGTAGAAATTCTGAATGGACGAAGTTTTGGCTTCCCTTTTTGGCCATACTTGATTAACTGGGAACCTTTTTTTAATGCAATGAATGCCTTCATGAGAGAAAGAGAGGAATATTAGGTGAAAAGTATTGCCAAATCACACAGAGATCAAAATCTTGAATATATATTTTTAACTATATCAAAGTGAGTGTGTGAAAGGGTGTAGTCTGCATAATGGGCAACATTTTCACTGCTAGAAAGTTGGAAACTAAACTTCTACATAGATATTGGGTTTTTATTAATTCCCTTCGTTAATCAAAAGCAAATTGTTCGAGTAATGCAGGTAAATTCGATATTCCTATGCGTTGATCTGTGTAAGATGGTTATAAGTTATAATTGTATCGTCTTAACACAAAAATGATCATAAATGTAAGTGTCCGTATTACGGAAGTAAGGGACTTACATCATTTGCTATGAGCTCTACCAGCAGTCACTCCAAGCACCATATTATGGAAGTAAGGAACTTACATCAATTCCAAGTGGCGCAAGGGCTAAAATTATAAATAAGAAGTAATTTAAATAGTTTAACTTAATAAAATATTGTAATTTAAACAATGCTTGTATATTCAAACATCCCAAAACAGGAATGAACTTCCAAAAAACATGCGCAAGAAAATAAACGGCATTACTCACCCATTGAGTTGGACCATCAAATGGAGTGTTAGAAGGATCATCATGTACCTATGAAACCCAAAGGAAAATCTTAGCAACCCCAAAGTCTGTATGCAAGCGTGAATAAGTATGCGTGTATGAATCTATTCATAGTGAAGAAGACTACCTTAAGAAATATTTGCATCTGCAACTTCATATGGCCATACAACTAAAAGCACCGCATACGATACCAAACTCTGGTTGCACCACAAAAGGAATATGATCTTTCTCTCAACTTGTATTTGCAGTTGTTATTGTACATCTGCATACAGCATGCATAAGCATTGATTCGATAATTCTAAAGAAAAAAAGCTCTTATTCGATAATACACCAAATCCTATCCAAAAACCAAAGGGGTGCCATATCCCTAGATTAACAGAGCATCTTTCTTTGTTCCAAAACAAACTGCAATTTGGCTTTGGTAAAGTAGAAAGATTACCAGATACCTCAGGCATAATCTCGACTCTGTTCCATTATTCGAGCATTTTACTATCCTTTTAGTTCTATCTCTCAACATGAGAAATACAATAAGACAGTAAAAACAAAAGTTAATGATAGCTATTACATAGTGAAAGAAAATAAGACATTCACATAGTGATAGCTATTTACTGTCCTTTCTCACCATAATCTCGACTCTATTTCATTATTCAAGCATTCTACCGTCCTTTTAGTTCTACCATATGTGAATGACTTCATATACATGTCAGCATATATATACATATACATACATATATACACTGAATTCTGAAAGCAATGGGAGAAATATTCCTTTGGGACGTTGATGCCAGAAGGTTGAGTGAGGGATCTAAGATGTTTGAGAGCAGGAATTTTTGAGCAATTTGTGTGAAAAAGTTGAAGATCTTAAAACAGAGTGGAGTGAGTCGGCCTAGGGTAAAATAAAGAGGATGAACTTTAGAAAGTAGAAAATGTTGTTGTTCAACCAATCTCAAAAGTAAAGAAACCATACTATTAACATATATATAAGTTTTATATATCAATATTTACCAGATTGACTTGAATCTGCTACCGAGGGGTCTTCATTCCTGCGACCTTGTCCATGAACTTGTTGCAGTTGCTTTTCATCTTCTCCTCATTCCCTTCTCTCTGCAAGCTGCATGCCTTCCCTTCATCGAATCCCCCCTCTCTCTCTCCCCCGCCCTCTATCTCTCCTCCTCTCAATAAGCCGCATGTTTTCCCCTCACCAAATCCCAGACCGAGTCGTCTATCCCATCGAAAGGGTTAGGGAGGAGGCGACGAGTTGAGCTCAAGGAGGAGAGAGAGAGAGAGAACGGCTGGGTTGAAAATTAAGGTTGTCTAACTTTGTATTTATTTGGGGGTGAAACTATTGTAGAATATGATTATTAAATGAAAAAACAATTATTTTTTACAGATAAAAAGGAGAAGACTGAAAAAGAAATTAAAAAAAAAAAAAAAACAGGTCCCACAGTTGAAAAAACATGTAAAAAGTTTTTGGTGTAATTTTAAGAAATAAAGTTAGTTAACAGGCACCAATCATTGGTGGTTGATTTCTTAAGGCCACTAATATCAGTGGCCTCCCACTGTAAAGCGACCAAAAAATAGTAAGAGTAGCAGCTTTATATCTATGGCCACCAATTGCAAAGGGTGTGCAATGAGCGTAATTCTAGTAGTGTATCTCACAAAATTATATTAAACAAAAAGAACAAAAAATAATAATAAAGGGATGTGATGAATAACTCCATTTTAGAATGAGATATTAAAGTTAGAGATAACTATATTGAACATCATTTTAGGAGAGAAATATTAAAAAATAAAGTAAAAAAAAGGCGACATGGTGAATAATTGCTCTCCATTTTAGGAGAGAGAGATATTAAACAGAAAAATTAAAATTTGCTATATTGGAAAAAAAGGAAAATAAAAAAAATAAAACAATACGAACGTTGTGAATAACGTCTCCTCCATTTTAGGAGGAAATATTAATATCTAACAAAATTGGTAGCTTTATATATAGAGACCAAAACTTTCACTATATTTTAAGGAACTCCACTAGTTTTTAAACATGTCAAGAAGAGACAAAAATATAAAAACAACTAAAGCCTAGCCCAAAAACATTAAAACAAAGTTTTAAAATAGCAGTCATACCCCTAAGGCTTTAGGTTAAACAAAACCCAGCCATCATAACTCCAACAAAATTAATATGTTCGATAAGCTTAACTCATCCTTGACTATTTGTGCAGAATCAGTTTTGAAACTATATGCAGAATCTGTTTGTACCATATATTACTAAAATCAGTTCTGACACACCCTGATTGGAATTGAGGCATGCTGGCAGTCACGTGGGGTGACGTAGCTATGAGCCCAGTGTGGAAGTGACCATAAAAGGATGCAGAGATTTTTAAAGTAGTAATATAAGTACTTAGAGCGTAGGTAACCTAAATGCAATCTAGCAGGCGAAATATTAATTGTACAAGACAAGAGAGAAATTCCTACATTAGTTGAAGTCTGTCAGAACCGTCGTAGAGTCCTCACAAGCCACCAACACGAATATCTAACTAGAACTTGGAGGGGTGCAAAACAAAAAACATGAGTGGGCAAAAACAAAGCTTTTTAAAACCATTTCTCTTTCCAAAAATAATAACCCATCACCGTAAAACCCGTATAATTTGCCAGAAAATAATAATACATATGTATATAAAAATCATGCTTGAGAGCAATGAAAACCAAAGTATATGCCATGCCAAGTATCTCAGTAACAAATATGTAAGCTAGGTGATGTGAATCAATATAAAATGATATGCCAGCCTAAGTCACCTAATGTGACTTGTACGGCTGAACCTATAGCTCATAAACCAATTCATGCACACGAGTCAGAACCACCTATTGTGGTCTGTATGACAGGGCTGGGTGTAAATAAGTACGCTCAAGTGCTACGATCATGTGAAGGCTGTGCGAATAATCGCGGGTCACCTACTAGTCGGAACCACCTAATGTGGTCTGTACAATAGGGCTGTGCACCAAACTTGGATCCAAGGTGAGCGTGCGATGTGGGAGGTGAACATCACGTGAAGGACTGTGCCCTGGCCTCTGGTGGGAGCACTAACACCGGGGTGCAGAATAATGAGTTCTAAATGCATCTACGTATAATCATAAACAATGCAACAACTACCATCACATGGTACTCACCTGAAACTTACCTGGCCTTCGCAACGTCATACAATGTTATGCATACACATGCTAATGCATATAATAAAATGGAGTGCAAGCATGACATGGCATTTAGAAGAATGCGCTCATTTGAAATAGTTTCTGGGAAAATGTAAAGCATATATATGTATATATAGAAAACCAAAAGCCCACTCACTGGTATGTGGCAGGGTTGTAACCCCTAAGCCTTACCTAGCTACGCTCATCCTTTGGAAATGTCTCACCTATATGTGAAACAACTAATTTAACGTTAATTTGAAGCACATAACCAAACCGTGTAATAACCTCTCATACGTTGCTCAACTGGCGTGTTTGAATATACCATCGTGACCTACTCAACACCATGAGCATTCCCATATTTTTAGAAAACTTTTATGATGTCCCACATGCCTTCACGCGCTGGCCAAAGCACGACTACACGCGTCGACCAAGCTCAGGCACATGCCTGGCACCCTGACAGAATCCCTAACGGCATTAAGGAATATTCCGTTTAAAAACTAACGGAGTTACCTGACGCCGTTAGTAAATTCCATCAAGGTTGACGGAATATTCCTTGTCTTCTCTGGTGACTTGCTGGAAACCGCCGTCGACCGCTGTTTGCAATGCTTGATTCTAGAAAATTTTCTAAAGCTTATAACTACTTCATTTCTCAAGCAAAATTCACGAATTTTATATGGATTTGAAGCTCTCAACAAGAAGAACATCATCTTACCTATTTGAAGTCCTAAAACCAAAGGAAAACGGTTGGAAAACTCTTGGAAAATTTGGCTAAACTGGAACTTCTCGAAAACACCTACTCTGACGTCAACTTTGTCCCAAATCCCTTCTAAGGTTCCTATAAAGTTGTTTAGGAGCTTCCTCGAGCCTTAAAACCTTGGAAAAAGGCCTCGATCATGACAGACCAACAACCACCTCGTCAGAGTTCAAGAGTTCTCAGGTTCTTATGACACGTTCCACGGCCAAAAGGCATCACTCAACTCATGAGGTTATAAGGAGTACGATGGTGGACTTCAACAATTTGATCTATCACGTTTGGTCAGGGTTATAGATGATGGTCTCTCGGTTGTATGGACAAGAGAAAATTCAAGAAGGAAGGAGAGGGTGAGGTTGTACGTGTGTGTGTGTGTGTTATGGGATTAGGCAATAGAAGAAAATAATATGATCTGATTAGGCCCAAAAGAATAGGAGCCCATATAATTAGTCCAAATTTTACCCGTTTACGGACCTAAATATTCATAACTTTCTCGTTATAACTCTGATTCGAGCCTAGCTCGCGTCAACGTTCTCGTGACGTCGAGTACAATTTAATTACGTCAATGGGAAAAATAATTTAAAACTATATACGTACATCCACATCACCCAGCCAACGAGGGCATAATCATCATTTTCACACATTCGAGGATAAAATATGTATTTATTCGGGACGGGTCGTCACAAGCTACTCCCCTTAAAGAAAATTTCATCCCCGAAATTTCTGTACACTAGTATAGCAACACATTAATATCCATAAAATAGGCGTGAATATAAATCTCACATATGATCCTCCGTCTCCCAAGTGGCTTCCTCCACTGAATGGTTCCTCCACAAAACTTTCACCATGCGCACAGTCTGGTTCCTAAGAACCTTATCATTTCAATCTAAAATCCTCACTGGCTCCTTGTCGTATGTTAAATCTAGATTAATTTCTAATGGTTGAGGAGGTATCACGTGTGATGGATCGGAGACATAATGACGAAGCATAGAGACATGAAAAACATCGTGCAACCTTGATAGTTCTGGAGGTAACTTAAGTCTATAAGCAACTTCACCGACTCGCTCGGTGATCTGGTATGGTCCAATGTATCGAGGACTTAACACGCCTTTCCACGGGGATAGCTTCAGAAATACCCAATCTCCAACTTTATATACTCTGTCAGTGGCATGTTTATCAGCAAGACTCTTCTGTCGATCCTAGGCCACTTTCAGGTTAGCTTTAATTACCTGAATATTTTGGGTAATCTCATCACAATCTTAGGGCCCACTAACACCCTCTCGCCAACTTCTGACCAACATAGTGAAGTATGACAGGACTTACCATAAAGTGCCTCGAAAGATGACATACCAAGAATAGAATGGTAGCTGTTATTGTAGGCAAACTCAATCAAATCCAAACGCTTATGCCAAGCGTAGCCAACTTCAGTACCGAAGATCTTAGCATATCTTCTAGTGTCTAGATAGTTCTCTTAGATTACCCGTCTGTCTGTGGATGATATGCCGTACAATAAAGCAATCTCGAACCAAGAACTTCCTGGAAAACTATCCAAAACTTAGAAGTGAACCTAGGATCCCAATAAAAAATAATACTAACTGGAACCTCATGGTATTTAACAATCCTTGATATAAATAGCTCGGCTGATTGGCTTAAAGAATAGTTCTCTCGAATTGGTATAAAGTGTGCTGACTTAGTCAGTTGATCCAGTATCACCCATATGCCATCATAACCATTTTGTGCATGAGGAAGCTTGTACACGAAATCCATGGTAATATTTTCCCATTTCCACTGGGGAACGGGAAGTGGCTACATTAATCTAAAAGGCTTCTTCCTCTCATATTGGACTTGCTGACAAATTGCACATCGACTCACATATTCAGCAATCTCTCTTTTCATGCTAGGCCAGTAGTAGAAAGGTTGAATAGTGTGATACATCTTGGTACTCCCAGGATGCATCGCATAGGCCGATATATACGCCTCATCAGGAATATCTTTCTTTAGTTCTGCAATATTCGGCACATGCATCAGACTTCCTTACATAAGCATGCCATTAGATTCCCAAATCCTGAGATCTTTCTTTTTCCCGTCTGAAACTGCCTGAATTAACTGCTGAGATTCCTCATCATTCATTTGAGCCTCGAGCACATAATTTTTCAAGATTGTTCTGACTCAAAAACTTGCAAGTAGGGCTTTTTCTCGATCTACCACTCCCAAATCAACTCTAGTAGATCTCAATTCTGTGAGAAGAGGGACACGGCAAGCAAGTAAAGTATTAAGTCGGCCATGTGATTTCCTGCTAAGTGCATCTACCACCAAATTTGCACGACCAATGTGATACTCAATCGTGCAATCATAGTCACTGAGCATTTTTATCCACCTCCGTTGTCGAATGTTAAGATCTTTCTGGGTGAAAAGGTACTCGAGGCTTTTATGATCTATGAAAATCTTGCACTTTTCCCCGTATAAATAATGCCTCCAAATATTCAAGGCAAAAATAATAGTGGCTAGCTCAAGATTGTGTGTGGGGTAATTCATCATGTGGGGCTTCAGTTGTCATGAAGCATAAGCAATCACCTTGCCATGTTGCATTAGCACACAACCCAAGCCACTCAAGGAAGCATCACTATAAATCTTAAAATTACCACTATCGTCTGGAAACGCCAAAACAAGTGTGTGAATGAGACAATACTTTAGCTACTTGAAACTCCACTCACAATCATTGTCCCACTCGAATTTAACATTTTTTCTAGTCAACCTTGTTAGTGGTAAAGTTGTGGTTGAAAAATCTTTAACAAATCGTCGCTAGTAGCCTACTAAGTCGAGAAACGCACCTGGATGACGGTTTGTGGTTGCTCCCAATTTTCAACTATAGCTACTTTCTGTGGGTCCAGCTAAATAGCCTGAGCTGATATTACATGCCCCAAAAATGCCACTTGATCTAACCAAAACTGGCATTTACTAAACTTAGCATATAACTTGTGTTCCCTCAATTTCTTCAAAACAAGGGTGAGATGTTGAATATGCTCTGCCTTAATCTTAGAATACACCAAAATATCATCAATAAAGACAATAACGAAGCTGTCGAGGTATGGCTTAAATACTCGATTCATCAGGTGTATAAAAGCTGCGGGTGCATTCGTTAACCCGAATGACATTACGAGGAACTCATAATGACCATATCGATCCCTAAAAGTCGTCTTAGGGACATCTTCACTTCTGATCTTTAATTGATAATACCCAGACCTCAAATACATCTTAGAGAACACGCAGGCACCTCGAAGCTGGTCAAATAGATCATCTATACATGGCAACGGATAATGGTTTTTAATCATTACTCAATTCAGTTGTCGATAATCGATACATAGCCTTAAAGTCCCATCCTTCTTCCATACAAATAAAATTGGAGCTCCCCAAGGTGAAGTACTAGGCTGAATGAAACCCTTATCAACCAATTCTTGCAACTGGATTTTCAATTCCCTCAACTCAGAGGGAGCCATTCGATAAGGAGTTAAGGAAATAGGATCTGTACCTGGAAGTAAATCAATAGTGAACTCTACTTCTCTATCTGGTGGTAATCTAGGTAAATCGTCCGGGAAAACATCAGGGAAATATCTGACCACCCGTACATCCTCTACACGGATAAGAGTATCCTCGTTTAATACCACGTAAGCCAATAACCCTGACAACCTTTTCTCAATAGCTGCTTGGCCCTCACGGCAGAAATGATGTTGTGTTTTAATCCACTACGTACACCCAGAAAGGTAACCACAGGCAAGTCTGGCCGATGGAAAGTGACCGTCTTCTCATAACAATCCATGTTGGCACGATTATAATGTAACCAATGCATGCCCAAAATAACATCAAAATCAACGATATCTAGTGGAACAAGATTAGCTGGCATGACGATGTCCTCCACCAGAACAGGACATCCTTGATATACCCAACTAACATAACATGTCTCACCTCTAGGCATCGAAAACTCAAACTCATAATTGAGAGGTGTGGGGTAGGGTTGCATTGTATGAACAAATGTATGAGAAATAACAGAGTGTGTGGCACCAGAATCAATTAATACTTTAGCAAAATGGCTAAGAATATTCAACGTACCTATAATTAGATCGGGGTTGTTTTGAGCATCATGCAGAGTGATATGATGGACACGACCCTGTGCCTGCTGTCGACCTCCACGACCTTTGTTACCTTGGTTTCCACATACTTGCATGACTCGTCCATGACCAGGCTAGTTAGGCTGCCTAGTCGATCCAGCACTGCTAGAAGCAACCTCAACATTCTGGGACTGTTCTTCGGGATACCACTGTGATCCACCGCCTGGATATGGCGGATATGACGTGTATACTCCTAGATACTAAGCGTAACCACTCTGATGATATGGATTGTGTGGGTACTGATACTGTCCTTCAGAATATGGAACTATATCACCCTGATAATGATATGCTCCACCATAACCTGTCGAGGTATGACCACTAGACCCTGGAACTTGTTGAAGTAGAACTGCTGGTGGTAAGGTAGGCTGGGGCTTCTGCTAGCTCTGTGGGCACTGATTAGCCTGATGTCCCGTCTGGCCATAAGTAAAACATCCACTGCTACCTCGTCTACACTCCCCGAAATGCCGATTATTGCACCTAGGACAAAGTGGAGCACCTTAACTGCTCGAATCTCTCTGTCTCTGGAATTGGGAACCTCCTGAAAATTGGCCGCCCCTCTGCGGCGTAGTGGAACTAGAGCCCCCACTATAAGAACCAGAACTAGTACCACTTCTCTTAAAACTCTGCATCTTGCGAGGTCCCTATGATGACTAGCCTTTATCTTTATTATTATTTTTCTTTTGGTTATTATCTTTTTCTTCCTCCTCCTCGCTATCATCTGGAGCGTTCTCAGAATCCTCAACCCGAAGTAGAACCTCATAAAACTCCTAATATGTAGAACAGGGAGTCGTGGTCGCCATAGAAAGCCACTTCTTTCGAGTACCCCACTTAAAACGGCCAAGCGTCTCCGCAGAATTTGCAGAAATCTCCAAATAATATCGGGACAAGTCAATAAACTTACGATAATACTCATTAGCTGACATTTTCCCTTGCTTTAGATGCCAGAATTCTTACTTCTTACAATCCACATACTCTGGGGGAACAAATCTCTTCTGAAATAATTGCTTAAAAACCTCCCAATCTGCGGCTTCTTCTGGTGATAATTGAAAAGATTCCTGCCTCCACCAGGATGCAACCTCCTCACCTAAAAGCCAAGTGGTCGTCTCGACCTATCTATCCTCAGGGAAATTCCCCTGTCGCTGCATCACTTGATAAGTTTTCTCGACATGATTGAGCCAACGCTCAGCTCCCTCGGGTCCCTCAGTGCCAACAAAATTATTCAACTTTAAGTTATATACAGTTTCCAAGGGAATCCTCTGGTGAGGATGAAGTGAGGACTGAATGGCACTAGCAATGGCTTCACCAAGTTAGGCAATATCAAGAAAATTAGACTTAGATAAAGCACGTGGCTCTCTACGAGGCAGCATAGTTTTGACTTACGACATCAAAATGATTAGAATACCCACAAAATATGTAGGATTGCCAAGCCTAAGATCTGATACCAAATTGACACACCCTACCCGGAATCGAGGCATGTTGGCCCTCACGTGCGGTGACGTAGCCATAAGCACATTGCGGAAGTGATAGGGATATGAAAGTGTGAGTAATTAAAAACCAAAACTAACTAATTTACACTAAGATAACCATAAAAGGATGCAGAGATGTTTAAAGTAGTAATACAAGTACTCAGAGCGTAGGTCACCTAAATGCAGTCCAGTAAGCTAAATATTAATTATACAAGACAAGAGAGAAATTCCTACATTAGTTGAAGTTTGTAAAAACCACCATAGAGTCCTCGTAGGCCACCAACACAAACGTCTAACTAGAACCTGGAGGGGCACAAAATAGAAAACGTGAGTGGGCAAAAACAAAGCTTTTTAAAACCATTTCTCTTTCCAAATATAATAACCCCTCACCGTAAAACCCGTATAATTTCCCATAAAATAATAATACATACGTATATAAAAATCATGCTTGAGCGTAATGAAAACCAAAGTATATGCCATGCCAAGTATCTCAGTAACAAATATGTAAGCCAAGTGATGTTAATCAATATAAAAGGATATGCTAGTCGGAGTCACCTAACATGACCTATATGGCTGAACCTATAACTCATAAACCAATTCCTACACACGAGTCAGAACCACTTATTATGGTTTATACGACAGGGCTGGGTGTAAATAAGTACATTCAAGTGTTATGATCACGCGAAGGTTGTGCGAATAATTACAGGTCACCTACAAGTCGGAACCACCTAATGTGGTTTGTACAACAAGGCTATGCACCAAACTTGGATCCAAGGTGAGCGTGCGGTGCAAGAGGTGAACATCATGTGAAGGATTATGCCTTATCCACGGGCAGAAGCACTAACACCGAGGTGCAGGATAATGAGCTCCAAATGCATCTACGCATAATCATAAACAATGCAACCACTATCATCACATAGTACTCACCTACAACTTACCTAGCCTCTGCAGCATCATGCAATGTTATGCATACACATGCTAATGCATATAATAAAATGGAGTGCAAGCATGACATGGCATTTAGAAGAATGCGCTCGTTAGAAAAAGTTTCTAGGAAAATGTAAAGCATATATACGTATATATAGAAAACCAAAAGCCCACTCACTAGTATGTAGCAGGTCGTAAGGGTCGTAACCCCCAAGCCTCACCTGGCTACTATCGTCCTCTAGAAACGTCTCACCTATTTATGAAACAACTAATTTAACGTTAATATTAAGCACATAACCAAACCGTGTAATAACTTCTCATTCATTGCTCAATTGGGATGTTTGAATATACCATTGTGACTTACTCACCACCACGAGCATTCCCATATTTTTAGAAAAATTTTCTGATGTCCCATGCGCCGACCACGCAAAGGCACGTGCCTGGCACGCTGACAGAATCCTTAACGGAGTTACCTAACGCCGTCAGTATATTTCGTCAAGGTTAATAGAATATTCCTTGTCTTCTCTAGTGACTCGCCAAAAACCACCGCCTTTAATGCTGGATTCTGGAAAATTTTCTAAAGCTTATAACTACATTTCTCAACCAAAATTCACGAATTTTATATGGATTTGAAGCTCTCAACAAGGGAGAACATCATCTTACCGATTTGAAGTCCTAAAACCTATGGAAAACGGTTGCAAAACTCTTGGAAAATCCGGCTAAATTGGAACTTCTCAAAAACACCTACTCCAACGTCAACTTTGTACCAAATCCCTTCTAAGGTTCCTATAAAGTTGTTTAGGAGTTTCCTCGAGCCTTAAAACCTTGGAAAAAGGCCTTGATCACTATGGACCAACAACCATCTCGTCGGAGTTCGAGAGTTCTCAAGTTCCCGTGTCCCGTTCCATAGCCAAAAGGTATCACTTAACTTGTGAGGTTACTAGGATTACAATGGTGGATTTCAACAATTCGATCCGTGACGTTTGGTTAGCATTATAGGTGATGGTCTCTCGGTTGTATGGACAAGAGAAAATTCAAGAAGGAAGGAGAGGGTGAGGTTGTATGTGTGTGTGTGTGTTACGGGATTGGGCAACATAAGAAAATAATATGATTTGATTAGGCCCAAAAGAATAGGAGCCCATATAATCAGTCCAAAATTTACCCGTTTACGCACCTAAATATTCATAACTTTCTCGTTATAACTCTGATTCGAGCCTAGCTCGCGTCAACACTATCGTGATGTTGAGTATAATTTAATCACGTTAGCGGGAAAAATAATTTAAAACTATGTATGTACATGCACGTCACCCGGCCAACGAGGGCATAATCGTCATTTTCACACATTTGAGGATAAAATATGTATTTATTCAGGATGAGTAATCTGTCCTTCACCATTTTTACAGAATCAGTTCAACTCGTCATCCATCATTTTTGCAAAATCAGTTCAACCCATCATTGACCATTTTTGCAAAATCAGTTCAATTCGTCTTCAAACATTTTTATAGAAGCAGTTCAAACAGTCCTAGACGATTTTTGCAAAATCAGTTCAACTTGTCGTTGACCATTTTTGCAGAATCAATTCAACTCGTCTTCGACTATATTTGCAGAATCAGTTCAATCAGTCCTCGACCATTTTACAGAATTAGTTTAACCCGTCCTCGACCATTTTTGTTGAATCAATTTAACCCGCCTTTGGCTATACTTGTAGAATCAGTTCAATCAGTCATCGACCATTTTTGCATAATCAGGTCAACTCTTCCTCGATCGTTTTTTCAAAATCAGTTTAATTAGTCATCGACCATTTTTGCAGAATCAGTTCAACCCATCATTGACCATTTTCACAGAATTAATTCAACCCATCTTCGACCATTTTTGCAGAATCAGTTCAATCAGTCATCGACCATTTTTGCAGAATCAGCTCAACCCGTCATCGACAATTTTTGCAAAATCAGTTCAATCTGTCCTTAACCATTTTTTGTGGAATCAGTTCAACACGTCTTCGACTATTTTTGTAAATCAGCTTTAAATATATGTAAAATCAGTTTGGTATATTTTTTTTAAGTCAAACCAATTCATATAATTTGTTAGTATAAACAGTTTATATTTTTCCAAAAGAAAATAATTTAAAAATAAAAAATAGCTTAAAAAATTAAGTGGGAAGTGGGCCCCATCCATCCCTTCCATCTACCATCCCACCTCCTGACCTCCCATCCCTCTTCGTCACCCCTAAACTCATAATCCCTCATTATTCACGACTTCATCTTCTCCAATTTGTTTTTTCTTCTTCTTCGAACAAATTTCAGAAAGAAAATTTCAGAATTTTCAATCTAGAAGTCGGTTTGACAAACAGTTTTTTGCTAAGGAATCAGTGAATCTAACCCAACTAGCTAAGGTAATTTTTAGAAACGTGCATTCTGGTTTTGAAAACCCTGAGGTTTGAGATTCTTTGACTAATTAGGCTCAAATTCTCATGTTTACTAGTTTTCTTGGGTTTGTTTCTGACATTTGAATTTTCATTGGTGCAACTAAGAATTATTAGAAGGATTGAGAACCACTTTTCACTTCTCATTCTTCGTTCTTCTTCCTCAGTAGGTTTGAAATTGAGAAACAGAGAGAACAAAACTGGTGGTGGCCATGAATCCATGACTGTTCAATATTTTTTTGCAGATAAACTTCACGATCAGACTCACATTTCTTGCTTGCATTGACGACGCCAACTCGCCCTTCGAAGTCGTTTAATTTGAATCACTGGAATCGACAATGACTCGCCCAGTGAAATTAAACATGAACTTAGATCCTTGAATCAAATGTAAAAAATAGAGAAAGAAATTGGAACAAAATCAAACAGAGACAAAATAAAGTCAGTGTTATGCCCCTGACCCAGAGTCATTGGGACCCCATACCCGGTACACGAATAAAAGTAAAACTAAAACTAAAAACATAAAACAAAGGTTCTCACAACAATGGCTCTTCATAACTACATACAGAGGTATTCTGAACGTGACCGTCATTTTGATGACCCCAGGGACTTTTGTGAAGAGAGCGATAGTAGTGATGATGATGATGAAGAATACCAAAATTATCAAGTTGAAGGATCATATGAGATATAAGCATTAAGAAATAGAATAGCGGCAAGTTTGATGAATGCATCTACTTAGACTACTTGCAAGTACATTAACAATATTGTACTAATGAATTCTAGTTGTTCAGTCTAAAATACTTCAATTGAAGTAGTTTGTCATACTAATTAATATTTAAGATAAAGTTTATAAATATTTTTCTTTTAAAAATAAAGCATATTTAGTAATTCACCTTTATTTGTTAAGAAAATTAAATTAATGGCACATCTAGTATTATACCCTTTTTGGTCATTTCACACAGTCACAGCTGTTTTACATAAACGTTTACCAAACACTATCATACTTTTTTTTTTTTTTTTTCTTTTTCCAAAAGCACTTTTACAAAAAAGTTTACCAAACACTCTTTACTTTATTTCACAGCTGCTTATTCTCATAGCACAGCAGAAGCAATTTTTTTTCAAAGCACAACAATACCAAACCAGCCATTAGTCTTTTTGCACCTGCCCATTGTACATAAAAAATGAAATTTATAAATTGCACACTAAGCATTCCACTTTTTTTTGCTTGCTGATTATTATGGTGTCATTTTTTTTGTTTGGCTGATAGAATTTGGTTTCACGAATTGAACTATGCTTGGTCATTACCATCACTTTGGTACTTACTGATTAACAAAAAAAATTAAGTTAATCAGTGTAGTTATAATTCTCTTATATCCATCAGTATCGTTTTACCCCTATAAATTGTACAGGAAGAAAATCAAGAGTTAGGTTCCTTAAAATCAAGAGTTGGGTTCCTTAGTCAATAGGGATTAAAAATGGTGGATTTCAATTTCGGTTACTATGACATCGTTATGCATGCCATATTGGCATATTGCCACTTTCGTTGAAGAATTTAGCATCCAATTTGCACAGATGTGAGCAAATCTCTCATACAATTTTTACTATTTTTCCTTTAAAACAACAATGAAGATAAAATGGGAAAATAGAAACTATTAAAAAATTCAAAAAATATGACATGTGATTTCATTTCTAAATATGCTGATAACATTTAATGTCCTTAAATCAAAATTTTCATATTTATAAGTTTTCAGTCAAAGTTATAAGCTAGGTAGGGATGAACTCCTAATATATGAAGCAAGGCAAAATATGGACAATATGGACATATGTAATATGAAGCGAAGCAAAGCAAAATATGGACAATATGTACATATGTAAACATAGCGTCTACGTGTGAAATCGAAGCCATGCTTGCCACCCATTTGCTTGCACTTGATGCTTTAGATTTTCATGGTTAATCTGCAAGTAATGATTATAAAATAAGAAATCTAACTAATTAAGATGGGAATAATGCACTATAATGCACAATCCCAAATATAAATGTTGTATGCAATTTAACCTAAATACCTTTAACTTTGAAATTTTCCCATATCAATACTTTTACTCCAGTTACTTTTATAATACTAAAAGATAAATAATTTGTCAAGTTTGAGGTAACAAATTGTAATCATGTTTACAAAATTAAATAGTAAGAAATGTTACCTTAATCTTATACTTTAACCTTTGTACTTTGAGATGAGTGTGATGCTTGTAAAACTAATAAAAAATGCAATTTTATTTCTATTTGAAAATTTAATGCAATTTGAATTTATAGTATACTTCCATATGAAAATAAGAGAAGAGTTACCGTATTTAGAAAAGTTGTTTGGTCACTATTAATCTTTTTCCTGAACCCATAAATTGTTTTTTTTTTTTTATAATTTTATAATTTGAGAAAATTGATTTGTAGAATTTTTTTTTAATTTTATAATTTGAAGAATAGAGAATGCCATTAAAAATAAATAGGTAAGAAATGGTGTTGTACCTAATTTGTTAGACTTTATTCCAAATACGTATGATGTAAGGAGTTGTTGAAGGTTTTAATTCTTCTACAGCCTTTTTCATGCGCCACCTATATATTAAAGGCATATATAATGTTAGATATCTTGTAACAAATTTAATAAAGAATTTAGAATACATACTACTCATGCTTCTTCTTTTTCCACTCTTTGAGAATCAGTTGGTTTAAATCAGTAGTTTTTACTCCTATAAATATCTCCCAATCAGGTGTAAAAATAAAGACACATTTGTTTGGAGAGTCGTACATCTTCACCTTCAGGTGATGGACCATATTTTCTTCACTGGTGTAACCCAGTGTCGTACAACTTCACTTTCGAGTGATGGATTTACCTTCGGGCGACTATGATACCACTACTAAGCACATTACACACACACACACACACACATGCATGTTTTATGAATGTTTTATGGCATGTTAGGTGTGACAAACCATCCCTAATTTTACGTTTTTATTAATTTTAAAAGCATGAATTTATGAAAATGCCCTAAAGGCAAGGACTTTGGCTTCCGTTAACCATCGGTTTGAGAGATGTGGGACTTATTCTTTTAGTGTATCCTCGTAGTACTCGTTGGTACGAACGAATAGGCAAAAGACGTTTGCGAGTTCGGATTATAACTGTATAATTACGGACGTTTGAAATTGGTTATTCAAGGTTTAGTTTTAATTAAATTAAATCCCCACCTTATGGGGTGAAGCCCGATCAGATTTTAGGCACTTTAAAGGGGACCAATTAGCTACAAGGTCAAGGGGACCGATCAAAAAAAAAAAGAAAAGAAAAAGAGAGAACGGAGAAAGCTCTCAGCTTTCCTGTGAACCACCCACCGCGACATCCTGTTTTCCAAGGCCAATTTCGGCCAACTCCGGTGGAGTTTTTCTAAAAAAACCCAAGTAAGAACCATCTTGATTAACCACTGTATGAGACAGTTCTGAGGCCATGAAAATCGACGATTCTCAAAGTGCTCCGGTCACCTTTTTTAATTTTCTAGCGAATCGACAAAGTGATGGCCGATGCCACCACTTGGGCTTTGTAGCCCATCATCCCAAGAGAAAATCCCAACCAACCTTGACCCCGTTGGATCACCGTAGATGACGAATCGACGCCGGGACGGTTTAGGCACCCACCGGCTTCATGGGCAAAATTGACCATTTTTGTCCATTTTTGGACTTCATGGCAGGTATGAAAGTTGTTCCTCTCATTGAGATCTCCATTTCTGTGAAATTTGAGAATTTTTAGAAATAGTGGAATTTTCCGGCAAACCATGGCGGCGCGTGGGGCAAGACCCCACTTGGCCATCTTAGGCTAATTTTGATGACCCGATTCCATATATTGTCATCTGCTTAGTGAAATTTTAATGTTTTAATGAAAATTCGTCGTTGATCACCTAGTTGGCCACCACGAGGTCCTTGCATGAATTGACGATCTGACCGTTGGATCGTCACCAAACTTTAATACATTATGGTATGTAATATTTGAGTATATTAGAAACTTACGGATTAGAAATATGACATATGGATCTTCCCAAATTGGATTTGTAAGTTCGTAAAATAAAACGTTGACCGCCACTTGAATTGGCAATTGGCGGAGATCCAACCGTTGAATTGTAATGAAACTTTAGTATTATGTTCTAGAAGTTTAGTGTGGATCTTTAGAAGTTTCGGATCAAAAATCCCAGATGCAGATCTTCCGAATTATGCTACGTAGTGTTGTGGACCCTACAGTTGATCTTTGACCGAAGGTTGACTTTTGGTCAATGGATCTCAAATCATTCTAGAACGTCCTTAGGATGTGTTTTATGTAAACTATGGGTTCTATGGATAAGAGTTCTGAGACGTGACTGAATAATTGTTCTAGGTGAGGATCCTTCGTGATGTCTCGATATTCGTGCTTGGGAGTTGTAGCGTGGACCTAAGGTGAGTAGGCCTTTTCCCTTCTATCGTACATCTATATATATATATATATATATGTATAAGATTGACATCTCCACAAATGTTTATAAATTGAATATTTCATATAATTTCTGTGAATGCTTTGGAGGACTAGTACGAACTACGAATGGCTTGATCCCTATTTAGGGTACGTAGGTAGTTTAATTAGACGTTAGATGCAGCCATATAATAATTGAGACTAAATAATTGAGACAATAGCCTTGTTTGGGGAATTGAGCAATGTGAGGGATATTGGTGGAAAATGTGAGATTTAACCTTATCACCGATGTTGGTCATACATCAATGTGTGAAGAATCAAGAAATTAAAGTAAGGAAACGTAAGTAATGATAGTTAATTAAACTAGTGTCTAGTTGGGCTTATCACCGACAATTATTCCCGAAATTAAATAGTTTGGAAGTGGGGCGTTATAGATTATGCATTTCACGCCATGTTGTGTGTGTGTGTGTGTATTTGGAAACACTATGTTATGGTTGACTATTAGATAGCATCATGGCATATCCATATGTATATTATCTGCACACAATTATTGTGTTTGCTTTGAAGTGCAAAGGTGAACGCAAGACACACAAGTAAGTTTAGGTGAGTTTATGGTATTAGTTGAAATGATGGAGTTATGGCATGACTACATTTATGTTTTAGGCAACTCCGACACTGTCGTACAGGTTACAATAATAGGCAACTCCACCTTGTCGTACAGGTTGCCCATGAGTCGTACATGTTATATTAGATGTAGTTAGAGCTCATAAACCTGCACCCCGGTGTTAGTTCTCCCGCCAGTGGCCAAGGCACAAAACTTCACGTGATGTTCCCCTCCCGCACCTTACGCTCACCTTGGATCCAAGGTAGGTGCACAGTACTGTCGTACATACCATAATAGGTGGTTCTGACTCGTAGGTGACCCGCGATTATTCGCACAGTCTTCATGTGATCGTAGCACTTGAGTGTATTTATTTAAATCCAGTCCTGTTGTACAGACCACTTTAGGTGTTTCTGACTCGTGTGCAGGTATACTTATTGACCTATTGGCTAGCATGTTATTGACCTATTGGCTAGCATGTTGATGAGCTATTGGCTAGCATATTGATGAGCTATTGGCTAGCATGTTCTTTAGCTATTGACTAGCATGTTGATGAGCTATTGGCTAGCATGTTGATAAGCTATTGATTCAGCCATACAGGTCACAATAGGTAGATCCAGCTGACATACCATTTCATATTGATTTATTTCACCTGGGTTACTTATTCTTGTTGAGGTATTTGACACGGCATAACTATGAGACTGTTATTTTGGTTATGGTTTTGAGTTATAGTCACGCCTGTTATTTTCTGGGAAATTATACAAGTGTTACAAAGACGGGTTACTGCCTTTGGTAATTGAAATTGAGTTGAAAAGTTTAGTTTTGATCACTCACATTTTCTATTTTTGCACCCCTCCAGGTTCTAGCAGTAGAGTTTCGTATCGACGAGGATTCGTGGCATTTTTCAATACATATGTCTTCTTATGATGGTATAATCATTATCTTACCTTACTATACTATACCTATGCTCTGTATCACGCGTGAAATGGGTCTAGACCCTTTCATCTCGCACTTATGTACTTAAGCACTTTTAGGTTTTAATTTATTCACATTTTATACACTATCACACTTGATGGCTTCGTAACCTTCCAGGTGTTGGCCAGCATAGCTCGATTCGGGGTCCTAGTGGACATTTTGGGTTGGGTTGTGTCATTAGGGTTTTTGGAAAACCTACTACATATTATGCTATATGATTTTTCTAAAACTGGGGGTTAGTACGTTTGCAGAGAAGTTGGTTTTAGTTATTATTTATATTTAAACTTGGTCCACTCACCTTTTGTTTTGCGCCCCCTTTAGAACTTAGAAATGAGGCATGCGATTCCAGCGTTGAGGCATTCTTATATTAGTAGCTTCGAGTCCTCCTCTCGGTGTTGGACTCCTTTCTTTATAATCCCACATTTATACAATATTCCTTTCGCTTATAATCTTAATTAATTGTATGCTCTGAACATATCCATGCATTCTCATATTTTTAATATTTAACATTACATGTTTTTATCTACGTTTGTTTCTTTTAGGCACAAATTGCATGCATCTTTTACATGTTCTTAGCATAAGCATATTAGAATGGCTTTTGTCACCATCGAGTGTTGGCCAGTGCGTGTCCATCCTAGTGATTTGGAGGATAGTGGGATCCGGGCATGTCAATTTTGAGATGATTGATTACATAACCTTGTCAATTCCATGTTTCATTATACACTAACTCATTAGATTTCTTCAAGAGCAATTAAACACCTTTGGGCAGATTAATAATTCAATTCTTTCAAATAAGTTAGGTTCAATTTTACTTGAACAACAAGCAATCATAATGCCAAACACTTTTGAGCAGATTAGCCTTTATGACCCTTGTAGTTATATTCATCAGTTTTTGATCTTAGAGTCACGATCCGTGTGAATTCTCCTTTTCATTAGTCCTTCACTGAGGGTTGTATTCCTGCAGATGATTTAGCCCAAGATCACAAAAACATGTATGTGTGTGTGTGTGTGTGTGTATAACTTCATATATATACATATGAATTAAATTGATCGTGCAGATTACAACATGCAGAGATGTATAAATATTATACAAACTTGAACACAGCGGAAGCAATTTTATACAGGTATTTTAAATCACCAAATACTGAACCGCAACCACACTGAATGGCTCTTATACCATATGTAAGATTAAACCAAGATCACACATTATGAAACTAGCTAGGGTTACAAGTGAAACAATATATATACACATATATATATATATGTACACACACATATATATACACACACACACACACATATATATATATATATACATATATATATATATATATATGCATACGTACAGCCTGGCATTTATGTCATGCATGAGTTAATCACAAAAGAACTTACCTGCAGCCATAGATGCTATTGAACAAAGTAGAAGTAATCTTCTACTTCCAGTACCTCTCAATGAACTTCACAATCGAAATAGGCTTGTAGTTTTCGTGAGTTTTAATCGATATGGAAGTAGGGACTACCTTTAATTTTATAGCTTGGTTTCAATCAATTCCTCACTATTTTCGTAAAGGATATTCACCCAAATACTATCAAATCAATTAGTCCTACCATGATACTTATTACCACTCCAATATATTTGTAACACTAGGCCTCCGAGAATCCTTAAGCGTATCCATGACTTGTAAGTCAAGTCATCTTAGTTCTCCATTATTCTTGGCATAACTCATTGTCATTCACATAAGAGTTTTACACAGCACCCTTTCCCCTCTGGTCATCTCACCCCCGTCTCCTCCTCCTTCCTCTCCCATCGACTGCACCCATTTCACTCTGGTTTCATGGCCACACGATTAAATTCAATTGCCAGAATTAATGGGTTTGTTGGCTCTGGAGGCAAAGCTCCTGAGATGATACTAGTCCTCAAAGAACAACATGCAATGCAAAATATTCCTCACGTGCTTATTATAATGGTGCACTAGTGAGAGCCTTTGTCTTTTTAGCCAACAAAAACAAAAACAAAAGAACCTAGGGAAGGCAAAAGCAAAGTCTATAAAAGAAAAAAGAGCAAAATCATCTTTGCTTGATACTTCCATATTACAATTAGATCGATTTGGGAACACTAGTTAATCTAATGCATATTCATTCTCACTCGTGTCTCTGGTGTTTCAAATTTATTATTTTTTTATTTCAAGTAAATGAATATGTCATCAAATTAAGGAGAAAAAAGTTATATGAACAAGAGAGAGCATCTATATATTATAGTGGAATGCTAGAGAGACCAAAAATTTAAACCAAATGATGTGTCACTAATAGGAAATAAGCATGTTAATCAACGTGCAATAATCCAATCATCAACAACCACTAGACCTGGCATTCATGTCGTATTTTTCGTGTTCGTGACATACCCGATATCTTAAGGGGTGTGCTATGCACACACCCCTTTTTACTTCTCACACACCCTTTGTTAATTTTTGTCCGTTGATCTTCTTTTATTCATTCGATCCTACGGTTGAAAATTAGAAGGGTGTGTGAGAAGTAAAAAGAGGTGTGTGGATATCACACCCCTATCTTAACGGGTCATGTCGTGTAATACCCGTTAAGGTAAATGGGTAATATGACCTAGCCCAAAGTCGACCCATTAATATTATCAGGTAATATGACCCGACTCATTACTCGTTAAAGGAAAATATTTTAAATCAATAAATAATAAAAATGAAAAACATAACTTGGCATAAAAAAAAAATGGAAAACATAATACTATATTGGTATGCACCATTGTCACATAAATATTACTTCAAATCATAAAGAAAAAAAAAAAACAACTATTACATACCCAAAATGAGAGCCTAATGAAAAAAATATTAGTACATTACTCTAAAATACCAAATGTTCAAGGATATGCAAAATGAAGGGAGTTGTGTGTCAAGGTTGAGGAACCTTGCACGTTTTTTACAATAAAAATTAAAAAGGCGATGTAACCATCCTCAAAGGAAAACTAATGAAAAACTAATGAAAAAAGCTTCAAAAACTTTGAATTTTAACCAAAAGTCATGTACTAACTTTATTTAATGGTTACGACAAAACTTAATGTCAAACCAGTCCAATAAACAGGCCCAAACAAAGTAATTTATCAAGCTTCCCATTTTACCCCTAAAGTCAATTATTGACCCGTTTATTTCTGTCCGTCGCCTTGGACTTGGTGGTGAAAAGCTGATTCACTTCAGTTGGCGCTTTCCTGCCCTCGTGATTCCATGAAATTCAATCAATTGCTGCTTCTGCTATTCTTATCGCAAACTCCAAATCCCAAACTCCTAAGCCCAAATCAGAATGGGTAGCAAAAGCAAAAGCAAGAGAAGAAAGCGATTGGAGGACTCAACCGACGATGGTAAATTACTTTGGTTAATTAGATCTGCTGTACACGTTCTCATACTTGGACCGTTTTTTGGACTGCTTTTGTGTTAAATTTGTATAATTAATTAATGATTGGGTTTGATTAATTTGTAAATTTATACATATGGGAAAGGAAATGGTTGCACTTCTCTGCTTTGGTTATCAGCGAATGAACTTGTTAAGTAGTCTGTGGATTTGAAAATTAGTATTGAAATAAACGGCTATGCATTATGTTTGGATTAATATTTAAATATTAGGCTTGAATGAAGACAAGCCCAAGGATGCTAAAATTAATTGAAGATTTGCCTGAGGCCCAGCATTGAGCTCAGAAGCAAACTGAAGTCTTCTCAGCCAAGACAAAAGGCATGTGTCCATAATGGAAGTGACAAGTGATGAAGACCAACCTACTATCAGCCAAAAAGCACTTTCTAGTGGCATTACAAGTCAAAAGCTGATAACTCACTACCTTCCTAGTGTTTTCGGGCAAGAGCAAAAGCTACAGCAGTCAGACTAAACTGCCTATAAAAGGGAAGATAGGCCCTAGAGACAAGGACACTCAACCAATCAAATAAACAAGCAAACAAACTCTGCTCTCAAGCCAATTCTTGCTCTTCAAGCCTAAAATCAACTTAGATTCAGTCTTTTCAGCAATAGTTTCCTTACAAAAGCTATGTTTTGTCTAGTATAAAAGCTCTACTACCTCCCTTAGTATTGTAGTATCAATTCCCTCGTTTAAACCTGTTTACCATCCATCATTTTTTTAGCATACAACCCCTGTAAACTCAAAGAGAAGTGGATGTAAGAAGTTCAACCTTGCCAGACAAAGTGAAATCTTGCCCGAGTCTCTTTGTTTGTTCTCTAAATTAGTAGATCTATTGATTAATGCACTCTTCAGCATGTATTCAAGTCATTTCCACTTGTTTTTCTATTTTAAGAGTCTCATTTGCATCTGAATCTGGTTAGCTTAATGGGTATGGTTTCATTTAGAGCAATTTGGAACCAAACAAATGACTTAAGGGGCTCTGGACACCCTTCATTTGAACATACAAGATTATGAACTAAAAGTCTTTGCTCATAAGGCAAGAAAAAGAACTTAATACAGACTTAACTCATCTGTGACAATCCTTTGATATCAAGAAGTTTGAGTAACTTGGGCGCAAGTAATCCTTTTAAAACACACTTGTTCTACATCTACTATACTGAGATAACAATGGCATGCTTAAGCATTTAGTTAGTTTTGATTGCGAGCCTCAAGGCCTACACTTAAGGCACCACAAAGGCACCTTTCAAAACTAACTTTAAGCTCTTATTGCAACATGCAAGGCAAGTAAGAGCCTGACTACCAAACATACACATTCAAAGTGCCAATCCCTTGAGGAGCTGTGCTAAGGTCCAAAGAACTTCTCCAAAGAAATCTTTGTCCGAACATAATTTTGGCATGCCCAGTGGGATCTCATTAGTCTTGTATGCTAAAAATAAAGAGAAAGGACAGAACCTTCAGGTGGAACACAGAATACGGACCAGCCCAGTATCTACCAAGATAAAAAATGACAGTTCATCCAAAAGATTTCCCCTCCCTACAAGGACCAGCTATTTTACAAAGCCTGACTTCATTTGAGAAGTCGGGAAGAAAGGTGACCAATGAAGACTTACAAGCTACCATGGTGCAGGTGTTGAAAAGTATTGAGAAAATCTCTCTAGAGACCATAAAAGAGGTGAGCAGACTCTGTTCCTTAACAAGAAGTTTGCAGAGAATACTAGATCTGGAGTACTCTACTCCAAAAAATAGTTATGCTAAAGAGATGATGACAGAGGTAAGCCCTGAGAAGGAACCAACTATTCCCTTATTTCCCGTACTTAAAGAAGAGAAGGAAAGAGGAAATGAGAAAGTAGGGCTTGGGACCAGCCAGCTAATATTAGGAGAAATCCTGGAGACAGAGTTGCTCGACCCACTACTATCCTTACTAGATAGTAGGGGGCAAGCCTGGCAAGACAAGAAGAAGTACATAATGAAGCAACAAGTTGGAGAATCCAGTGGAAAAGTTGTGTCCACAACTGCGGGCAAGCCTTTTCCTTATAGGCCACCACCACTGGCTAATAAAGAAGGAGGGGCCAGATGGAGATAGCTTGATCCAAAGAATGAGGCTTTCTTGGGCAATGAGCGTAGCTTGAAGTGGGAACCTTTTTACACCCCACATATTAATACAACCAACCAGCAACTTAGAGATGAGTTAGCCGAGTTGAGAAGATTGGTGGTCCAAAATGCTTAACCCCATGCTCGCCCGTTGTTCAGGATCACCTACCAGAAGCCCTATCCCGAGTATATTGATGAGCAAAATCCTTTTCCCCTCAACTTCAAGATGCCTGCGTTTCCAACGTTTAGTGGAGAAGATGGCAATGTGTCCTCTAGATATCACATCTTTAAGTTTTCCAATTACTGTGTGTGTGACAACCCGTCCTTAATTTTACGTTTTTATTAATTTTAAAGGCATGAATTTACGAAAATACCCTAAAGGCAAGGATTTTGATTTCCATTGACCAGCGGTTTGAGAGATGTGGGACTTATTCTTTTAGCGTATCCTCGTTGGTACGAATGCATAGGCGAAAGCTGTTTGCGAGTTCGGATTATAACGGTATAGTTATGGATGTTTGAAAATGGTTATTTAAAGTTTAGTTATAAATTATTTGAATTCCCACCTTGTGGGAAAGTGGCCTAATCAGATTTATGTTAGTAAATGACCAATTAGATAAAGGAGTGAATGACCAATCAGAATGGGAGGAAGGAGGGCAGCAGCCAATCAAAGAAAGGGAGAGAAGCTCCCAGCTTCTTCTTCCCGTGCACAACCCAAAACCACCTTCGCGACCTTTCATTTTCTAATGCGGATTCCGGCCAACTTCGATGGAGCTTTTCGATGCCACCACCACCATCTTGAAGCTCTCATTCCTCTCTACGAAACCCAACCAAGAACCACCTTTATAAATCACCAAATGTGGCAGGGCGAAGCCACGAAATCCGACGCGTCAAAACCATGTTCGGCCACTCTTTTCAATTTTTCGACGCGTCAAAACCATGATCGAAAATCCAAGATGCGGATCTTCTAGATTGAGTTACGTAAGGTTATGGACTCTACCGTTGATCTTTGACCAAAGGTTGACTTTTGGTCAATGGATCTCAAATTATTCTAGAACGCCATTGGGATGTGTTTTATGTAAATTATGGGTTCTATAGATAGGAGTTCTAAGACGTGACTGAATGATTGTTCTAGGTGAGGATCGTTTGTGACATCTCGATATTCGTGCTTGGGAGTTGTAACGCGGACCTAAGGTGAGTGGGTCTTTTCCCTTCTATCGTGTGTATATATATAAGATTGACATCTCCACAAACGTTTATAAATTGAATATTTCATATAATTTATGTGAATGCTTTGGAGGATTAGTGCAAACTACAAATAGCTTGATCCCTATTTAGGGTACGTAGGTACTCTAACGAGATGTTAGATGCAGCCATACAATAAACGAGACTACTTAATTGGGACAATAGCCATGTTTGGGGAATTGAGCAATGCAAAGGATATGGGTGGAAAATGTGAGATTTAAACTTATGATTTTGGTCGTTAAATGTTGGTCATAAATCAATATGTGAGGAATCAAGGAAATGAAGTAAGGAAACGTAAGTAATGATGGTTAATTAAATTAGTGTCTAGTTGGGCTTATCACCGATAATTATTCCTGAAAATAAATAGTTTGGAAATGGGGCGTTACAGATTAAACATTTCACGCCATGTTATATTTATATATTTGGAAACACTATGTTATGGTTGAGTTTTGGATTGCATCATGACATATCTATATGTATATTATTTCACATAATTACTGTAAATGCTTTGAAGTGCGAAGAGGAACGCAAGACAAACAGGTAAGTTCATGTGAGTGTATGGTGTTACTCAATTATGTTTTTAGACAATTCCGACATTGTCGTACAGGTTGCAATCATAGGTAACTTCGACACTGTCGTAAAAGTTGCTTATGAGTCATACATGTTATGCTGAGATGCATTGAGAGCTCATAAACTTGCACCCTGGTGTTAGTGCTCCCACCTGTGGCCAGGGCACAGTCCTTCACGTGATGTTCACCTCTCGTACCTTACGCTTACCTTGGATCCAAGGTAGGTGTACAATCCTATCGTACAGACCACAATAGGTGGTTTCGACTCGTAGGCGACCCGTGATTATTCGCACACTTGATCGTAGCACTTGAGCGTATTTATTTACACCCAGTCCGGCCGTACAAACCACTTTATGTGGTTCCTACTCTTGTGCAGGTATACTTATTGAGCTATAGATTCAGTAGTACATGTCACTATAAGTGACTCCGACTTCTGTGCTAGCATTGATTGATGAGTTATGGATGAGTTGTATAGGTCACGTGAGGTGACTCCAGCTAGCATGTTGATGAGCTATTAATTCAACCATACAGGTCATGTGAAGAGACTCCAACTAGCATGTTGATGAGCTTTTGTCTAGCATTTTGATGAGCTACTGATTCAGCCGTACAGGTCACGTGAGGTGACTCTAGCTAGCATGTTGATGAGCTATTGGCTAGCATGTTGATGATCAATTAATTCAGCCGTACAGGTCACGCGAGGTGACTCTGACTAGCATGTTGATGAGCTATTGATTCAACCATACAGGTCACGTGAGGTGACTCCGGCTAGCATGTTGATGAGCTATTGGCTAGCATGTTGATGAACTATTACTTCAGCCGTACAGGTCATGTAAGGTGACTTCGGCTAGCATGTTGATGAGCTATTGGCTAGTATATTGATGAGCTATTGATTCAGCCGTACAAGTCATGTGAGGTGACTCTGGCTACCATGTTGATGAGCTATTAGTTTAGCCGTACAGGCCACAATAGTTGGTTCCGGATGATATACCATTTCATATTGATTTATTTCACCTGGGTTACTTATTCTTGTTGAGATATTTGACACGACATAGCTGTGAGACTGTTATTTTGGTTATGGTTTTGAGTTATAGTCACGCCTATTATTTTCTGGGAAATTATACAGGTGTTACAGCGAGGGGTTACTGCCTTTAGTAATTGAAATTGGTTTGAAAAGTTTTGTTTCACTCACTCACATTTTCTATTTTTGCACCACTCCAGGTTCTACCAGCAGAGTTCCGTATCGACGAGGATTCATGGCACTTTTCAGTACAAATGTCTTCTTATGATGGTATAATCATTATCTTACCTTACTGTACTATACATATGCTCTGTATCACACATAAAATGGGTCTAGACCTACTTACCACGCACTGGTGTACTTAGGCACTTTTGGATTTTAATTTATTCACATTTTATACATTATCACACTTTATGGCTTCGTCACCTTCCAGGTGTCGGCCAACATGCCTCGATTCGGGGCCCTAGTGGACATTCCAGGTCAGGATGTGTCAATGTGGCATTTCAAGACAATCCTAGCTATAAGTTAAGATTGTTTGGGAACTCGTTGGTTGGCCTAGCGTCTAAATGGTATTCTCTATTGCCCCCCAATTCTATTGCTAATTAGGGGCAAATGGAGATGGCTTTTCATGAACAGTTCTATAGGATGGAGCCTGAGATGACTATCAACGATCTAGTTGAGGTGAAGCAATATGAGTATGAGTCCACAGAGGACTTCATGATGAGGTTTAGGAGAACAAGGATAAGGTGCCAATTTCCTATCAACCATGCCCAACTTCTATTTATTGCTTAAAAGGCATTGAGGCTGCCTTTGAGAAGAAGTTTTATGATGTATAATTCATTGAGTTGCAGGAGCTGGTAATTGCTGCCACAAAGTATGAGAAGCTGTTGATTGAAGAACAATAAGTGAAGTTGTTGATTGCAATAGCTGTAATTGCTACCACTTATGGAGCCTTGCTTAGTAGAGATTGGATTCACCAATGTATCTCGGTGCCCTCCGCCGCCCTGCATCAATAAGTAGCAGTTTACCACAGGGTTGGGACAAAGATTTTGGGAGATGGTAAAGGCTGAATCATGACCATTTCTCCCTACAGCCAATATTGTAGAAGCCAGCTTTTATAATGCCAGTGTTGGGATTTTGCAGTGCCTAAGAGCTGATGAGACCAGCCGCTCGACTAAAGTGACTACCCAAAAGCTCTTAGAACAAATGTTTCTCACTAGGGAAGAATATGATAGACCCTATATCGTCCTGGCTCCCCAACACAAATAATGTCAGAACAAAGAAAAAAGGACCAAGTAGTTGCAGTAAGGTTCTTAATCAAAAAACTGTTGGTGTATGGGAGAGAGAGAAAGCAAGAAAGGGAGAGCTCATCCAAGAAAGAAGCTTCAATTAGCCAAAATACCGGAGAAAAAGAGTTTTTTGAGAAAGAGATAAAGGCAGCCATACACATGGCTGAGTGTATATATGACTTGGATTGGCTCGATGACATGTCCGAGGGCTTAGAGTTAATTGAATTTTTGTGTACAGAACTTGACAAGCCAGCACCAGAGGTACAAAACCCTTAGAAACCATTGATTTGGGAACTAAGGAGGATCCAAGGCCTATACAGATCAATGGCCTATTGGAAGCAGAAGATCGGGCAAAGATAGTTAACCTTTTACACGAGTTTAAAGATTATTTTGCTTGGCATTACACTGAAATGCCAGGTTTAGATTCAACCTTAGTAGAACACATGATGCCTGTTAAGGAGGGATATAAACCTGTAAAGCAAGCACCACGAAGAAAGTTAAAAGAGATAGAAGAAAAGTTCAAAGAATATATTGAAAGGTTGGTAAAGGCTGGGTTTATTAGGCCTGCCAAGTATGTTGAGTGGTTGGCCAACATTGTACCTGTATTAAAAGCTATAACTAATGCAGTTCGGTGTTGTGTTAACTATAGAAAAATTAACAGAGACACGCCTAAAGATGAATACCCCATGCCCATGGCTGACCAATCTGTACATGCAGTTGCAAAACACAAAGTTCTATCTTTCATGGATGGAAATGCTGGTTATAATCCGATAAATATGGCTAAAGAAGATATACATAAAACAACTTGTAGATGCCTGGGACATGTTAGAGCATATGAATACTTGGTAATGCCATTCAGGCTCAAAAATGCTAGTGCAACTTGTCAAAGAGCAATGAATGCCATTTTTCATGACTTGATTGGCCATAGCATGGAAGTATACTTTGATGACATCGTGGTGAAGTCTAAAACTAAAGAACAGTACCTAATAGATCTCAAACAAGCCTTAACAAGAATGAGGACCCATAAGTTGAAAATGAACCCTAAGAAATGTGCTTTTGGGGTAAGATCAGGCAACTTTTTGGGGTTCCTTGTTCATCAAAGAGGGGTGGAGGTCGACAAAAACAAGGCTTCGACAATAATGGAATCACACCCTCCCACTAATAAAGTACAATTGCAAAGCTTGCTGCGAAAAATCAACTTCCTGAGGAGATTTATTGCTAATTTGGTAGGCAAGATTCAGCCGTTGACTCCTCTGTTAAGATTGAAAGATAAAGAAGAGTTTGAGTGGGGTCCACCACACCAAGAGGCTTTTGACAAAGTAAAGACTTACTTAGCCTCTCCACCAGTGCTTATGCCACCTCAGAGAGGGAAGCCTTTAAAGCTTTATATTTCTGCCTCTGAAAAGTCAATAGGAGGCTTGTTGGCCCAAAACAATGAAGGTGGGAAAGAGTAAGCAATATACTACCCTATTAGAATCATTACTGAGGTAGAAATGAGATATACCCTATTGGAGAAATTGTGTTTAGCCCTGTACTTCACTACCTGTAAGCTAAGGCATTATATGTTGCCTTGCCACATCCACGTCATTGCCAAGACCAATGTAATCAATTACACGCTATCAAAACCAATGCTAATTTGAAGGATAGGCAAGTGGATTCTAGCACTATCAGAATTCAGTTTTCAATATGTACCTTAGAAAGCAATAAAGGGGCAAGCGATTGCAGACTTCTTGGCCGAGCACCAAGAATTACATGATGAACTTATCAATATCCCAAGGATTCTAGAGGCGGCCAATCTCTAGATCCCACCAAGCAGAGCTCTCTTGGGAAAAGAGGAATGGATTCAATAAGAGATAAAGAGGATAACCAGCCTCTGGATCACTCCTTGGAGGATGTATTTTGATGGATCTTGCACTCAACATGCTGTTGGGGCTGGGATTGTCATCATTGATCCCCAAGATGTTCACCACTGCTATTCATTTCTCCTAGATTATCAAGATACTACCAACAATCGGGCAAAGTATGAAGCATTGATAATTGGCTTGGAAATCCAGATAGTGTTGTGGCCAACTGAAGTTGAGGTTTTTGGTAACTTAGAATTAGTGATCAATCAGTTGAATGAAGAATATAAGTGCATGCATATCACCGTGGCTAGTTATTATTTGGCAGCTACACAACTATTAAGCTATTGGGGAACTAAAATATCAGTTAACCACATCCCAAGAGAATCAAATGCAATTGCCAATGAGATGGCGCATTTGGTTTTTGGAGCACAAATCCAAGAGAGAAGAGTCAAGGTAGATGTGAAATTACAAAGGAGAAATCTACCTTCTATCTTTGAAAGAAGATTTAGCCTAGATGTGATGACTAAAGAACCAGAGATAAAAGACTAGAGAACTTCTATTACTCAGTACTTGAAAGATCCTTCTTTCCCCACAAGTAAGAAGAACAAACAACAAGCAACTAAGTATGTCATGTAGGATGAATCTATGCTAAGGAAGACCCTAGATGGATTGTTGCTGAAATGTTTAGGCCAAGAAGAATCAATGAATGTAATGGCTGAAGTACATGAGGGAATTTGTGGGGTACATCAAGCTGGAACTAAGATGAGATGGTTGCTCAGAAGATATGGCTATTTCTGACCTGAGATGGAAAAAGATTGCAAGGCTTATGCCCGAGGGTGTGAAGAATGTCAAAAGCACAGACCTCTCAAACACGTACCATTAGTACCCTTGAATCCTATGGTAAAGCCTTGGCCCTTCAAAGGATGGTTTATGGACTTCATCAGGCAAAATTACCCTGCTTCTAGCAAGGGACATGCATTCATAATTATGGCAACAGATATTTTACCAAGTGGGTAAAAGCTTCAGCTATGAAGACTATCACTTCAACTGTTGTCAAAAAGTTCATTGTGACCGAGATTTTACATAGATATGGGGTGCCTGAGATAATTGTTACAAACCACGGGCCATCTTTTATTTCAAAAGAAGTAGAGCAATTTGCAACTGAGTTCAAGATAAAGATGATCCAATCCAGTCCTTACTACCCCCAATCAAATAGTCAAGCAGAGGCTAGCAACAAGATCTTGGTGATCATTATTAAGAGAATGATAGCAGAAAGTCTAGAGAAATGGCATAAGAAGTTGGGAGACACTTTGTGGCCTTACAGAACCTCCAAGAGGGTAGGAACTGGAACTACTCCTTATGCCTTAACCTTCGGGCAAGATGTTGTACTCCCTATGGAGATTAATGTGAGTTTTGTTAGAATTCAAAATTAGTTTGGGCTACACAGTGAAGAATACATTCAGGCTATGTGTCAAGGAATTGAAGATTTGGATGTAGTTCGAATAGAAGCTTTAAACAAGATTCAAGAAGGGAAGAAAGCTGTTCCCCGAGCTTATAACAAGAAGGTGAAATTGAAAACCTTCAAGGAAGGAGAGTTAGTATGGAAGGTAATTTTGCCCTCAGGAGCTCAAGTCAGAGGGTTTGAAAAGTGAAGTCCTACTTGGGAAAGTCTGTAGACATCGAAATTTCGGTGAAATAAATGTTGACCAATAATTAAAATTTCAATGTTCACGTATCACATAAATTTTACGCGTATCATGTAACTCAACAAAAAATCAAACAAAATCAGAAAAGTCATCAAATAGGACATGTGTCAACACTTGGCAGAAATGATTTATTTCATCTGAATATTATATTCAAAATTAGGCCTTGAAAAAGTCTATAAATAGAAGCCAATTTCATTCATTTCACTTCACCAATTGACATCACACCAAAACCTTGAAGCTTTGAAACTTAAAGCTCTCAAGCAAATCCCTAAGGATCAAGAAAGCCCTCTTCGTTCTTTGTCAGATCCTCCTTCAAGATCAAGCCTCGATAGCCCTTGAAGAAACTTCCCTCAACCTTCAAGATCAAGCCTCGACGGCCCTTAAAGAAAGTGTTCATCGTTCATCATCCGTTCATCGTAAGATCAAGCCCCGACGGTCCTTTGGATCAACAACATCAACAAATCCACACACCCGTTCTTCAAGATCAAGCCCAAAAGCCCTTGAAGATTCGTTCATCAACCGTTCATCCTAAGATCAAGCCCCGATGGCCCTTTGGATCAACAACATCAACAAATTCAAACACCCATTCTTCAAGATCAAGCCCAAAAGCCCTTGAAGATTCCTTCATCAACTATTCATCAAGATCAAGTCTCGAAGGCCCTTGAAGATCCGTTCATCCTAAGATCAAACACCGACGACCCTTTAGATCAACAACATCAACAAATCCACACAACTATTTATCCCAGATCAAGCCCCGATGGCCCTTTGATCAACAACTCATTCACAAAGCTACACCTTACGAAGATAAAATTAGAGGATCAAATTGTAAAAGAGATTGTAACCCTAAAATCAATACAAAATATTATTTTGTACATGTGTTCTTGTTTCAGGAAAATTCGTGTTTATAAATTTGGCACGCCAGATGGGACAATCTTGACATCTCATCTCTTTCTCCGTTACGGAATCCAAACACACCTCAAAATCCATGGCATTAAGCAAGGGACAAGCCATTCTAGCAACCACTAAGGGAAGGATCTTGAGCACTTCCAGCGTGAATAGGCAATCCATTGGCTCCACAACCACTCCTCAACATGCCGCTTCAAAGTTGGTGCCACTAAGGGAGCAAGGGGAGCATCAAAGGTACGAGTCCATCATCAACCTGACCTCGCTGGGGGGACCAAAGCATGCTGCTGAGGCACACAAGATAACATCCAAAAATGGCCAACGAGGTTCTTCGTCAGCACCTTAGATGTCTGAAGGAAAGTTGTGTCTATTAGTTGCACAAGTCATGACCATCGGCGTTACCTGCATTGAAGAACAACTAGCTCAAATCAGTGAAGCAATTGCAAGGCTCACAAGGACTGTAGAGGAGAAAGACTTGTAAATCACTGTACTCAACAACCGATTGGAGGTGCAGCATGGTTCACAGCAACCCATAATAGGACCCTTACAGTGTTCATTTTGGCAACTGAAGCAAAAGTATCCTTGTAATCCAAGCCATATATCTGAGTGAAACCATGAGCTACCAAACGAGCCTTGTGTCTTTCATTGGCCTCATCCGTGTTGAACTTGGTTTTGTACACCCAACGACTGCCCATAGCTTTCTTTCCCTTGGGAAGTCTAACTATGCTCCAGGTTTTATTGTTATGAAGTGCCTGTAGTTCATCCTTCATTGCATCTTTCCAAGCTGCAAGTTCATTTGCTTCTTGAAATGTTTGAGGGTCATAAGTGTTGTCTAAGGTGCTAAGAAAGGAAGTATGAGATGGTGAAAAAAACTAGTACGAGACAAAATCTGTGAGAGGATACCTAGAGGTGAAGGTGGCATAGTCATGTAAGCGAAGTGAGGGTTGTCTATCTCTGGAAGGGTTTCGTCTAATTGGAACCTGAGGTTCAAGATTTGTAAATGGAGAGGGTGATAATTGTGGGGATATAGGTAAAGTGACATAAGGTGTAAGGGTCTCTTGATAGTGAGGAACACTAGGCAAAGGAACCAAATCACTTAAGAACTCCCTCTGACCTACATCACTCAGTTCATTTGAAAAATAGGGAGTGTTTTCATCAAACCTCACATCCCTTGAGACCATAAGTTTTCTTATGGTTGGATTGTAGCACTTGCAATCTTTCTGAGTAGATGAATAACCCATGAAGACACATTTTGTTGCCTTGGGATCAAGTTTGTCACAATGGAAAGGTTGGTTATGAACAAAACAAGTGAAACCAAAAACCTTCAAATGTGAGAGATCAATTTTTCTTTCCTTTAGTACTTCATATGGAGACTTGAAAGCTAATACTTTACTTGGTAGTCTATTAATAAGATATGTGGCAGTGAGCACTCCTTGTGACCAAAATTTTTTAGGCACATTCATATGAAACATGAGTGATCTTGTCTTCTCAAGGAGATCTCTACTTTTTCTCTCAGTAACCCCATTTTGTTGGGGTGTGCCAACACATGTGGTCTGATGCAAGATGCAATGAATACTCAAATATTGAGACATGCTATGGGACATATACTCAGTGCCATTGTCAGATCTTAAGACATGAATTTTCAATGAAAATTGAGTACCAACTAGTTTATGAAAATCTTGAAAAACATTTGGAAGTTCACTCTTATATTTCAAAAGATACAACCAAGTTATCCTCGTAAAATCATCGACAAAGGTTACAAAGTACCTATATCCATCAAAGGACTCTAGTATTGGACCCCAAATGTCTGAGTGAATGATTTCAAAAGGATGACTAGCTCTAGAGGTCGAGGAATCAAAAGGCAACCTAGCTGACTTGGACAAGTGACAAACATCACAGTGTAGCTTGTCTTTACATAGTTTTGGAAACAAAAAAGACATCACTTTCTTAGAGGGATGTGCCAAGCGTTGATGACAAAGTTGTTGATCTTGAGAAACATTTGAATTGACTTGAAAAACCTTGGGATCCTTGGTGTCTTTAGCTAGGTAGTAGAGACCATTGAAATAGAAACCTTTACCAATCATTTTGTTGGTGGTGATATCCTGAAAGATAACATCGTGAGGAGAAAAAATGGCTAGGCCGTTTTAGAGCATTGGTGATGGTTCCTACTGATAACAGTTTGAAAGGAAAAGAAGGAATATAAAGGGCTACTGACTCTATGTGATTTGAAAGTAGAGTGACTTTTCCCTCTCGTACAACTGAGGCACCTTTACCATTAGCTAAGGACACTTGAGTAGGTTTTGACAAGGTTTTAAAATCATGCAAGTTGGTAATGTGATTTGTCATGTGATTTATGGCTCCTGAGTCTATAATCCAATAGTCATGTTCATTACTGGCATCTAAGGCAGTTAAAAAGGCACTTAAAATACCTGGAATATCTTTCTGCGAGACATGATCATGTTCAGCTAAGAAGCCAGCAAATTTTCCAAGTAGGGTTGTGCTCTTCTTCTCGTCAACTGCAGGAGCTTCATCTCCATGGTTATGGGCTTGTTTGTTGTGGAGATATGTTGCAAATTCATTAATTAGTGCAGCAGGATTGGCTGTGAAGTTCACCATTCCTTCGGTTGAAGAGGTAGCTGCATGATTTGCCTTGTACGCATTGTTGTGCAGGTTTCTTTGTGGACCCTTTGTCTCTTTAAAGAACTTGGGCTTCAATTATGGATGCAGTATCCATCACTTGTCTCTTGTGTGCCCAAGTGTGTCACAATAGCTGCACTCAAGTCTCTTTCCCTTATACACTTTGCCCTCTCAGTTGTTGTTGGAAACATAAGCCCTTGTTTCGGAGATAATGGCTTTGGTCTCCTGACTCATGACCTTTTTTCTTACTTCTTCCCTTTGGATGATAGCACAAACACCAGTGAAGGAGGGAAGCATAGCGTTCATCAAGATGTGGCTTTTGAGATCTTTATATTCTGAACCCAAACTTGCCAAGAGCTGAAAAATCTTGTCTTCTTTAGCTCTCTTGGTCAACATAATGGCGTCAGTGGTATAAGGACGATACACATCGAGCTCATTCCACACGCTTATAAGACTGCCAAGGTGTTGCACAAAGGTTTTTTCCTTTTGTTGAAGACTAGAGATATCTTTCTTGAGTTGAAAGACATGTGCGACATCATTTTGATTTCTATACATCTCTTCAACTTGTTTCCAGAGATGCATAGATGACTCTGAGTAACTGAAGATCTCAGCAATCTTACGCTCCATGGAGTTGAGCAGCCAAGACATGACCAGCTGGTCTTTACATAGCCATGACGCATAGGTAGGAGAAGAAGCTGCAGGTGCAACGATGGTGCCATTTACATAGCCTAGCTTTGATCTCCCTCCAAGTGCAAGTGGAGTCCAAGGAAGATAGTTGAACTCATTTAACAGAACAGAACTGAGACGTTGATTAGGGTTAACTTCAACGCTGGTTGAAGCTAAAGCAGCAGTGAGCTTTCAGCTTCAGAAGAACCGTCTTCAGCCATCTTGGCTTAAAGCACAGGAAACTCAGCAGAAATTAAAGAAGCAGGAATTTAGGGTTCCTGCTCTGATACCATATTGAATTTCTGATGTGTTATTTCATAAGAACTTTACAAGGTTTAAGCAAGTATATATGAAAGGGACGGAAAGAAAAGGGAGCAACTGGAAAGTAACCTCCAATCAGTCCTTAAATCACTCCTACAAGGACTACCAACTATTTACAATAACAAGTAAACACAATCCCTTAATTCTAGGCTAAAGCAAGCTAGAAACAATATCTTGAATAAAACCCTAGCCTTTAGCCGAGAGTTCTACATTGAGCAAAAGATATGACTTGATTGATTTGTTGCAGTTGGATCTCTAAGCCTTAGCTGTTCCCTGCTCCTTATCAGTCAATCTTCCAATCTTCCAACATCTTTGTCACCATAAGCATGTGGCTCAGTAGTGTGGACTACTATAATTTGGTTCCGTTTCTTTCTTGCTATTTTGCTTCTCTTCCAAATTTTGAAGAGTAGCATCCAACCGCTTCAGTTCCACAGAGATGTATTCGATTCTCTTTTGCACATTGGCCCTGGCCTCTGCCAAATCCTGCTTCACAAGAACCAGACCTATCAACTTGAAAACATTGGTGTCTTCACTGAGGAGATCCAATTCCTTGAGGACGAGCTCGTTCTCGCTGAGCTGGATGGTGTACTTCTTCCTCACTTGGTGTTCCTTGGACTTTTCATTTAAGGGTGGAACATTTAATGAGACGACTTTAAACAATTAATTTTCGCTCTTATATTAAGCTAGTTTAGTTTAACATGTGAAATGTCCGTAAAATATTATCTTATGATTGGGTTTAAGTAACATTTCCAATAAACACTACCTTAGGGCATACTTTCTATATGTTATCGGGTCTTATATAGTACCCGATACAAACACGGGCTGTGCATTCCCACTACTTAGCCATCATGGACGATATGAACGTTATTGGCCAGTATGCATGGGTGCAGCTACGTGGGTCACCATTCATAACAACTTGAAAGGAGGGCACATGAACGGCCTGTCGTATACTCTAATGGTAATATTCTAATTAATTAGACTATATATATTTTTGTTTTACTTAGTTAATACATTATTTATAACTTACATTGACTTTTAATAGATACTAGCAAAAAATGCCCGTGTTTTGCAGCGGGTTTTAGAATCGTAACCCACAATCCATCAAAGCCACTTCTAAGTAATTCAGAAATCAATCAAAGCAACTTAATTCACATGGTATAATACGTCTTTCAGTTCCATCTAGATTCTATTGGATTTCCATTAAGAGCCTATGTGCCATCAAAATAGCTAATTTCTAAGTCCTAACTAAATACAATTTACATGATTTTTTCATAGATTCTACAACGTGCTTGTTAAATTGTCCCTAATGTGAAGTAGTAGTTGTTGGTGATGTAACAAAAAGCACATGCACAGAAATTCAAAACTAAATCCTGATTTGAGAATGTGCTTGTTTAATTTTTTAAGTTCTACCTGTTAAATCATGGTGAATCAATATGGACAATATCATAAATACCTTTTTTAAACCTCTTGGGATTAAAGTCAAGGCAAGTCATCCATAATACTTCAAAAAATTCTTGCAATTTCACCGGTCTAAACAAAGCATGTACAAGCATAAATAATAAAGTATTTGGGATGAAAAAGGTTTGTTCACACTTACAGCGAGGCCACCGGAGCCAAGTCAAAAAATTGCAATTGATGATTCTTTTTCGGTTTTGTTACATTTAAAGTGGCACCCAAACTTGATGTTGGAAAAAAAATAATTCAACATTACATTAGCTTCGGATATGCTTAATGGAAGCAAAAATTTAACGTACCCACTTGTAATTTTAGCTAACTAACCCATTGAACCAAACAAATTCAATCAGAAAATTAATGACAATGCTAAAAAAAAAAAAAATGATTAACTTAGAAAGATGAAGAAAACTTTAGAGCCTACTTGAAACTTTCGGGTGCTTGATGCTTCCTGAAAGCCCAATTCCGTACTTCGTTAATCTGCAAGGCATAATGACTATGAGCAAATTTGGAGATTTGGTATAACATCTCATAAAATAAAAGGATTATTTCAAATAAAACGAAATCACATCAAAAGAACCCATAAGTTTAAATGAAAAATTGTCCCAAATCATAGAAATTTAAACGAAGAATTCTACCAAAAATAAAATTAAAATAAAATAAAATAAAGTAAACCTATAAGTCATGTGATGAAAATACCTAAAGGAGAGGTTTCCTATACCTATAAGTCATCTGATGAAAATACCCAGAGGAGAGGTTTCCTATACAGACCTGGCATATCTACCCTCTCAGTTTTCATACATTCTCATCCTCTCTTATTTATGCGGTCACGGTTAAGTCACGTTAACATTTTATATTAATATTATTTTTTGTCATATTATCTTTATAAAAAAATCAATATAAAATATTAACGTAACTTAACAATACACTCTTAGTTTCCATACACTCTCATCGCCTCCTATTTTTTGCGGTTACGGTTCCTTCCTATACAATCAGTAGAAGAGCTATTTCTGTAAAAGATTCTAGCGGGAAGTTGATGATTCGGCTAGTTCTGTCAGGGAGACAGGCTCTATTGCTTTCTTTCGGGGGTGCAGCCTTGCTTCGTTCACCAGGTCGCCAACCTGGGCTGCGGGATGCCCTGTAACTAATAATCCAAAAAGAAACATTAGTGATCCACAACTTGACAATTTCTTTCATGGTGTAAGGATATATTTTCAACAGTTCATTGTGATTTGTTTATCTGCAACTGCACCTGCATCTGCGTCTGCATTTGCTGCAGATTATATTACTCAAATGAAATGCATATCAGGGGAGACAGAGAGAGCTGAGTTCGAAAGTTTGACTGACTGAATGTATAAAGCCTTGTTTCCCATAACAAACAGACCGCTACATATAACTAATTACGCAACCATGTAACTCCATTTCTAGACAACCAAGAAAGTGATTGTAGAGAATAAACCAATATCAATATCAATGATTGTAATATGCATTTAAACAACCATAAAATGGCAAATTAAACCAAAATTACAATTAAAAAACGAAACATCAATTATCTAGATATTTAAAATTATCATATGAATTACTATCTACTAATTGTATTGCTCCATTCAGTAAAGGAACTAATGCAGTTCTATCGTCCAACTTACGTTAACCCAAAAAAGAAAAAAAAAAAAAAAAAAAACCTCAAATTGAAACAACATGAAATAACAATTAATCAAACCAAGCCAAGAGTAATGAAACCAAACAAAATAAAATCACAGCTAAAATTAAAAAATTACAGGTAAAATTAAAATGTTCAAAAACTGATTACCAATTAATAAATCTTGAACGATATAACCATGTCTTATCATTTTTTACCCTCTACGCTTCACTTTACTCATTGAAAGGCTTCACTTTTTTTATGATTGGTTATACAAAATAATTCTATGTTGTATCAGTCACTTTTGCGAGGCTTTACTAAAAAAGAAAGAATAGCAACTAAGTACTTTGTATTCCCTATGACCAATCACATAAATTCCAAGTTATTCAATACATACATAAAACAACATGAAAACACATTTAACGTTCAGATCATACAAAATCAAAACATTAGAATATGCGAAAAGAATTCTTACTTTCTTACAGAAAAGCCTAAAAAGAATAACTCTAAATTACTTGCCTCTATTATGAAAATGTTACAATAGCAAAGAAAAATGGCCCAAAACATGAAGACCCACAATTCCTGGAATAAAAAAGAAAACCAAATGATACATTTAGACCACCAATCTAAACAACATGCACAAAAAGGAATTCACAAACAAAACCTATATAAACACAGAGAACGAATCCAAAAAAGGAACCCAACACAGCAAGAAAGTTAGAAAACTCTCACAATTAAAATAAAAAAGTTGAATAGCTCATTACCAACTCACAACATTCATAAAAAAAAAAAAATTAAAAAAAAAATTAAAAATTTGTTAGACAAAAGCCTGAAAAAAAAATGTAAATTTGACACATCCTGATCCGGATTGTCCACTAGAACTCCGAATCGAGTTGTGCTGGGCGACACCTGGAAGGTGACGAAGCCATAATGTGTGGTGATGTGGAATATGGGAATAAATTTAAACCTAAAAGTGCTTAAATACGAGAATGCGCTGTGAACAGGAATGAACTCATTTCACACGTGACGTCATAGCATAAAATAAGGTACAGTAGAGTGGATTGAAAATCATACCGTCGAAAGTAATCTCCAATACCAAGACTTGCCACGAATCCTCATCGATACGAAAACTTTGCTACTAGAACTTGGAGGGATTAAAAAAAACAAGAGTGAGTGGGCCTAAGTATAAAGCTTTAATAAAGACCTTCTAAACAATATAACTCCTCGATGTACTACCTGTATAGTTTTCAGGAAATCATACTACATATAAGTATGAAGTCAAGTGTAAATCAACATTAAATCCAAGAATAATCCAAAATCACTACAAATCAGCAACAACATAATAAAATCAGGTGCTCATCAATCTATGATAACCCATGAGTCGGAGTTGCCTAACGCAACCTCTATAACTCATAGGCAACCTGTACGACAGTGTCGGAATTGCCTATTATTGCAACCTGTACGATAATGTCGGAGTTTCCTATCATTGCAACCTGTAAGATAGTGTCAGAGTTGCCTATCATTGCAACCTCTACGACAGTGTCGGAAGTGCCTATCATTGCAACCTGTACGACAATGTCGGAGTTGCATAAAACATAAGTATAGTCATGCCATCAATCAATTATTTCGAATAACACCATAAACTCACCTGAACTTACCTATGCGTCCCGCGTTCACCTTAGCACTTCAAAGCATTCACAACAATTATATATAGGTAATATGCATATGGATATGCCATAATGCAATCTAAAACTCAACCATATCATAGTATTTTAGATTATATAAATATATATATATATGACATGTCATAAAATGCGTAAATCAATTTAAAAGCGTTTGTGGAATTATCAATCATATATATACGATAAAAAGGGAAAGACCCACTCACCTGAAGTCCGCGTTACGATTCCCTAGCACGAATATCGAGATATCACAAACGATTTTCACCTAGAACAATTATTCAGTCATGTCTTAGAACTCTAATCAATAGAACACGTAACTTACATAAAACACTTCCCAAGGACGTTCTAGAATGATTTGAGACCCATTAACCAAAAGTCAACCGTCAGTCAAAGATCAACGGTAGGGTCCACAACCCTATGTAGCTCAATCCGGAAGATCCGCATCTAGGATTTTCGTTCCGTAACTTCCAAAAATACACATTGTGCTTCTAAAACATCATACTAAAGTTTCCTTACGATCCAACGGTTGGATCTCTGCCAATTGCCAATTCAAGTGGCAGTCAATGTTTTATTTTACAAACTTACAAATCTAATTCGGGAAGATCCATAAGTCAGATTTTCAATCCGTAAGTTTCTAATATCCTCAAATATTACTTACTATATTGTATTAAAGTTTGGTGACGATCCAATAGTCGGATCGTCAATTCACATAATGTTCAAGCAGCGGTCCTTATCAAAACTATGTTCAAACGATGAGATTTCATCAATCGAACTTCACCTATGGAATTAAGGTGTCAAACTTAGCTTAGAAAGGTTAGGGGATGACTCGGCTTACGTGCCACCGCACACGGCGGTCGGCCATCTCGATTCGCCAGAAAATTCAACTATCTCCAAAAATTCTCAAATTTTACAAAAATGAAGATCTCAAATAGTAGAGCAAGTTTTATACCTGTAGTCAAGTCCAATTTGGCCAGTAAAGGCTCCAATTTCACTCAAACTCGTCGAAACCCTAAAATGGGTGAACTTTGATTCTCCTACCTCGGTGTTCCAATGTCTCTACCACTGGTTGGGTCATGTTCCTGGGTCCAAGGGGAGTTGATTAAGGGTAATGGTGGGTGGTGAAACTCACCAGATCAAAGGAATCACCGTCAAGAACCTCTGGGTTCTTCAGTGAAGTTCTACCCAGTTTAGGCCTTAAAACCCTTTGATTTTTGGTGGAAATGGTAGAGGAGATGTTGTGGAAGAGGTTGCAGGTGATGGATGGGTGTAGTTGGCCTGAAAAAATGGTGGAGATTAGCCGATATCAACTCGGGTCACCAGTGAGTTGTAGTGTACATGGGTTGAAGAAATGGGGAAATGATGTTTCTCTCTCTCTTTTCTCTGATTGATTGCTTATGTTCTCCTATTTTTCTGATTGGTCCTTACCCTTTAATCTGCAACGTGGGAGTTTAACACTTTATAAACTAAAATATAAATAACCACTTTCAAACATCCATAACTATACCGTTATAATCCGGACTTGCAAACGACTTTCACCTATGTGTTCGTACCAACGATTACTACACAAATGCGCTAAAGGAATAAGTCATACATTTCTCTGGACGATGCTCCAGGGAAATCAAAGTCTATGCCTCTAGGGGCATTTTCATCAATTCCCTCAATTAAAATAAATAAAAACATAAATTTAGAGACGGATTGTTACAAATTTACTCACTTCTATCACAAAAATGTTATAACACCAGATAAAAAAAGGCCAAAAAACCGAAGAGCCGCACCTCCTGAAATCAAAAACAAAACCAAACGACACATTCATAGCGCCACCATATTTAACAACTACTATGCACAGTGTTTCAAAAATGAATATAAGACTAACCTTTGCAGAGCACCTATCAATCACTTCCAAAATGAGATACACAAAATCTGAAACAAAACCTATCCGAAGTTAAAAAACAAAACTAATTAAATAACAATTAGGCAAGAACAACAAAATGTGACGCACAAAATGAAAACACCAAAATCATATCAGGGTTGAGAATCTCTAATTTATTAGAATTAGGGATCAATTAATACAACTATGTCACAGTCTAGTACTAATTTTTTTATTTAGCTCACCAGCAGCAGACGGACTCATTGTATAGAAATATATCTCAGACATAAATGAAAGGATCACAAACATGTTTGAAAATGCTGATAAGCAAAGGGATCTTGCTGTCAAAATATAAAAGGTACCTTAGACTTTTGCCAGATTGGAGTCCTTCCGGAATTGATCTGAACCGCAACATTAGAGAGGTACAAAAGATGCGTCAACTTCAACTAATAAATAATATTGAATTTAAGAGAGAGAAATAGTATTGAGATTAAGAGAGAGAAAGAGAGGAGAGAGAGGGGCAACAAATGAGTCTACTGAATTTGAAGAAATCTGAACTCAAAGTCTCCAACTTGAATACCTTCATCTCTAAATTTCTTCAAAAATATTAGGACATATGTAAATCAAAATCGAATATAAATTCAAGTTTGAAATTGAACTCAATTGGAATTAGATTGAAAGAAAATCTAATAAACAATAGTGATTTGAGAAATCTAAATTTGAGAAATATACAGAGCACACACTTGAAGAAGTTATACCCTGTCTCAAAGTTCTTTGTGCAAATAGAAAATAGAAACTGGAATTGCAAAGTAAAGAAAACCACGGCTTAAGAATGAAACATCACTCAAAATTTATATTAAAAAAATTTAAACATATAAAAAGTTAAAAACTACCTGTGAAGAAGGGTGCTAGCCCAAGCCCCGATCCCTAAAACCAATCAGTAGATGAAAACTAAAGAAAAAATAACTGCAAACTAAGCAATAAACACAGGAAGCATCAAAACAAAGTAAATTCTTATTCTTTCATTAAAAAAAATAAAACAAAACTCTTGACAAATCAAACCCACAAATAATTGATATTTGGATCCTCAAAATCCTAACTGATAATCAACAATTAGATATCTAACTGAACAAAGCTGCTACACACATAGCAATTAAAAGAAGAACCTCTACACACGTATTATACTTGATCCCCATCTAAAATCATTAAACCCAGATGTTAAAATAATCAGAAATCGCTAGAAAAATCATAACCATTATCATATATGCGAAAAAGCAAAAAAAAATTGAAATCCCAAATTAAAAAAAATCAAAAAACCTTGCAAATTCAAATTTTCATCTGGATAACATGCAATAAACAGTTACCAAAGAAACAAAAAAGGGGTAAAAAAGGAATCACACTGGCGAAAGAATAGTGAAAAGGACACAAAGGGAATTATAAGAAAGTTAGGCGTTTAGTGTATACTAGCAAGAATGTTCGCGCTTTGCTGCGGGTTTTCAAACCATGAATAATCTTCACATCACAATAATTAACCATAATCCTCTGTTTTTCTAAGTGCAAATAGAAAAACGGAATCAAAGTATTCAACCCAAAATCTTCACATTAGCTCAAAAACTATATTGTTTCCAAAGCTTTCCAATTTTCCAGCACTGAACGACAAACATAATAGCACTAAAATATATAATTGAAAAAAAAAATAACAATTCCAAGAAACTAAATGCGAAGTTCGGCAGATCTGCACAGTAACACAAACCCATTACTTGAAATTAAGAGCATTGCGGCTCACCTTGAAAGCACCCATTTTCCGATAAGGGAGAGAAAGGCCGCTGTTCTGGCTACTGAGTGCTTCTGGCTCCAAAGCAGTTTATCTTCCAGAACTTTATAAGAGCAAGTCACCCTTTCAAAGCCACCATAAATCGCCAGTTTACATCATTTTGCTTGCCTAAAAAATGCACAAAAAAAAAAAAAAAAAAAGAAAGTATAAGATTCAAACATGTTTACAATTACAAACACTTTCCAATGCATGTAAAAATTAAACGTTCTCAAGCACCCACGTCTCCGATTCGAGGCTAAAACTCAATTCCACAAAAGAAATCAACAATTTTGATCAAAATAGAAAAGCCAACAGATCCAAAAGCCCACAATACAATTACACACATCCTTAGCTTCCATGGAAATCAACAATTCCATGTAAGTACACAAAAGATTTTCTTACACCTAATTTCGCAGCTTAGAGAGCAATAGTTATACTAAAACAACAATTAATTGAAACCATTGAAGGGGAAAAATGCAAAAATGGATAAAAACTTAGAATTCAACAAAGATTTTGTTCCCAATCTAAATACATTATAAACTCCAGCACAGAATAAAACCCAGGTCTCCTTTAAGCACTAAAGCTCAGTTCATGTGGATTTTGGGAAAAAAAAGGTCCAAAACTTAACAATCTAGATTAGGGGAAACAATTAAACTGTAAAATTAACAACAACTAAACAAATTAACGAACTGAAAACCCACAAAAAAAAAAGCAACTGACCTTAAAACAAAGAACAAACAGACAGAACAGAGAGTGAATCCCCAAAATAAGAGAAAATGAAACAAATAAGGGAATAAAGAGAGAGATGAATCCCAAAAAACCGGACCTAACGTACTAAAAATTTTGAAAATCTAATCTAATATTAAAGAATCCACCTATCTATTGTATTAAACCTCAAAGACACCTCCACCTTTTAACTGAAAAGCTTAGTCAACATACCACCTCCTAATATGAACACTTGCTTATAAATATGACTCATAAATAGTTTTGATCTTAAAGAAAAGAATGGATGTATCCCTTCCTTTTTTTTTTTTTGGTCTGAACGTAATCTTTCCCTTTAAAGGTTGCATTGTCCTAGAAGTAAACTCATTATGATGAAAGTAAATGATTTCACATAAAACAATTGTAGCCTCTAACAGTTCAGCACAAACATAAAATTATCATGATTCATACTTCTGCGCCGATATCAAATTTTATAAACTGGACAAAAAGAACCCGATTTCATTGACTTCACAGTGCAAGTGCTGTAAAAAAATAAGCAAACACTGGCAATATGATCACACACATTCCAAGTATTAATACATCCAACTGCAAAACAGATGGCAATATGATCAACCACATTCCAAGTATTAATACATCTAACAATGGAGGTAGAGATTAATTGCAGAAGAGATGATTGCAATTGAGTGAATCTGAAAAACTCAGTAGACTCAGACTGCAAAACAGATGGGGAAAAATCAAACCCTTTTCTCATTTCTCCTAGAACAGCATGGAGTGAGTCCCATGATTGCTTATTGTGTGCCCTCACTCACTCCCTAAGGAGCAACCAGACACAGACATAGATAGCAACTAAATTGCAATTTCAAAACAAAGGTAACTTTTGTTCTTCAAACCAAGAAGCACATATGCATACCAAAATGATGACGCTGCGTGGGAGTTCAAACTAAACAGCCAAAAAATAGAGAGAATAAGAGTAAGAATTCGAACAGAGTTCATGCATTTATATTGTATAAATGACTCTTAACTTGTTTTGCTTCTTGCAGGCTTATGAGATTCAGGAAAAATGTGTTAATTAGTTCCTCACATAGAACTAAAGAGGTGTTGTCTAGAGACCTAGAATATATGGAATCTCTACCCAGCAATAAAAACAGAGAACATCACATAGGCAACATAAGCCGAACAGAAATCCCACATTTCACAACCAAATTATCACATCAGTTCGAAACATTAAACTATAAGAACTAAAAATAATAATAACAATACCTTGAACTGAACCCTCAGGTCAAAACCTCCAGCTTTGCAACCTGAAACGAACGAAAGAAATTAAAACCCATGAACCCACAATCAGATAAAAACAATTTTCTAGGAAAAGCAAAACCAAGATTGGTATACAAAAAACCATTAGATCTATAACTTGGAAAAATAAATAAAAAGCCACACAAAAAAACCCAATAAAAAAAAAAAAGCAACCGACCTTAAAACAGAGAACAAACAGACAGAAAGAGAGAGATGAATGTCTAAAATAAGAGAAAGCAAAACAAATAAGGGAAATTAATATCTCTGATGAATCCCCCAAAAACTGACCTAACACACTAAAAAAATAAAAAATAATCCACAATAAAAAGGCAGAAACGATGACAATCTAAGCTGATAATAAAAAAATGAACTTATCTTTGGAAAATCCAGGCATGCAGCGGCAAATCCAGACGACCCGTATGGTTTTCTCTGACCATCCCCACTCTCCCACTTCTGAAATCCATCACCCATACCCCTCCCCCTCGCTCTCTTTCCATCGCCATCTATCTCTCTCTCCCTCTCTCTCTTTCTTCCTCTCTCTGTCAGAGCTTCCATCCCCCCGAAACCCTCATTGAAGGACAACAAATGAAAACCTACACAGCAACCCCCAAATTCGCTCAAAACCGAGAAGACAAAATTGCCCTTCCAACCCAACCCAAATCTGATGGGTTTCTTGCAAATAAGGTGAAATCAAGGGGTAATCCGTCCTAAACCCTCGGGACAAAATTACCCTTCTGAGTTCAAATAAATACCCTTCAAACCCAGCCCAAATCTCATGGTTTTATTGTAAATGAGATGAAATCAAGAGGCAAACAATTGACTGTAGCTGAATGAACAGTCAATTCCTCCTCAATTTTAGAATAGATAATATAATTTTCATAGGGCATATAGGACACTCCTGACAAGCTCATAAGCATCATTGAGCTTCCAATCTGATTTACCATTGACGGTGCCATGGTCTCACATCCTATACAGGGTGTTGCATGGGAACACGCATCAAAAGGGTCCACATTACATCCACAGTTTAAACACCCTGGCTAATGTAAGTATATATTTTTCAACCTTCTAGACATGATGATGCATTATGTTAAGTTTTTAAATTTTTTATTGGAGCTTGTCCAGCATCCCTACCAAAGGCTTAATCTAGAGCCTTATGCTAGTGAGCTTGGTAGGGCATGCTCAAGGATGATATGCATTAACAACTTAAGCGTCGCCATTCACCAACCAAATGTGTGCCATTGGCGATTTAGTTTTCAGCATGTAGACCCAGCCTCGACCCGTGAATTTCCCGACATCCCGAAGGTCCCAAAAATGGAACCAAAGATAACGAGGGATCTGGTTAAGATGCACGGTACATTCCTTGCATCCAAGCGTGTGTTGATAGAAGTCCGCTGAGAGGACCGCTGCTTGGTAAGACAAGTTCTTGAAAATTTACTTTTTTTCATAATTTTGTAATTAGTAGACCTCATGGATCTAGTATTTTTTTTATTTTTTTTTTTGTCGAAATTTTGTGCATTAGTTTATTACATCTTTTTTTGTTACACCTTCAATTGGTTTGGCACGTCCTTTATGGATGGTGGATGAACACACGTCAGAGGAGTCGGAGGATCATAGGTCCCACCCCCCATGTGCTAGAGGACCATGTGTCTTGTTATCACGTGCCCCCTATCTCGTGCCCTCATCACACGTGCTGGAGGATCACGTGACAACTTCCTCATCATTAATGACGATACCGATCACCCATCCACCATTATCTCTGCCAAATTCGTTATTTCCCTTAAGGGTGCATTTGGTACGTGGGACAGGACATAATAGAGTGGGACGAGGCATTCTGTCCTATATTTGGTGCGCCTAAAATGGATGGAATGCGCTGTTCCATGGGACAAATTTTGGGTGATTTTTTGTTCCGCCTCCACCCTTGGAATGGCTTGTTCCACCTCCGTGGAACACAAATTTTTAACATTTTAAGACAAATATACCCCTTGTCATTTTTAAAAATTACACCATCTAAATCATTCAACAAACCCTAAAACTATTCTTCTCTCTGCCGCTGTCTTCATTCCTCCTCATCCTCTGCATCTCCCCTTCACAACCTTCTCTGTGAACTTCAACTCTGCATCTCCATTCCAGGTTCGATCTGATTGTGATTGTGTAGCCTCTCGGTCTCTCTTTCTTTATGTTGCTTTGATCTACAACTTTAAAAAAAAAATTGCTTCCAGGAGGTCCTTATTTTGATGTAAATTTGAAGTGGCATTATTATTCTTTTCTGGTGTGGTTGTTTCGATTTCATTAACACCCAGTTCCTAATTATGATGAATTTCTTTGTATTTTGTAGTGCTTCGATTTCTTTGTATTCTTTTCTGATTTTCTTGTTTCAATTGCTTTGTATTTTGTAGTGCTTTGATATGCCCAATACAGCATCTGCAACCAAAGATCCATCTCTGTTTACCTGCTTCCACTGCCCCTATTAAGCAGTACTACATTTAGAGGTATCTCTCTATCTAATTCATTATTTCAGTGTTGAAGTTGTCGATTTTTATGTACTGAAATCTGATGCCTTAGGAAAAGAAAATACAACTTTCTGGGAGAATTTCGTCTTGTTTAATCAAAGTCAAATTGAATCCGGGTAGCAAGTATTTCAATTTTTGTATCGTCCCATCAATTTCAGTTTATCATCCAGTTCTAAAATGATTAGGGGAAGTTTTTCTGCTCTCAAAGAAAAGTAAGGTTGCGGCTAATGGCCTTAAAATGTCTAGCTTGTATTCTTCTAGGTATGTTTAATGTTTTAACTTTCCAATTATTTGTGTTCTTGCTCTTGGTTTTGAGTGGGGTGAGGATAGTGGGAGTGAGAGGCCTGTTTTTTCTTCAATTTTCATGATCAATGCATGAAAGTGAACTTTACGTTATAGTGTGTATCGATCAATAAGTAGAAAATGAGGGATTAGTAATTGGAATAGATCGAATGACTTGAGGTTTAAAGGATATTGTGCTGTTATCCAGTAACAACCGGAAAGTGATTGTGATATCTGACCAAACTGTTTAAATCATAAACACAGAGAAAGAGAGAGAAAGAGATGTGAGGCCTCCGCTTTCCTACTTTACATGGTCCCATAATGCATCACTGTTATGCATTTTTCTTTCTGTTCATATTGATATGCATATTCGTTCCTTTCAACATATACATTTGCTTTTTAACTGTTTTACATTTCTTCTATTTTACTCTCTTGTGAAATGATTGAACACTTAATCACATACGGGTGAAGTTTGTAGCTCTTTGAGTATGAACAACTAGAAACCTAGCTAGCTACTTGAGTGTAGGCCGTAGAAAAAGAAGGGGTTTAGGATCGAGTGAGTCAAAAACCTCTTAATTGTTTAAACAATGTTTTGATCACTTCTGTCATTCTCCACTCATTTATGTGTTGTTTTTTTTTTGCATGTGAAGGTATGGATGAATATGAGACTCAATTCTTTGTTCTTTTGAACGTTTGGATTATAATGGTACAAGTCTTTACTATGAATGCACAATTGTTGAGGTATAGACAACAACAAAGGAGACAACGGGAAAGAGCTAGTTTAGAGCAGATGACATTTGTTAAACTTCATGTTAGGAGAAAGGAAATAAATCGTATCTCACGATTGAGTGATACTAACTGTTTGTGGGAGTTGCGAATGGATAGGAATGCATTTGCAGTTTTATGTGACTTACTACAAACTCGTGGTAGATTGGTAGATGATGGTCATGTTACAATAGAGGAGCAAGTAGCTACTTTTGTTAATATATTAGCCCACCACAATAAAAATAGGTCAATGCAAGTTAGATTCGTTAGGTGAAACTATTAGTCGGTATATCCGCAGAGTATTGTGTTCGTTGCTCAGTTTGCAGGACATATTGTTTGCAAAACCAACCCATATCCCAGAGGATTGCACAGAATCGAGATGGAAATGTTTTAAGGTAAGCTTCATAGTAAAGGCATTAATAACATAATTATTTGTAGTTGCTAATTAATATAAGTTTTTCTTTTGTCTAAGGTTGCTTAGGAGCACTAGATGGAACATACATAGGGGTCACTGTGCCTGATGTTGATAGACCAAGATATAGAACAAGGAAGGGTCATATAACAACTAGTGTGTTAGGCGTATGCACACATAACCTCAAATTCGTATACGTGTTATCCGGTTGGGAGGGATCAGCTACTGATTCGAGCGTTCTTAGTGACCCTGTTACTAGAGCTAATGGCCTCAAGGTCCCGATTGATAAGATAGACAAGTACCTAGTATTCTTCCTTACTTGTGTTGGCCAACAACTAAAATTTATTATCAACTAATATAGGTACATACTATTTGGTTGATTTCGGATATACGAATGGTGACGGTTTTCTGGCACTGTATAGAGGCACTAGATACCATTTGCAAGAGTGGGAAGACAATTCACGTGCACCTATGAATCATGAAGAATATTTTAATATGAAACATTCATGTGCTAGGAATGTCATTGAGAGATGTTTTGGCCTCCTCAAAAGATGATGGGCTATCTTGTGAAGTCTCTCCTACTATCCAATCAAGATTCATGGATGAATGATCACCGCATGTAGTTTACTTCATAATTTTATCAGACTGTATATGGCGGTTGATCCTGAGGAAAATGCAAGGCTTACATTTGATGAATTGCCTATAGGGGAAGATTTACCAGAAGTATTAGCCTACATTGAAACCGTTGAGTCAAGCTAGACATGGACTCAATGGAGGGATGATCTTGCAAGAGAAATATATAATGAGTGGAGAGGAAAGAGAGCTTGAAAATTGGTTGACATGGTAGTTATTGTAATTGTCTTTTATTGAGATTTGGACCCAATATGGATGGTGTAATTGGCTTGAAAATTCGTAATATCAACACTATTGAGATGTTTGTTATTGAATATGTTACATCCTTTTTCAGCTTGCTTTTTGGTTTTACTTCAGTTTGGGAGCATTGATTTAATGGTTTTAAAGAAGCATCACCTTGATGTGTTTTTTATTTTTTGGTTTGGTTTGGATGGTGTTGATTAGTTAAACTGTTTATTTGGGTTTGATGGAGGAGGGAAAGAGAGATAAAAAGGAGAAAGTGAAGAGATAGAAAGAAAGAGAGATATGAAAGAAAATCGAGAATGAAAGACATGAAAGAAAATTGAGAAAGAGAGACATGAAGGAATTTACTTCTCAATTGATCATATATATTGTTCACTGGATTACCTTAATTTAGCTTTGTAAAATGTTGTAGGCATATATTAACTTAATTGCATCATGTTTGCTCCACTAACAATATGTTTCTTTGTTTTACATATGTGATATTATGGTTTCTTTGATAGATTATATGGCCACCTCACATAATTGGATTGATCATGAGGAGGATGTACTGCTTACCATCCTCGAGGAGATGGTTGTTGATGGTGTTAGGTGTGAGACTGACAATTTTAAGGTTGGTACATTTGTAATGGTTGCCACCAAGATGAGGGAGATGATTCCAGGCATTAATATAGAGCCAAAGCATATACAAAACAAGCTGAAGCATCTAAAAGAAAAGTATTCCTCTGTATATGACATGATGAATACCAGTGGATTTGGTTGGGATGACGAGAAAAAATGTGTTGTTGTGGACGATGACGATGTACTACAGTTGTGGGTGAAGGTACATTTTGTTTCTTATTCTTTTTCAATTAGTTGCTTTAAAAGTCATAACTTTGATATTTTTGGGTTCTTATTGTAGTAACATCCTAATGCATCTTGCAAACCAAATAATCCATTTCCATTGTATCCACGCTTGTATACGGTGTTTGGGAGAGACTGAGCCACTGGTAGTATGGTTGAATCAACAGCAGACGCAATCGAAAACATGGGGTTGGAAAATGAGGATTGCACCTCCGAGATGCCTCCGACTTCACCTACCCCATCTTCTTTTGTTGGTACATCCAGTGCATCTCAACCTATTAGGAAGAGGAAAAGGAATAAGAATGATGCTGATGCAAATATTGTAGTTGTTATCCGTGAAGGTTGGGATAAAGCAATTACTGAAATGAATAATTTAGGTGAAAGTTTTACTTTCGGAGAAGCGGAAGCCAGGTTACCTTCTAAGTTTCAGGCCATTGGTCTCCTATATGATCAGCTGCTAAAAATTTCAATGAAGTTAGTAAAAGTTACTGATCTGATGTGTATTTGGTGTACCTTAGATGACTCACACAAGGTAGATTTCATTAAGATGTTTATGGATGGCCTCTGAGCATTAGGGGTTTAGTATGATATGAACTATATCAACTTCTGGGGTTTAGTAAGACATTATCTTTCTTTTTTCGTTTTTTTCTTAAGTCAGGTCGAATGTTTAATTTGGGAATTCATGTTTAAGTTCTGGATATTTCATGTTTATTGCTTTAGCAAGATATTATTATTAAACATAGACATCCAATTGTCTCACAACTCAACTCATACTATACATATTGTTTGACATAATTTGCATTTCAATGTGATGACGAAGAGATGAAAGTAGATTATGTCAAAGATTCCAACATAGCCATTGCATAAACAGTTGTTCTACCACACTAACCTTTTCATATGTAATTCATCACATATACATAACCATATACATATTGTGGGAAAAATCAGAATAAACTTTTAATCAAGAAAGATTAGTTAGCTTGATTAAGGTTGGCATGAATGCTTACGCATTTCTACTTGTGGCTACACTGCCATGCCAAGCCAATGGCATGCTCTCACCCTATTATTTTTTTAAATCACTTCAAAATAATTGGCATATTATCCCACTAAATTAATTATATGAGCAACATAAACTACAAATACATGTCTCTTGTTTTCTGTTATACACAGTACGAATATACGAACACATGAAAGCCCAATTATAGTGTACAAAATATATCCTAGGTAAGTAGTAGCAAGAAGGGAAAAAAAAAAAATGTTCTGTCCCGTCCCAAGCTTACCAAACAACAGACGGAACAGGAGTAAGTTAGTCATTTTAATATTTTGGTTCCGTTCTCCGTCCTGCGCACCAAACGCAGAACAGAACAACTCTCTCATTCAATCCTGTGCTACCAAACATAACATGGAACCATTGTTCCGTCCCGTCCTATCCCGTCCCGTTCCGTTCTGTCCCGTCTGCATACCAAACGCTACTATATTGAAATAAAATAGTAGGTGAGGTATGAAAGTGAAATGTTTTAAAGATGTTATAAAGAATTGAAATCGACCCCAAATATAAAAGGGTAAAATGTAATTTACCTTTTCAAGAAACATCCTCATAACTGTACATATTTTTTTCCCGAACTTTCTATCCTAGGGAAAATCATATGTTCTTTGAAGGTCATAAACCAGGCATTTACAACACGTGGAAGGAAGTTAAACCTCTAGTGGAGGGATTTAGAAATGCTCGCCATGAGAAATTCTCGAGTAGAACATGGGCTGAGGATGAATTTCTGAAGTATTTTTCCGCCGATGGCCACATTGTTTATTTTATCAATAGTACCCACACTAGTGGTGCCTCGAATTTTTCATCTACCTTCCGTGCTTCACCTAGCAATGGTTCATTTGGAAGTGATGTGAGGGACGAATTATCAAAATATGAATTGCAAATGGCGCTAATTGAACTAGACTATGGCAAGAAAGTCGCAGATGTGGAACATGAACATGCAGATTGGATTTCGTACGCATACACTAAAGCTTTGGATGGTTTAAAAGCTTTGTCCTTCAAGAAATAGAGTTTGAAAAACTGTAATGTTATTTCTTAAAGCATTTCCGAAACTGTTTGGTGCTACCCAAAACCATTTGATAAAGAACTTGCTGGATTTGTCACCATAAAGTCGATAACTCAATATGACCACTATTGTTAGTGAAAATAAAAGAGATATGCACATACAACCTGAAATTGGCTCACACACATAATACCTTAAGTATGGATTATTTTTGGGAAGCTATGGATGGTGAAACCACAGATATGCTCATCATCCGAGCTCCTCCACCTCAAATAGTGATCAACACCCTTTAAATTAAAAGAATATGAACATATATACTAGATTTTATAAACTAAAACAAATTAGGCAATTATTTACAAAAATTACAAGATATAAATTTAATAAGAAAATACATATGCGGTTGGTAATGGAAAAATCAGACCTTGGGGCTTTATTACTTTATTCTCCATTAGTATTCCCCGAGTCTAAAGTTCTTTTCCCTTTAGGTGCTCTTTGCTATGCTATAAGTGCTCTACCAATTACATCATAATATTTGTTTAACCTTAGAATATTCACCTTGATTGGTGAGTTTAATCCTTCCTCAAACTTCGTTGCTTTTGCAACATCATTAGGAATCATATATTTTCAAACTTAGATTGGTACTGACTAACAGTTAGGTCTCCTTGTACAAGGTTAACGAACTCCTTACCCTTCTTTGTCCTTACAGTACTTGAAAATACTTTTCCAAGAAGATATTCTTAAAAATACTACAAAGTAGTGATTTTAGTATCAGGCATACTTAGGATAAATTCTCACCAATATCATGCTTGTCCTTCTAGATAAGTACAAGCAATAGCCACTGTATTATCCACAGGAACCATTTAATTAAACTTTCTCTTAATCTGCGGCCACAATTCTTCAGCTGCCACATACGATTTGGTTCTCCTTTAAATATTGGCGGTTTCGTCTTCCAAAATTCTACATGGATTTTCATAACTCGATCTTCTTCACTTTCATGATGAGGACCTTAATTGTTATGGTAGTTGACCTTGATTGTTTTAGTTTATAGAGGTTGTTCAGTATATATGTCCATATTTCTTTTAATTTAAAGGATGTTGATTGCCAATTGAGGTTGAGGAGCTCGGATGAAGGGCATCTCCGTGGTTTCACTATCCATAGCTTCCCAGAAATAATGCATACTTATGGTACTATGTGTGCTAGTCAATTTCAGGTTGTATGTGCATTTCTCTTTTATTTTCACTAACAATGGTGGCCGTAGTGAGTTATTGACATTACAGTGACAAATCTAGTAAGTTCTTCATCAAATAGTGTAGGGTGACATCAAACAGTTTCGGAAATCCTTTAGAAAATACGATTATAGTTTTTCAAACTCTATTTGTTGAAGGATAAAGCTTTTAAACCATCCAAAACTTTAGTGTATGCGTACGAAATCTAATATGCATGTTCACGTTCCCCATCTAAAACTTTCCTAGCATAGTTTAGTTCAATGAGCACCATTTGCAATTCATATTTTGATAATTCATCCTTCACATCACTGCCAAATGAACCACTACTAGATGAAGCACGGGAAGTAGATGAAAAATTAGAGGCACCATCAGTGTGGGTACTACTGCTAGAATAAGCAACGTGGCCATCGTCGGAAGAATAGTTCAGAAATTCTTCCTCAGCCTATAGTCAAGAATTTCTGATGTCAAGCATTTCTAAATCCCTCTACTAGAGGTTTAACTTCCTTCCACGTGTCGTAAATGCTTGGATTACGACCTTCAAAGACGTACATATGATTTCCCCTGGTATAGAAAGTTCGGAAAAAATATATAGTTATAAGGATATTTCCTAGGTGATCTTTGCTCGTCAAAGTATTTACACAATGACAATAATAAGATCCGAACTGATAGAATAACACATTCACTATGATAATATGTAGGACACTTACCATGTGAAGCAAGATAGGAGCACAAAGACCCACCAAAGTGTACTTGTAGACCAACAGCGCCTATTGGAAGAGAAAAAAGGAACCAGAACCACGTACAAAAGTGTACTTATAAGTTTATATGTGTGCGTATGTGCATACTAACGCGTGTATTTGGTAAGTATTTGTTTGTAACTATGCGTGTAAGTGCGTTTGTGTTTGGGTACATGTATTTCTATTTGTTTGCTTGTTTGTGTGTATGCAAAACAGCAAGAGTGAGTCGAAGTATTTGTCTATTTGAGTAGTGTTTATGTGAATGAAGTAACTAGATCAATGTGTTAAGTAATTAAATCAATGTGTTAGCTCTGGGCTCAATTTGGAGATCAATTATGGGCTGAGTTCAGGTTGTTGCTCCACATCTTCCATGCCAAAAGATGTAACATAAGGACCACCTTCAGTACACTCATTACCCTCACTACTACGACTGTACTTTGCCTGTGCCTGCAGAGGCTCAGATCCTTTTGAATTTTGCTAGAGGTTGAACTTCACAAAGAATAACACTACACATATATTCAAACAACAAAAAAATGACACCTAAGAAATAAGCAAACAAAATTGTTCATTTCAAGCAACAAAAAATGACACCTAAGAAATAAGCAAACAAAATTGTTCATTTCAAGCAACAAAAAATGACACCTAAGAAATAAGAAAAAAAAATTGTTCATTGTGATTGAAGATTTGAGTTTGACTTTGATTTTGAAGACTTGAGTGGATTTTGAAGCAAAGAGACAACACAAACCAGAGAAGACTTGAGTGGACTTTGAAACAAAGTGGCAACACAAACTCAGAGACTCTTTCGGCATATCAGAGAAACAAACACCCCAAAATAGATCAATTCCTCGAATAGCTGTGATCACATTTTTTTAAGTAAATAAAAGAAAATGCCATATCATAGTGTTGCAATTTGGTTTAAGTTTTCTTGTATATTTCATATATGTTGAATGTACAAGGAGACACATATATATGAGAAGAAGGACTAGTTGCAATCAACTATCCTTAGACTAAACCCTAGAGACCGGCCATGCTCCTCAATTGGAGGAAATTACACCAAATACTAGTGACCGGCCATGCTCCTTATTTGGAGGAAACCAACCACAAGTAAGGAGTGATTTACACTTTTCTTTCAAGGAAAAAACAGCAGCCATGCTGCAACTAGGCAGCTAAAGTTGACAAAGAAAATGCCATGATTTCTGGATTACATAATTTACATAATCTGTCTAGGGTTAGTTAGCAACTCTCAATACATAGCTGCTGTTTAGAGCACGAACACAATTCTGAAAAGCAATTATTGCGGGTTGGGGCAAAGTTGATGAAATTAAAAGTGTAAATTGCAATGTTAATTGTGCAAAAATAGCAAAACAAAACTAAAAGACAAAATTTGAAGTGAAAAGTAGTTATTGAACCGAAATTCTGCCATAGACAAATTTGATGCAACAATATCCGAATCTTCAATCGATAATGGATGAGCCAAGGAAGAAGTTGGCCTCTGAGTTAAGCGCATGACTAGCAGAGAAAGGGCATAATAAAAGGTTGCCTGACGAAAATGTCCAAACTTTCATCGGGTAAACTTTATTTCCCACCAATGTTTTCGTTAAAATTAAAGTGTTCTAACCTACTACTTTGCCGATGAACTTTTAAAGTTTGCCCAACAAAACTTTCGGATTTTAAACACATGTCTTCTTTTAAAATTTTTGCCTAACGAATCATTTTGTCGGGCGAAGGTCTCATATGTTATAACCCGAGAGCCCTTCTTTTTGTTCATCCTTGCGGCTCTCTACTCATTCTCTTTGTCCTGTCTCACTCTGTCTCTCTCTAATATATATATATATATATATATATATATATCTCTCTCTCTCTCTTTTAACTCTTTTTACTTTCTCTCTCTATGCCACCAAAAAACTCAGCTCGTCCTTCCTTCCACCCCAGCATGCAACTGTAAGTCCTGCCTCTCTCTCAGTCTCTCTCGCTTCTGATTTTGATATTTGTAGGAGAATTTGTACGATTTCTGAAATTAGAATTGTGAATATTGTAAAAATAGTGATTTTGTGAAAATAGGATTGTGAATATTGTGAAAATAATGATGTTCTTTAATATTGATATTTTTGTGAAAATAGGATTGTGAATATTGTAAAAATAGTTATTTTTTAATATTGTAATTTTTTGAGACTAGGATTGTGAATGTTGTGAAAATAGTAATTTTTGTGAAAATAGTAATTTTTGTGAAAATTGTGATTTTTGTGAAAATAGTGAATATTGTGAAGATAAAGAAGATATAATATTGTGACTAGGGAATAGGAAACTAGTGAATATTGTGAAGATTGAGAAGATATACTATTGTGAATAGGGAATAGGAAAATAGGGAATATTGTGAAATTCGTGAATATTGTGAAGAAGGAATAGGTGACACACCTCGACCTAAAATATCCACATGGTTACTCTAATCAAGCTGTGCTGGTCGACACCTAAAAGGTGATGAAACCATAACGTGATGTGGAAAGTGAAAACTAATAGTGCAGTAGAAGTGATGGTAGATAGGTTAACGCTTACCACACAAGTGATGTCAGAGCATAGATAATAGTGCAGTAAAAGTAAGGAATACTTATATCATGAGGAGAAACCTCCTACATATCAACTTTTGTCAGTAATCCTCGTCGACAACATGAACTAGCCACTAAAATCCTAAAGGGGCGAAAACAAAAAAGGGTAAGTAGGCCCATTTGAAAAACTTGTAACCCCTTTTTTGTAAAACAAATATATAGTTCCAAAATAATAATATTACATAATACTGTATATACCTAACATGTTTCGTAAGTCGAATGGAACAAGGTACGTAAACAACAATCATCTTAAAGTTTAAATCACTGCTCATTAATGTATGTAGGCACACAAATCCATTGCCAAATTATTCTAACAATAAAAAATGCTGGGTGTAGATTTTACATTCTAGGCACACAAATCACTGCTGATTAATGTATGACGTCCATTACGGGGGGAATACGTCTCCTTGTAATCAATCCCAAGGCGCCGAGAGAAGCCTTGCGCTACAAGGCATGCTTTGTATCGCACTATTTCATTCTTCTCATTACGCTTCCTCACAAAAACCTACTTGCAGCCCAAAGGCTTCACATGTGGTGGAGTAGGAGCTATAGGTCCAAACACCTTATGTTTCTCAAGCGAATTAAGTTTGACCTAGATTGCTTGCTTCCAGTTTGACCAATCCGTTCTATGTCGGCATTCATCAACAGAACGTGGTTTAATGTCATCGCTAAGCATGATGTCAGTAGCTACTGTGTACGCAAATCAATTGTCGACGACCATCTCATTCCGATTCCAAACCTCATCCAATACTGTGTAGTGGACCGAAATCTGGCGATTCTCGGGAGGTCGGGTTGTCTCATCTAAGACATCACTGTAATCTAGAATAACCTCATGCGTTGGAACAGATGAGTGAGCGATGGTCAGATTTAAACTACGGTCACTAGCTTGTGCCGTTTTCCTCTTTCAGGGTTGTGAATCCTTTGAACCAAGGGGTCTGCCACACTTCAGAGTCGGGGCAGATGATTGGCTAGCCACCAATGTACCAAGCCACATGGAAGGTGCGGCCTCCCCACCTTCGGGGACGGTCGGGCCTTCCAAGGTGGTGTTATGGCGTACGCCGGGTACATCTGTCCTTCCAGGGGTGTTTGCAGTAGGTATACGTGATCTTGTCACCTTAGCTAGACCAGTGAAAGAATCCGACATGCTTTGAGCAATGCTCTAAAGATCTATAATTTGTCGCACCTCAGTTTCAGACTCGACAGTACGGGGATTTAAATGAGACATAATGATAGCATACCACGACAATTCGTGGTGTTCTCCAAGAACGTTAGCATGCTTATCTTCCCCTAACGATGAGAAAATTGTCTCATCAAAGTGACAATCCATAAAACGTGTGGTAAAGAGATCTCCCGTCAAGGGCTCTAAATAGCGAATAATTGATGGCGAATCATAACCGACATAGATTCCTATTTTGGTACTTTGTGGTAGCGTTATTGGCACATAGACTGTGCACCCAAGCACACTTAAATGTGAGACGTCAGGCTCGTATCTAGTAATCAACTGTAATAGTGAATAAGGTTGGGTAGCAGTGGGCCTCAGGCGAACTAGCATAGCTGTGTGCAATATTGCACAACCACATGCATATACTAGCAGTTTGGTTCTCATAACCAAAGTTCGAGCTACCAATTCAAGGCACTTTATGAAAGCTTCTGCCAGGCCGTTTTGGGTGTGAACATGGGGTACATGATGTTTGACTTCAATCCCAACTGACATGCAATAATTGTCAAAAGTCTATGGCGTAAACTCTCCAGCGTTATCCAGTCAAATCGACTTAATCAGATAATTAAGGTGGTGAGCCATTTGCTTAATAATTTGTGCTAGGAGTTTTGCAAATGCAACGTTGCGTGTGGACAATAAGCAAACATGTGACCATTGTGTCGATGCATCAACCAACACCATACAGTATCTAAATGGTCCGCATGTTGGTTGGATAAGTCCACAAATATCCCTTTGAATCCTCTGAAGAAACTTAGGACGGTTGTGAATAATCTTTGTAATTGAGGTTTAAGTATTCAACTTCCCTTAATAACATGCTTTGCATGGCGGGAATCCAACGTAAGGAGATAAATGATGCCCATGTGATGATTTGAGGATACGATGCATCTTCACGTTTGAGATGTCCCATATGGTCATGCAAAAGCAGCAAAGTGCTCTGGAACTAGGCATAGGATCGGCCACATGGTGGGCTTCTATGCCCTGAATGGTTGTGATGTACAACCTACTCGGGAGACATTCCAACATCTCATGAATATGCTTCTGGCCATACTCGTAAGAAGTGATACAAAGAAATTCAGATCCATTATCTTCAATGGTTTCAATATGATATTGATTATCTCGAACATCTCTAAAACTCAGCAACGTTCTTCCGGAATGTAGAGAATAGAGGGCCTCTTTAATAGTTAAGACAATACCATTAGACTATGATACAAGCCTTTTCGTATCCTTCAATCAGGTTGGATGAGTCTGAGAGAGTTTTTAGAGGTGCTTTCTTAGGTACAAAGTTAGTAAAATGTGTCGCTCATGCCATATGGTGTGTGTTGTAGCACTATCAGCCAAACAACAAACTTCCCCACTAGACATACCTAGAAATAAATTGATTGAATTGGTCACATGCATAAATATAATTCTACTCATTCAATTAATCAATTTGAGAGATAATATTCATAAAATAATTATCCATAATTCAAAACAAACCAAAACCAAACATATTATTCCAAATACTTAGAAAAATTGTCCAAAAATTAAACCATAAACCTAAAAATTAGGGGGGGGGGTGTGGTTTGGCCACTCCTAGTGGGTTCAGCCACTAAGGGTAAAAACACCCTCAAAACATGTCTAGAAGAATAAAACTTATTCATCCATAGGAGCTGATGCCTCCTGAAAATCTGATATCTCCATGGATGTAGTAGCATCTTCGGGATGTTCCACATGGGCAAAGTTAGACTCACAACGGGAATGATACTTGGTAATGGCCTCGAGGGTAGCTCTGCATATGCATGACCAAATGATCATTTGATCCACAATGGTAGCACATGTCCATTTCAGTGGAAGCCGATTAAACAGTAACTTTTTTCCTTGTTCTTGAAGTTTGGGGCCTTAGGGGCAAGGGGTTGGCGCTTATGGGTCAAATTTCCTCCCTCGGGTAGGCCTTGACTCTGTTGACCTTGGGCCCGTGGTTAGGCTTGTCACCCATTGCCAATGCCATGATGATTTTTTCGTCATTTATGTCTGCTAGAATTGGTCGCTTGCATTTCAGGCACGGCATTCGAGCCAGTGCATCATGCTTGATGATTTTTCATCAAAAGCTGGTTCTGCTTTTCAATGAGTAGTAAAACACAGATCAAATCTGAAATTTTGGTGAACTTATGTGCCCTATATTGTTGATGCAGGACAATATTGGTGGCATGGAAGGTCGAAAATGTCTTCTCCAGGATATTAGATTCAGTTAAGTCCACTTTACAAAACTTAAGCAGTGATTGAATTCTACAAACTTCAAAGTTGTATTCATTCACGGACTTAAAGTCTTGGGAAGTGTAGATGCTGCCAGTCATGTCTTGCTTTAGGGAAGTAAATGTCTTTTTGGTGATCGAAACAGTCAGCCAGAGCAAGTTAAAGGTACGCAGTCTGTAGAACATCATGGATGTGTCTTCGAATGAAGATCATTGCAGTAGGTTTCTAACCTTCATCGATGGATTTGTCGTCGGTAGGTGCGTCAATAGTGGCTTTAATACCCTTTGTAGTAAGATGGAGTTTCACGCCTTGAACCTATTTCATGTAGTTTCTTCCAAATACTTCTAGAGCGGCAAAATCGAGCTTGTTTATGTTTGACATGTCCCTAAAATGAAGGGTACAACAAAACATGGTTAGTCATATGTTGATCCATAGACATATATCATAGAACATTCAGGGTTCTATAGACATGTATTAGTTTAATTTAAGCATGAAAGCTACAGATTTCATGTGGTAAGTTTTGAATGAAAACTTCGGGTTTCAAAGGCACTAAATATGAAACTACAGGTTATATTTAGTTTTATGAACGATTAGTTCATAAAGGAGAGGTTCCTGCAAGAACAAAGAATGAAATATGGTGATTTAAGTGTAGTGGATTTAAGGTTCTTCGGGAACTTAAGTGTGAGAACTTCGAGACTACGAAAGGATGTCAATGGTTAAAAGTATAAAAATAAATTATTGAATCGCTAGTGTCCAAAAGTGATATTCAGGTCAATAATTTTGGATTAATTATTAGATTAATGGACTACAGGTCACTTTTAATTAATTCAATAGATTGGGACAAAACGGGGTTAATCGTGAAAGAAAAATAATGACATACAGGTCATATAACCTTCGGTTGGTGATAAACCAAGTGATAATTAAATTAGAATTAATTAGTGTAAACCAAAGTACCCTCAAAAAAATATTTTGGCATGATTTATAAGGCGGCTATGCCACCAATTGGCATTGGGTTGAAAAAATAATGCAAGAATAGGCCCTGCAGTTTCAGTTGCAGGCTTATTAGGCCTTAGGGATGATTGCAGGCCTTAGGCTGAGTGGTCTGGGTGAGCCCAGCAACAAAAGCTGCTGGTTTTGGGCCTAAAAACCATGCACGGGTCAAGCCCAGCCCAAGGTTGCTTACGGGTTGATGCGAGGAAGCCTAGCCGAAGTTGGGTTTCAGGTTTTTGGGTTGGGGCGAGTCAAGCCTTGCAGCATAAGGTTGTTGGCAAGTGGGTCGAAGGCTAGGGCAAAGCCCAATAAGAAATGGGCTACTGCGAATAGGCCTGTCATAGGTCAAGGGAAGCTCTGCAGCAAAAGCTGCTGGAGATAGGCCAGGGACACCCGGATAGGTCCAAGAAGGCTACAAGCTTCTTGGTTTTGGCTGGGGGCTTCAAGCCTGTGTAAGCCTACCAGGCAAAGCGCCTGGCGCCTCTGTGTGTGAGCAGCAAAGCCCAAAGGGCTACTGCCGTGTGGGCCAAGGTGTCAAAATGACATTGTTCCATGATTTGCTCCATGCGGCTGGGCTGTAAGCTAGTGCGGTGGTTCGGCGGTGCAGTTGCCGTACCACATAATCCTATATTTTTATTTTCTTTTTCGACATGTGTAGGGTTTGAAAAAGTCTAAACTACTTCTAATTTATTTATATGCTTTGACTCACAAATTCCACATAACAATATAATTGCGTAATGCATGAAACATATATATATATATATATATATATATATATATATATATATATTGACAAATATATGAAACATATACAAGATATATATAGTAAGAAAAATATAAATTAGGGGTTCATGCATCATGGGGAATGTTTTCATGCTTCGTGGATGTTTCAAATATCTTATATTATTTTCAACGTACTTGATTGGCAGAAAACAAATAAAAACCTCTGAATTTTGTCGAAGAGAGCCTCCTCCTATGATCCTTTAGTTCCTTAGATTCTGGCAAGAGTGTGCTGATAACGTGTTGTAGGCCTATTTGACTGAACTATTCTAAGGGAATAGAGAGGGGGAGGCCGGGGGCAATAAGAGAGAGAAGAGAGAGATTTAATTGTGAGTTATGTGTTGTATCACCCCATTGTGCCTTTATTTATAGTAGTAGGATAGGTTAAATCCTTACCCTTTTAAGATTACAACTCTAATAAGATATTAACTACTAAAGGGAATATTCAAAAATATCCCTAAATACACTAGGATTTACACAATCATATTCATATTCTAAATATGATTGCAACATCATTAAATTTTTTATTTTTTTTTATGTCCACTTTCCAAAACAAATCAAGTGGTAAATCTTTGGTCTACACAAAGCCATATCAAAGCTTGTTCATGTTTTCCCACGCAGCGCCATAGTCAAAACCACCCTGACGCTAGACAGTGGTGCACACAGTTTCGGACATAACTAATTCATTATAACTTTGATTGAGTTTTATTTGTGGTCACGTATTTGTAAGATAAGTATTACGAGTATGTGTGTGTATTTGGATCAAGCTCAAATAATAATTAATTAGGCACGAGGCTTAATTATTAAATAATAACGAAGACATGCTTACTTGCTTAACGAATGCAACGAATAGGCCATCAATATTACAGTCTGCAGTCCGTAATACTGACAATCCGTTGTTGTGTTGATAAACCAAAAATGGATTCTCGAGAGTGCAAAATTATCATTTTGCCCCTCATTGGGAAATGTGTGCAAAAATCGTCTAATTTACGCATCGTTCATGCTCACATATTCGTAAGGACACATACTACCTGTAAAGATGTGAGGAAGGATAATGAGTAAAGGGTACTCATATGTCCACATGAATTCCATGTAGGATTTCCCCTTAGCCCATCAAGGGCATTTTGGTAATTTCCTAATTTTAAGGAATAAAATATGATTAAATTTGGGACGGAACGCGACAATAGAAAAAATATGGAATATTGGAAAATTTGTAGGAAAGAAATTAAATTTGTAGGAAACCGAGTCGACGTTTAGCCCAGTACTTTTGATGCATCAGGGCGGGTGTCTCAATCTGCCATGTATCTTCACGACTGGAGATGACACGAGCATGTGTTGTAAACTGAAATAGAAATGAACGAAATTATCTAAAAAATATAGAAGTCTTGAATGATGAATGATTCTTGAGATAAGTCGCAGATTAAGTCGCTCTCTTTAAGACGTTTCACATCTGTGCCCAAAGTGTACTAGTAGTTCACAAACACCACATCCTCGTCAATATAAAACAACCCAAAACCTTCTTCTTCTGATAAGGTTCTTCCTTGCACAACGAAAGAACCTTCAAACTCACACCCTTAATTTCAATATGTTGCTCTCAAAACTCAATTGTAAATAGTATATATAAACTTGTAAGGCTTTTTAGCCAAAATGGTCCATGAGATTTGCATAACTCATCACTTTGGCCCCTAAGATTTGAAATCAATAGAAGTGATCCCTGATTTTGTCCACCATCAATCATTTTGGTCATTCCATGAAAAATTTTAATAAGGATCAAAATGACAAAAATACCCTCAATTTAATAAACAATGGGCCAAATGATTTGACAAAAAGTGAGGGTATTTTTATTATTTTAGCCTTATTTAATGGAGATTTTTCATGGAAGGACCAAAATGATTGATAGTGGACAAATTCAGGGGCCACTTCTATTGATTTTAAATCTCAGGGACCAAAGTAAGGAGTTATGCAAATCTTAAAAACCATTTTAACTAAAGTGCAACTTGTAATTTTCGTAGTAAACTCCTTCATACGAGGGAGTAGTATATATACAAAAAAAAAGAAAGATAGGTTTGATGGCCAGGAGTTTTCTGGGCTAGAAAACCGCAGAGAATAAAAAGAATGGGAACAAAACCGTAGAAATCATAAAGGAAAAAAAAAAAACAAAACGGAAGTAATCAACGTGGAATGATTATGGAGGGATTATGTATAGGGACCTAATCTTCTTCTCTATACTGAGAAGGAATCTCCATATCTATAAGGTTAAAAACAAATATTTATGGGGTCGATATTACTCCTTATCCAACTGATAAGGTTAAATGCAATTGACATTTATATATTTAATTTTTGTAATAAACCAAAACATAAATATATTTAAATATTTAAATAAAAACATAACTGCTTCAACAAATGGAAACCCCAACTGTTGAAACTAAAGTCGTGCACCTTCGTGAGTGGTGGTCGAACACAAACTTGAGCAACCTGCAAAACAGTAAACAACCGTGAGCAAGCCTAAGACCGAGGGGTGTGCTGGCCAAAGGCTCTTCGATGGCCAAGTTAGTGAATGGTTTTAGACTCAAGTAGTGGGTAAGAGTAGATTCAAGTAGTGGGTAAGAGAATTGAAGTGTTTAGTTGTGTTACCATAGATGAACCTTAGGTGGATGCATTTATACAGTGAGGAGAGAGACCTTTTAGGATAAAATCATCATTCTAAGCCGGGAAAATCCTAAAGGATATATGGAAGTAGATATTGCATGTTATGGTTACTTGTGGCACACGCCAAATCCTAAATGGTAGAAACTCCAAGACTTATAGGACTATGCCTAGTGCCCCGGAGTAAAATGATGGTGGCACTACTACTCCATCTAATACAACTCCGCCTAAAGCTAATGAGTCTATGACTAGACTTTTAAGGTAACTGTATTCAGATCAGCCTTATTCCGACCCTAAAAAATAATGGTCCTACAATTTCCTTAACTATCTATTTGAAAGGCAACCCGTTCCCCATGAGGATGGATTGTTATTTGAAGACCATATCTTTCAGAGTAAGCTGAAATGCGTATTGTTTGGTCTTCAAATTCTTGTAAATCATGCAACTTGTGGTTCTAAAGTGACGATATTTCAGATCCATACATGCAGTCTAAAGTATCGTGCCAAAAAATCGCAATGATGGAATTTTGCACTTTGTGGCGTGCCCATAAGAGTCTAGAAATTTCCTCCAATATGCTTCATTACTTTTAACTGCCAGATTGAAATATCCCCAAGCGAGTCGGTTAGAATTCAACAGCTAGAAGATTCTGCCTTTTGATGCCTATATATCGTCCGACATTTTCCCTTTTTACTTTACCAAAATCCTTCACGTTAGCCATTGTAAAAAGGCTCCAATTCTTTTGTTGTATTGATTTCAAAATTTTGTTTTCCCTTGAAGCTCTTCACATGGCGTTCAAGCAAGATATCCAAGCCGGCTAAGGTTTCTCCTTATAACCTTCCTTTGACGAGAGTCCATAGCCGAAAAGAAGGTGAGGGTTTCATTGAAGATCATCAAGACATTCTAAGCAATTGCAATGTCTGGTGGGAACTCGGTCATGACATTTATGCTGACTTGCCGGCATCGTCTAACTAAACTCATTAACAATTCAATAAAATTTGAACACACTCGTTGTCTTGTTGTGGGTACCTTGGACATACCATGATGGGCCAAGGCCCATTCTTCACCTTCTTGGACAGGCTTCGGAGGACATCAGGCAACACATAAGTGAGGGGAGCCAATTTCACAGTTGCTTGACATGTGTAGGTTTTAGATGTCATTGAGTCATACACAATTATTCTCCCACTTGTAAAATTGATCTCAACAGTAACCCAATAGTGATCAAGGTTGAAGGGCATATAGACCCTCTCCACATCGACCAACCATGATGTAAAAAACGACCCTTTGCCCCTTCACTGTCTTCAACAACACAGGTAAGAAATATTTGGACGCATCACCTTTGTGGCCTTTAGTTTCTCTTTGAGCTATCCTTGCATTATGGCAGCACTCGTAGTAGAACAGTCCACAAGTATAAAATAAATCAAAAAATGTGTACAACACTTCAAACATTCGAAAACACACTCAACATCACAATTTCTAAACTTTACAATATTAGCAGAAATTTTGTTGGATACTTAATCAAAAACTTGTCGGTCGTTGTAATACCTTGATTATTTTTTAATATATGATTTAGTTATGAAATTCAAATTAATTGATGATTATGAAATTCAAATGGGGGAAATGTGAAATCCCATTCTTGGATTTTATTATCAAATTAAGTATTTTGTAGTTGTAGTTGGAGTCACGACGCATTATATTTACGGCATATATTTGTTCGATAAGTGAAAAGGATGAAAATGCCCCTAGTTGGCTAAACAAAATTATACGAGGATGGACATTATCCTTATATGTTTCACTGTATTTCTTGGCATATTTAGATAGAACTCGATTCCACGAGCGCGTATGCAAAAATCATTTGCCAAATGGAGTTATAAATGAGCAAATGTAAGGACAAAATGGTCATTTAACCATAAATCTAGAAGGCTCCAGCAAATCTGGGGTGCTACGTGTGTGGCTATGATTAGAGAACGGAGGAAGAAAGGAGAGAAAGGAGAAGGGGAGTGACGAATGAGAAAGGTAGAAATGAGGGAAAAGAGAGAAGGGAAGGGGAGAAAGTGACATCCCTAGCCCTCGACCCGTTTCCACACGAGAGACCCGACTAGGCAACTCGATTTTCCTCTGTGATTTCGACGATTTCTCATTGATTTGTTGGGAAATTGCAGCCTTCCACCACCATAAATAACCTCAGAGACTTCCCATCTTCATTTTTCCACTATACCCGAGCTGTTTTGAGCATTGTTTCACGACGAACACTCACGTCAGTTCTCGGACTCCACAGAGACGATTCCACCAATCTTGCAATCTTCGACGATAGCCACCACCCTCATTCAACTCCTCTTGAGGCCAGGAACAAAGCCCAAATAAGTTTGGGGGCGGCAGAGTTGCGGATTCGATGAATTGAAGAACACCCATTTTAGGGTTTCTGACGTATCGTGGCTGATTTCAGGTGCTTCTCAGTCGAATTTGATTTTGGCCCAGGTATGAAAATTGTTTCTCTCATTGAGTTCTACATGCCTATAAAATTTGGCAGAATTTGGTGTTAGTCAGAAAATTGGGTTTCCATGCATCGGAAACCACTGCCTGCGGTGGCACGTGGCCACTACGCCGACATTGCCTTCTTAAGTTAAATTCAATGTTATGATTTCATATTTGATATTTTTTTGATGTGATTTAGTTGTTTGAATCAAGTATCGTAAATGTCCGCCACTTGAATATTATAATAAACGATTTAAATACGACAGTGAACTACGAATGGTTTGATCCCGTTTGAGGGTATGTAGGCAGTCTAACAAGAAGGTTAGATGCATCCATAAAATATTAAAAAAAAAAATTAAATTTTGTGAATAATTGTCAAGTAAAGGAATTTATTATGGTTAATAGTGTAAAGGTTAACAATGACTTTATTTTGGTCTATCACATTGATTAGCTTCTGAATAATTTTGGGTCATTATAGTTGTGTTGGCGGTCAACACTTTCCCTACCTTCCGCGCGTCATCAACATGCTTCCGCATGAGATACAATTGCAAATGAATGTGCTGCAATACACAAATTAAAATTAAAATTTGGCACCAACGCAATCTCAACACATTTATATAACCCAAACCAAATAGGGTTTAGTCAATTACATCAGTTGACAGCCACCCTTCCTTGTCAAGGAGTTGCCTCCATAAATCGGTGTGTCTAACCGTTATATCTCCAACCAGGCAACCAGACTAACAATGTAACAAAAAAAAAGTTAAGGTTCATTATTCTTATCCTTTAATCAATATAATTCCTATGCATAATATCCAAACATCAATTATCGCTTACTTGTTTTCAGAGCACTTCCTTTTGCAGAACATGGCTCACCGTCTTGGATTTTTTTGGCACTTTTTGACGTCAAAGGTCAACGTTGTATGGCGAACCACTTTCGTTTTCTTCTTTGCCCTCATTTCATTTCCACAGTCTTTGGCATCCCCCTCATGTACCGGCCCTTCCTATTCGTTTCAACATGCTTACCCTCAGGTGTGTAAATAACAACCCCATCATTGGAACTTAGGACTTCTTCATCGTCCAATACACGTTCTCCAAGCAATCCAAGCATCTTCTGGCATACATTTGCGGGACTATCCTACTCAACAAATCCTAGAAGCTCGTTCGAACCCTTTTCGTCCACACCTTCCATAACCTCCTTCCCTTTAGATCCCTTGGCTTCCCCCCTTTGCCTTTATTAGCCCAATTTTGTACATCACACTGCTTTCACTACCCTCTTCTTCTTTTGTTTCCTCTTCTTACCTTTTCTTTTCCCTCTTCATATTTTCTTCTTTTCCATCTTCTTCTTCTTCTCCTTCATCCTCTTCCTCTTGTTCTTCCATATCTTTTCCTTCTTCTTCTTCCTCATTCTTCTCCTCCACATGTTTTTCCGTAACTTCACTCCTCAATTCTTTGACCTCCTCAGTCGACTCTTCCACCTTCTTCAATATCTTCCTCTCTTAAATATCATTTGAAGGAAATATTTGTGAAAACAAGTTCATTTGAGCAACATTTATGCATGCTATTAACAATTAAAAAGCGGAATCATGCTTATATGCACTAAAAAAAAAAACTTAACCTATGAAATTCAAAGCCTAGTAGTTATGGTGAACCAAGACTCAACTCAAAACGAAGTGAGTTGAGAAATCTTATACCTTTGTTGATTCCTCTTTGCATAAGCATAGACTAATCACCCAAGAGAGAGGGCCTCCATTCCTTTCTTCTTAGCTCCATGGATTTCTTGGAGGAGGATGGTAGAATGGATTCTCCAAGTTCCCAAAATAGAGAACCTCTAAGTCTCCACACCAAGGAGAGCATTGATGAAGAGATGAGTGACCTTGGATGAAATAAATGCTAGTAATTTCTTCAAGGTGGCCAGCCTCCTAGAGAGAAAATGAGAACTTGTGTTCTCATCTTTTTCTCCAAAAGAAACCCTAAGGATGAAATCGCTATAATGTTGCCTTTATACCACCTCACAATGGAGTGGCAAACTTGCAATTAAGCCAAGTTTACTACCCCTCACTCTTATGGCCGGCCATATTGGGTTCTTTGAGCTTTGAGGCCCTTTGTGTTTCAAGTTGTCATACAACGTGAGTTAATGGGTTTGACATTCAAATCCCATTGGACCTTGCGGCCCAAAATAACGAACATATTTGTTTGATTAATTAACATATTAATTAATCCTAGCCATAATAATTAAATCATTTATCATTAATCGGTGTAGGATCCATTATGTTCCTTTTAGTGAGGCAGTGGCTGATTAGAACTTTTTAAAATCAATTGCGAATTGAAACTTACTTTCAATTCTCCCCATAGTGATTATACACCTTTAGGGTTTCCACAAACCATGAGTGACACCTAGCGGTATGTCATGGCTACCCAGACTAATCAAAAGAGGTGGAAAACCTATTCAGTTTATGATTACAATGCAATATGATCTTTCTCTAATACAATACTTATGATCACATTGTTTGGTTTGATAGTTTATTCATGTCTACTATCCAGTGTGATTCTCTTACTTATATGATTACTTTGAACGTGATTTGGAATGACTTCCTAAATCTCATTTATACTCTGGCTAGAGATTCTTGATCATATCATAGTGTATTCTCCCTCAAATGGTTCGAAGGTTAGTGATCCTTTGTTGCGCATTCACTTGCCTCCATGGCTAAGTAGCTTAACCCCAACTATGCCGTGGACACTCTCTGACGGAGTGACATAGCCAAAGATCAAGGACCTAACCACAAGACAACTATGATGCCTCAGGTGAAAGGACTACTTTTCATTATCCCAACCATGCGTTTTCATGTGACATGAGTATGAGAACTCCTTGTTGATCATGTTTAGTGGACTCATTCTCTATTGAGCACCTACATACTTGTCTTGGTGTCAATCACACCAATGACTCGAGACCAGTCATTTTCTCTCAAAGAAGACATATCACATACTGATCTTAATGGACTGTCAATGCTCAATTGGCAATCCTATGATCAGGAAAGTTTAGGATATGTATACAAAAGGGAATGGTCTCATGAATCTAACTTCTTTAGATCACATTCTCCCAATTACATATTCCTTGGACTTATTGTTTAAGCATATAACATTTATATGAGACAGTTTAAGCATATATATATATATATATATATATATATATTAAACTAGATTAGTTTAACATGTGAAATGTCCGTAAAGTATCATCATACGATTGGCTTTTAGGGCACATTTCCAACATCCTTCTCATGCGCCAAACACACCAAAACCACCTTCAATTCCTTTATTTGTACTTTCAACTTACTGACATCATTTGTGTCAGGAGTGAAGGTGATAGGCATCACTACATCGAGATCATTGCCTTATGTCTAGTAACTTGTGTTCTTCTTTGATCCAGTCGGCACACTCTCCCGAATCCTCACCGCCTACCTTTTAACACAATATTATTCGTCAAAATTATATTTCCCACACATACAATTTTCACACACATTCATTAACATTAACAGATGTTCACATTTGTTCATAAAGTTCATAACTTTTGAAATAAAGTCATACCTCTTGGCTCTCAGTTATCTACATCTACAGCTGCTCATGGATCAGTTGCTTCTTCGTTGTCAACTACTGGAGAATTCTTGGGATGGTTGCTACATTAGTCATCTTGCAATAGCACAATGGCTTTTCCAGTTGGGGAATTATTTCTTATATATGCCCACACCTGCACGTATGCTAAATTAATACTCAATCACAATAATTTAACCATTATTACTACTCAATCAAAGCAACAAATAGTACCTAAAAAGCATAACTAAACCCTTTGAATAATTGTTGAACCTATCCATATTGTCTACGATCTCGAAGTAGTCTAGGTTCACAACCATTACTCTTCGCCCCTATCAAGACACCCTCGACAAAGTATACCAGCCCCATCTACAACGTATCATCCTTATTTTCACTTCTTTAAAAATCTTTTCAAGCTCGACACAAGTCACCAAAACCTTTTTGCTACCTTTCTTGGGGACAATCTTTGTTTTACCTTTACCCTTCCCACCTTACCCTTGCTAGCCTCTTTAACAAAACCAAATTTCTCAGGAAAATAGTTAGTCAAAAGCCTAATGTTGGAAGGCTCAACCTTTATACTACAGGATTTGTTACAACAAAGCCTGTAACGAGGCAAAATTCCATCTTTGTGAACCAGATCACTTCACAACCTTAAATACGTGAGTCTCTCTAAATCTTTCACCTGATTAGCCACTCTATGGAGTGACGATTCATGCACCAATTGACCATTAAAGTGTCCAAAGCAAGATGCCCTAAAACTAGCAAGTTGTGCGTCATTAAATCCTTCCCTTATTGTGACGACCCGTCCTGAATTATTATATATTTTCTCCTCGATAGCGTGGAAATGACGATGTTGCCCTTGAAATGTTGTAATACGATTGTGTAATCGGGCCAAAGGAATTGACCAACCGCCATATCTCCCATTAATTTGGACCCAATTAGAAATTGGGTTTGTTTTAGATTGATTTTCTTTTGCCCTAAACCTCATGCCCCAATCAGGGCCTTGGTTCTTTTATTTTGGCCTATCTTGTGGCTAACACACACACATGTGCAACCATCTACTTCTTCCTCTTTCTCGAACTCTCTCTTTCCATACACTCAAAATCATAGCTCTCAAATCCTTCCAAAACCTCACAGATCATCTCTAACTTAGTCACCATCATCTTCCTTTTGACTCCATGAGCCTATCCAAACTTGTAGTTAAGAGAGCAATTGTCGGGAACACGGGATACTTGAGCTTCGGTGAAGAGTGAAATTAGCTTCAGCATGATCGAGGGTGTTTCACTTAGTTTCGAGGTTTAGTAAGGTGATTACTCAACTTATCTAACATGTTAGACTAATTTCGGTTAAGTTTGGACGTCCAAATAAGTTCGGTAATGGGTTTGTAGGAGTAGCCGATTTTTTAAGGATTTTTTTGGTCATTTTCTGTCAAATTTAGGACCCCAAATAGGTAAGAACGTACTCTTGTCATTCAGGGCTTCAATTTGATATAAAATTCGTGAAATTTGGTGTTAAAACGACGGAGATATTGAGATTCAAAGTTTTTCCAGAAACCAGCAAGTGCAGCGGCAGTCGGCAATGGATTTCTACGAACCATCGAAGAAGACAGAGCATATTCCGTCAACTTTGACGGAATGTTCTTAACAGCGTCAGGTATATTTAACGGAATATTCTATTTTTTTAACGGAATATTCCCTAACGGTGTTAGGGTTACCGTCAACGTGCTAGGCACATGCTTGAGCGTGGCCGGCGCGTGAGGGTGCGTGGGGCATCGAAAAATTTTTCTAAAAATTTGGGGATGCTCGTGGTGTTGAGTAGGCCACAATGGTATATTCAAACACCCCAATTGAGCAACGTATGAGAAGTTATTTCATAGTGATGGTTATGTGTTTAAAATAACGTTAAAATAGTTGTTTCACATAAAGGTGAGACATTTCCAGAGGACGAGCGCAGCCAGACGAGACTTGGGGGTTACGACCCGGCTACATACCAGTGAGTGGGCTTTTTGGTTTTTCTATATATACATATATATGCCTTATGTTTCCCAGAAACTGTTTAAATGGTTTTTACGTTTTAAATACCATGTCGTATGCATTACATATTAGTATATGCTATAATATAGCTATGCATATTACTGCTCGATGCCTTGGACGCTCAGGTAAGCTTCAGGTGAGTATATAATGAGGGTTGTGATGGTAGTGTGTATGATTATGATGAGTTGCTTTAGTGATTTATATCCTGCACCCCGATGTTAGTGCTCCGCCCGAGGGTAGGGCCTAGCCTTCACGTGATCGTTCACCTCCCGCACCACACGCTCAGTTTGGATCCAAGGCAAGTGCCAACCTGTTGTACAGACCATATTAGGTGGTTCCGACTCGTAGGTGACTTGCGATACTTTGCACAGCCTTTACGTGATCGTAGCACTTAAGCGTACTTATTTACACCTAGCCTGTCGTACAGACCACATTGGTGGTTCCAACTCGTGTGCAGGATTTGGTTTGATTGTTGAGTTATAGATTTAGCCGTACAGGTCGCGTTAGGTGACTCCGGCTGAGATGTCATTTTATATCGTGCAATTCACCCGACTTACTTATTTATGGTTGAGATGACTGTCATGGCATACACATGGTTTATTATTCTCGAGTATAGTTTGCATATATGTTTACAGTATTATTTTATGGGAAACTTATACAGGTTTTACGGTGAGGGGTTATTATATTTGAAAAGATAAATGGTTTTGAAAAGTTTTGTTTTCACCCACTCACACTTTCTGTTTTACGCCCCTCCATGTTCTAGATAGAAGTTCGTGCCGGTGGCTCACGAGGACTTCGTGGCAGATTCTGACAGACATCCACCAATGTAGGGTTTCTGTACGATTAGTAATTAGACTTCTGGATTGCATCTTGATGCCTACGCTCTGGTTATGTGTCCTTTACTCTAAACATTTACACTTATACTTATGCTAGTCTAGTGTAAATTAGTTAGTAGGTTTTTATTTATCCGTATTTTCTTATCACGTTCACTTCTGCACAACGCACATGGCTACGTCATCCTCTCGTGACGGTTAGCATGCCTCGATTGGGGTCGGGGTGTGTCACTTATACGATTCTTCCTCTTTTTGGCTAGTTGAACCCCCTGAGTTGCCATCTCATGTACACATAACAATACAAGCATGTACAACCAAATTGAACAATATATACCCTGATAACAACTAAATTTTACAATGTATAACATTAACACAACTTGTGTACAAGTTTTTATAACAATACATCTATGATGAACAAACCTTCATGACTTAACTAATATCAACTTAATTCATAAAATTAACCAAGATTTCATCAACACAAAGTATTCCCAACTGAACAATATAACTTTAACAAAACTGAACAACCTATCCCTTATACATAATTTGTCTACAACATTTCGTAAACCACATCCCATAGAAATTTCCTAAATTTCCACAAATATCCACCAATTTCAACTAATTTCATCAACCAACATGCAAAATTAATCAAATTTACATAAATGACAAAATTTATTTCTAAGGTTCTATATTTCCAGCCTCACCACATTTACATACTTTGGGGAATGAAGTATGACGTTGATTATTGGGGAAACAACAGTTATGAACCCAACTCGAATCAAGCAAGCACCACGTCCCTTCTATGGAACCGACTGCTCACCCTCGAACCAACTCGCCTGAAATTCTAAACTTTTGTGTGGAAGTGCAAAGACGCTGGAGGCGCCAAGCACAACACTATTACAACTGGATTTTGAACAGCAACGAAATTTTCGAACGATAAACAACTTTTTGACAGGAATGATGTTTGAGGGCTGATAGAAAATGGAGAGTTTCGGGAGAAGATAAATTTAATATGGTAACTGTTGATGTCAGGGGAAGGGGGAGAGTTTAAATTCCAAAACTTTTGAATTGATGCCGGGTACTATTTTTAATTAGTGATAGGTCATTTGTAACCTAGTTTCACCTCAAACTCATTTTAATGGATTGGTTTTCAGTCATAGAGATTTCATCCAATGACTCACATTCTGTCCTCACACGTGGCCCGCAAAGCTTTGTCGGCACCTTAGAAGACACGAATAAGATGGAGGGAAAACTCGTAATTTGGGCGTGGGTTTTTCATTACTTCAGAAAATAAGAAAACCCGAAAACCTTGTAACCAAGTATACAAAAACCAAAACCCCAAAAGCTGTGAGGAGTAGAGAGCAGGCAGCAATGGAGTCTGAGGTGAGTTTGTCTGCAGCCCTATTAGGCTATTCCTGATTCCCAAGTACGTAATCTGAAGCTTTTTCTGAATATTTGTTTCCTTTTTTTTTCAGAGAACAAGTTTCCAACCGTTTAGGCTCTTCTCATCGTCGGGTCAGGGTTTCTTGAACAATTCGAGCCCCTTCTTCCTCCTCGACCTCTTTCCCTCGAAGTGCTTCCCACTGAGGTATTAATTAGTTAATAACTACTTATCAATTACTTTAATTACGAATTAATTACTGTATTTTGCACTTTCAAAAACACAAATGATTGATCTTTATGTGGAACAGATTTGGTCGTCCGTGAATTACACTGTGGAGCCAGTGGAGTTGGGCGGACTTACTTTGCTCAAGGTCACTTTTTTCCCTGATTCTTTCTGTTTGGTTTCCCAGAAAATGGAGGAAAGTACATTTCAATGTTATAAAAAACAAAATGCTGCTTTTAGTACAATTTGGTAATCTGTAAAGTTAAGTTTAATTTGAGTGTAACTTAGAGTTCGTGCGTGATTTGATTGTAGGGCCGGGTTAGTACTCAAGACTTTTTCACGCTATCCAACTCCGATTTAGTTCCCGGGAAATATGAAGGTTATACATTTCTTCCATCTTCATCTGTTTGTTAGTAGTCATTCAATAATTGAAAAATAATATTCTGTGCTGAAAACGTTTAATTTATATATGTTGTGCTATTTATTTTGGTTTTTGGGTGTAGGGGGATTAAAGCTGTGGGAAGGTTCTCTTGATCTAGTTAAAGCCCTTAGATCCGAAGTTCAAAGTGGACATTTATCATTTACTGGTAAACGCGTTTGTGAGGTAGGCACCTTAATATTCTCGGGTTATTGTAATTTATAACCTATAGCCTGGTAGTCTATTCGTCAAATTGTGAAATGTGCCATACGCTTCTTTACCTTGAAATGTATTATATCCTCACAGACAGAAACTAATTTTGTTTCTGGTTGCATCCTGCCTACTTCGTTCGGATTGTAGGGTTTCCATACTAAGTGGCAATCCATAAACTTGATGTGCATACATCATAGAGGGACACTCTTCAAATTTCTAGGTGAGTTTTCCTGTTGGAAATTAACAGTGTTATCTCAATTCTTAATGAACTGCGCAATTTTCATTGATCTAAGTGTTCATTGGTAAAATTTCAGAGTCCATACGTGAACCCACATCGTCATTGATCATTAATCAACAAAGAAATATATCACTACTACAAGTAATTATCTCCGATGAATGATTTATTGGTTGTCAAAAAAGTTGATGCCAGTCTTTGGCCCACTTCTCCCATTCCTTACACTCCCTTACTGTGTTTCCTGTCATGATTTTTCAGCTTGGTTGTGGCCATGGACTTCCTGGTATCTTTGCCTGCCTTGAGGTGAAGTTAAGTTTCTTAAGCTTGTAAGTGTAGTTTCTCATGTTAGATTTCTTAAGATTTTCATTGTTGAATCAGGGTGCAGCTGCCATTCATTTCCAGGACTTCAATGGCGAGGTCCTGTGGTGTCTGACCATACCTAATGTAAATTCAAATATTCCAAGCTTCCAACCCCCATCAGTACAAGTGACAAAGTCTAATGTGGGGTCCGAAATTTGTTGTTTTTTTTGCTGGTGACTGGCGTGAAATGCATAAGCTTCTTCCTTATGCACTAAACATCGAGAAGGATCCTAATGTTAGTCCAGAGCAAAGTTTAGATGCTCAATATGATATTATTTTAATGGCAGAGACAGTTTACTCAATTTCTACTCTCCCACATCTCTGTAAACTCATAAAGAAGGTATTCTCTTATTGATGTGTTATTTATGATTTGTTACTGCGAACTTGCAGTTGCGGTATGTCTAATAATTTTTACTTTACAGTGCTTAATTCCTTCTCCTGGGGGAACTTGAAGGTTCATATCTGTGGCAGTAGTTGTTTCCCTTTTTCCTTTCCTACCATATTCCTTGGGATGGTAGGATTGTGTGAAATCAGATAAGAACAAGTTACAGCTTACGGCATTCGTTATGAGCATATGCTTTTTGTGATGAAGATTATAATTTGCCTTTGTTAGATATGTTTCTTGTATGAATATGTGTTTGAGAGTCCTTAAAGCTGTGACCAATCCATGGTTATCGACTGTTATCAAGTTACATTTACTGATGCTTAAATACGAAGATTAAAATATTTTTCTTGGATTTCTTTTCTGCAGGGGTCTTGGCTTCTAGCATGGTCGTCGAAGTTGCTGATGGTTCTTCTAATGTCCAAGAGGTATGGAAGCTTTCGTTTAAGGAGGCTTGGAATTCATGTTGACCAAACACTTTCGTTCAATCTCTCCCACATCAAGAATCGAACATCGTAATGAAAAAAGAAGAATCAAATATTACAGTTAGGGCATATTCGATGTAATCGAACGTTTAAAATTCCTTTTACCCTTTTTTCCCTTGTTTACCCTGAGTTGCCCGGTAGGATTTCAAAAGTTGTAATTGTAGTCAAAAGTACAAACGTATTGGGAATATATTGGAGGTAGAGCATGGGTAAAGCTCAGTTTATTTGCTGTCTAGAACGGTAAAAGATAAATGTTCTCTGCCATTTGCTCGGACAAGGAAAATATTTTTTAAATTACTTTTAAATAGTTTTTATTTTTAAAAGTTCTATGAGGGTGAGCTAAAAAAAAAAAAAATAAATCATGTATTGTATGCAAGGTTCTAAAAACAGTTAGGCGCTAGTCGGCTAGCGGGGTATAGGTGGGGCTTTTGCCGGATTAGGCGGATTTAAGTAAATTTATTATACATCGTATAAATAAGTGCATGTTTATACCTAAAAAATACATAATTGCATTGAGATATATAAATAGCCAAATAGAATGACATATAAATTATAAAGTATTAGAACATAATGCATAATGAAATTTATCTATTTTATATCCAAGTGAGAGTCTGGACGGACTAGATGAATGACTATGTGGTCTAGGCGGGTGCCTAAGCAGGTTTAAGCATTATTTCTTAATTTTCAAATGCCTAGGGATTAATACGGATGGTGATCGGTCGCTTAGTGCTTAGGCAAGGCCTAGATGGCGTTAGGCGGAGATTTTAGAACGGTGATTGTATGCCATCATCTCCGTTACTAACACTCCCACTAATGAGGCCGCTACTAACATCACTAATGCCACCAACCCTGCCACCACTATCATGGATTGCCGCTAGTTTAGAATTCCTCGACAGGCTTAAATTTCCTAATTTAAACGGTGGGCAAGAGGACTGTTATTTACATTCTGAAAAAGTTATCTTGCAACCCTATCTAGTAAATCACAACAGTAGAGAAATGCATGATGATTATTTCAAAGTGATAAATATAGCATTTCTCTTTTTAATACCGAAACAACGGAGAAAGATTCTTTAACCATTATCTATGAGAAGTGTGCTACATCGATATAAAGCTTTAATTTTAAAAATGGGATGAGTTTATTGAACACTCGAAGCAAAAACAAGTGTTCTACATACATATCATCCGTGATCACGAGTCCGACCTACAACGATAATACTTGGAACAACCTCTATTATAAGGGTTAGATGGAGGAGGAAGGCAACCTCCAGTTTTACTATACGCTTCACCTCTACCGCCGCCGTTGCAAACTGGTTGGTCTGGTTTCAAAGCCCCAGGTGATATGTACTTCTTGGTCTGAAGAAACCTCCGGCTTATCTCGGACTCCATCAGCTGCTCACCTTCGTCGTCACACTCCACTATCGAACTGTTGCACGGCGTGGATGAAGGGCTCATCCCTGAGGCTGTTGTGCAGGTGAGATAGCAAAGGCCGAGGACTATCAGAGGGAAGACTATGTTAGGCCTTTGCATTTTGTGTGCGTTTTGTTTTTCTTCTCACTTAGGACAACTTTATAGAGAATCATGTCGTATTTATTTTATTTTATTGATTTAGCTTTTAGAAAGAGGGTAGTGGGATGCGCATTATGGATAAGCAGAGGGGACCGCACTTGACCAAACCTGAAATAGGATTCCAGCAGCAGCCATGTATTTTATTTTCCATGTGGTTGAGTCTCGACCGACGCCTTCAATGAATAAAAAAATTGGAAAAGGAAGGTAAACTCTTTAGCCAATAATTTGTGTGCTGAAATTAGGGGTTCCCTCTCATATTGTCCACCTACTTTTTTTTTGCGTTGAAGAACTCCCACCTTACTAGGAAAATTACAGTATACTTAAAAGTGCAGTGTCTTGGTTCGATTTTCATGAATTACAAATTAAATATCAAATTAGAGTCTGATACCAATTATAGGTGGCTTATTATGTAGTTTAGTCTAATTTCTTACGTCCTAGTTTAACCATACTGTTTTTTAGGAAATTATTATTATTATTATTATTTAAATCATTACTGTTAAAGGGAGGGGGAGGCTTTGAAACTATTACGATAATTTAGTAGAGGGGGAGCTTCGAACACGGAATGCATGAAGGAAATTAGATTCCCCACTTCTCTTTCACATGTTTTAGTGTCTAACACTACTCTCGTTTGAGTTAACATAACAAATACTAACCTTAGAGGATTGCCAATGCCCAATTGGCAATCCTGTGGTTAGGAACATTTTAGGAATGAACATAAGAGAAAGGTCTCGTTGATCCAACTTACTTAGATCACTTCTCTTTTAGGCAGTTTACATTCCTTAGATTCTGTTATTGCTTGAACACATGATACAATAAGTAGTGATTAACAATAAGTCTTGCCCTTCCATTAAACAAATAAGAGTTTAATCATAATCTAGGTTCTAAAAGACGCTAGGCGCTAGTCCCCCCAGGGGGGAGGGTGGGGGTGTTGGGGCCTAGTGCCTAGGCTTGGCAATTTCTAACACGACTTGTTAACCTGACACGATACGAAATTAACAGGATTTCGAGTCGACACGATAATGAAGCGGGTTGTTATCGGGTAACTCGATAAACACCTATTATGTTAACGGGTTGATCTAGGTATACAAGTGTGTAACCCATTACACGATAAGAAAAATATTAGTTTAATAATTTTATACCACTAAAAAGAAACACTATAACTAACTACAGTAAGATTTAATCTCAAACTGATCTGAAAGTTAATATATATATATATATATATTTTTTTTTTTTTTTTATATTTTAAATTAAATTTAGAAAATTGATGATGGATTGATTGAGATTTAATGTCGGTTTTCCATTGTTTTTCTCAACCTTAAATAAGATTTTCTCTCATTCTCGATGGCTCTAATCGAAGAAGCCGCTCTATCTCTCTCCCTCGAACTGAACTCTTGAATCTTAGCCTCGAACCTCAACTCCGGCTAGCCATAAGTCCATAACCACCCTCTCCAGTGTCCCTCCACCACACCACGTCACCACATACGACCTAGTAACCCACCACCAATTGATAAACTACTTTTGTCTTTGATTCTCTCTCTCTAGATCGAGCGAATTCAAGCCTTAATGGAGGTAATTGTTGATTCTTTTGAATTAATTTCAAAATATAGGGTTTTGCTTCGAATTAGTTTTCGAATTAAGATTGGTTCGTTTCTTCAATTTGGGGTTTTTCGTTTTTAGGGTTTGTGAAAATTGGGGTGTTTAGTTTCGAATTAGTTTTTGAGGTAATATTATGTGGCAATGTGGTATGTGCAAATTTAGAAAGAAAAACAATATTTTTCTTAATGGGCCATAATGGGTCGGGTCACCTGTTAAGAACCCGTTAAGATAATGGGTATGACATGATATGATCTGTTAAGATAACAGGTGTTATACGAAAACAACACGAACATGACAAACACGACTTGTTTGCCAGGCCAACTAGCTCCTTGGCAACTAGACGGGACCTAGGCGGATTTAAGTAAATTTATTATATATCGTGTAAATAAGTGCCTATGTATACTTAAAAAATACATAATTGTATTTAGATTCATAAATTGCAAAATAAAATGACATATAAATTAAAGAATTATAACATATTGAAAACATGGAGACAAGCATATAGTGAGTGTTCATCTAAGTATTCAATAAGTCTCTTACCATTTATTGAACAAAAATAAAATGCAAAATAATGTTATTGATTTTTTATTTAAGTGAGAGTCACGAACTAGGTGGATCTAGGCAGCCTAGACGGGCACCTAGGTGGCTTAGACGGGTGCCTAGGTGGGCTAGGCAGACACCTAAGGAGGACTAGGCATCCTCTCTTGATTTTCAAATGCCTAGACATTAACCGGGGTGGTGGCTAATCGCCTAGCGCCTAGGTGGGGCCTAGACAGTGCTAGGTGGGGGTTTTTAGAATAGTGATCATGATGAGTATTTTAAAAGCTATTACATTGGCTTTATAGGCATACTTCCAAGGTATATTCCTTGCATGATTACAGTGCGAGGTGTAATAGAATCAGATCGAATTCCAGGGAGCAACGTACTCCACTTTCTTCCTCCATTGTTCTTTGCAATTTCAACTTTTTGAGCTAATCAATTTTTTGTTGGTTTCATTTCTAAATCTCACCAAAACTACCTACAAACTCACACAAACACTAACATTCATGAGCTATAGAACAAGGAATATCAGCTTCAGCAGCAAAGTCGACACCAAAATATGTGCTTATTTGCAAGACCACCTTTCTCAGGATCGACATCAAGATCAACCTGTTTTGGAATGTGAGGTGGTGTTCGAAACTCACTTCTTGTCCACACTCAACTGGATCATTTGCCGCATCCCTGGATCGAACACATAAACTCATCATTTGTAAATAAAATTTATCTACATGAGAATTTTGATTAAGTACAACAACGGAACGTGTGCCTATTTATCTAAACTACCTATTAACAAACTTTTTTTTGTTAATCACAATAGAGAGAAAAAAAAATTTAGTCTTATGTCACACTGTTTGAGCCTGAAATACCGGATTTGGGCTAAGAAAGGATTACTCAAGTTGTAAGGCCATGATTCACAGCCCATTAATTATTTCTTAGGCCAATTGGCTCCCAACCCAGGATAGCGTTGAGTCAATGAGTCCTAATAAGAATACGACTATTAAGGGACCAAGCCTAGGCGTGGCTCGGTAGAGTGCTAACTGAATGAAGATTGCTAAGGATCAAGATGGGTTTTAATATGATTTGCATTATACTAAGAATTAGAACCTATGCATGATCATATGAGAATGAATTAAGTGCACAAAGGAACTAGGTTCATAATCTTGGTTCAAGTCAAAGAGGTCAAGACTAGATAGAGGTTGAGTTTTGGACAAAGAAGGGATTATGGGGGATAAATAGAGGATATCCAGGTAAGTGTCGAGGAGGCATAGTCCAATCATGTCTCTACCTCGATAGACTTGTTTGTCACAAAGTTCATGCTTATAAATAGAAGAGGTTGTGCAACGTGAGAAGCCCCTTCAACTCAGCAAACAACTCAAAATGCTCTACGCGCAACCTTTCTCACAACCTTGAGAAAAATACTAATCATCCTAATCCTTTCATCAACACATCTTCATTTTGGATAAGTAAACAACATTGTGTTCACTGTCACATCCCGATCTCGATATACGTCCAGAATTGACTCGTGATGATATAATGTAGGGGGATGCCAAAAAATACAACTGAAACACTGAATAGAAATTAAGAATATTTACAAACAACTATGCCATAAAAATAACTCTCACTAGGGACAACGGATGTAGGCTCCCAAAAGAAAGTCAAAAAGAAATATGAGGAAAGGTACAAGGAAAGGTAGCTGGGTAACCTAAAACTCCAAGCACTTTGAACTTTATCTGCTACCCTAAAGCTCCGCGTATCATCTAAAACCTGCACAATTGCCCCTACACTGTGGGAATGGTGCACCTAGCAAATCAATAACTTGGATAAGCTGTGAAGCTCATGTGAGTGACAATACTTCGACTTATGTGATAATCATAAAAACAAATCTATTGATCTCAAATTATAAACGTCATTCATAAAATCATACTTTATGAAATCATAATCAAACCAATGAAAATTCTGCAGGAGTCACACAGACATCCATCAGCCTTTCTAAAACAACTAAAAAAAAGTCAAAATAATAATTCATACAATACACTGAAAAGTAGGGCTAGAGCGACACAGTTCGGCCGAATCCTACATCTTTGAAGCTTTCTCATTTATACAAATTTTGAGGAATCAACAAATCAACGAAGTTAAGGACTGCGATTTCGGACCACTTAATGGAAATCCAACATCATCGGGTTTTGGAACCATTCAACGGAACCAAAATACAAAGAGGGATTTCGGAACACTGAATCTGAATGGATACGATTCCAGAACACTCAACGAAATCGAGGAGTAGAAGGGATTTCGGACCACTCAACGGAATCCGAGTGGATATGATTTCGGACCACTCAACGGAATTGCGGAGTACAAGGGATTTTAGACCACTCAACGAAATCCAAAGTAGAATATGATTCTAGACCACTCAACGGAACCCAATTCTAGACCATTAACGAAACCAAGCGGAGGTCCAAGAAATATAATGGAAAAAGGCTCGAAGAAATGAAACAAAGCACAAGTTACTCAATTTACAAAAGCTCAACAAGGTGACAAATGGCACAATGAAATGAGATATGAAACAATTTTGAAGCAACAAATCCCCATCAGGATGGGTTATTGGTCCACTACTTGCCCTTACATTTCACAAACAATTCAACATGCATTTCAAATCATATTTCACAAATATTTCCAATACTCAAGTCAAATCACATTTCATAAAAATAGATTGATGACTAAATATAAAATCAAATTTTAATAGAAATCAAATTTATAAAATCAAGTCATATCCACAATGGATACTAACATAAGAATTTCAGGGTAATAACCATTACCACATATATCGAGGCGTCCACATGATCTTTGCCTATTTGGAAGCCAAATTGTGGTCGGAAGTAGCCGAAAAATGGCCTACAAGTCAACAAAACCGCTAGAAACAAGGAAGCTCGCCGGGAAAATGGAAAATTTTTAAACATCCATAACTTTGTCATTTTTCAACCATATCACATGATCCCAATATGGAAATTCATCTACAGAACATGAGGAATCGATTTATCTTGCTTTAAGTCCAAAAAACCACTTAAATTGTTTGAATCACGCCAAGAAGTCTTGGCCCAAAACCTTGTTATTGGAATCGCGTTTGTGTACGGATTTTCAAGAAATAAATAATGTTTTCTCGTTTCTAGGGTCAAGAGAAGGGATTTGATGATGTTTCGGTGTTCAAGTAATCAAAATTTGGTGATAGTGATGCTATAGCTTCATGAGGAAGATGGGAGAGATAAGAAAGACGAGAAAGTTGAGAGACTGGGAGAGAATAATGTCATGGGAGGGAAAATGAGAGGGAAAGAGTTCTAGAAGATTAGGGACTCCTCCTTGGGTCCCATGTGGCACACAAAACACAACCGCATGTGTTCCAAATAAACGGTAAATTACTAAAATACCCTTGGTTTCAAAGCCTTGTAAATATTTGTTATAACTTTGAATTACATTCCGTTTGAGCCCATGTGTTCGTATTGACGAGTACCATTCGAAAATGCCAAGAAACATGAAAATAAGAAAGGATCAATTACGTCCATGAACAATTCCATTTAATCCATTAGGGGTTTTTTTTTGTCTTTTTACATATCAAAAAAATTATATGCCATAAATATAAATGTGTCGTAACTACGAATATGGAGTACAAAACTTTAATTTTAAACAGTGAAATCCAAAAACAGGATTTCACATTGACAACTGGCAACATCTTCAGTTTGGATAAGTAAATAGCACTCGAACCGTAGAATCATGTGACTTAGGAGCATCTTCAGTTTGGACAAGTAAACAACACTGCTTCTGGTTGGTTGATTATCTATCCAAGTCTCAGTTGGCAAAGATTTTTCAATTCTTTCGCCTAGAAAGGGCACTTCACTAGCCTCGATGAAGTGAGATGTTCTATGATTAGTCACTTCCAAGTGCACTTCATAGTTCGAAACTCAGACGGCTGAACAAACTTCACCATAAAGACTCATATCCTCTAAGTATCTTTACCCATATAGCCTGATATCGGTTTGATGCACTTATCTAGTTAAAATCATGGATAGTAATATAATTTCGTACCAACCAAATTTTTTTTTCCAGAAAAGCTCACATTTTCCATATATATTTTTTCTTTTTAAAATTTTTACATTTACATACCCATAGTATTTAGACTTCATCTAATATGTAGTTCAATACCTCCTATATTAAAAAAATCAAAAAGGTAATGACTTCGGTTACAAAAGACATTTTTTTATTTCATAGGTTTTGATATGGACCGTGTGGTTTAGGCTTTTTAGGCTTTTGGTAATGAGTGCATTTTTGCTCACAACTATTTAGTATGGCGTATACTCACCATCCTATTTACCACTGTTAAATGAGTTTGAATTTTGAGATTTGTGCTTATCCACTACACGAATCTCGAAATTCAAACTCATCTAACGGTGATAAATAAGGTGGTGAGCATACACCACAATAAATGGTGGTGAGAAAAAATGCTTCCTTTGGTAATTGTCTTGTTGGAATCTTCACAAATCACATGGCTGGAGATCTGTCATGATATAGGAACGAAGTAGGAATGAAATATTCTCAAGATATTAATTAGGAAATAATATCTCGAGATAATGGTGGAACTATCCCTAATTGATTGAAATAGGGATTACTTACTTGATGGAGTTGATCTTCATTTAGCAATGTATTAAAGATAGAATTTGGTAATTAATCCTCATCTCTAATACCTTTGCCTTTCCATGCCACAAGTAGGAAAATTATAGATAGTCATGGTCAGCTGTTTAGACTTCCAGGGATGCTCAGCCATGCATAGGAGTATTTAAGAGCCCTACCCATTTAATGAGGCAATCCTGTCTTTCCTGAGCAAAAGTTCATGTGTCGCCTCCATGATTTTAGGTGTGTAGAGAGTTGTTTCCCATTTTGATGTAGATCTTCCACCTTGTTTAGGAAATAAAGTCTTCAAGGGAAAAGGAAAGCAATTGCCACCAAGACTTATTTAAGCCTGTCCTAAGTGGAGGGCTAAATAAATTTTGACAACAATTTTTTCCTAACAAGAAAGAAAAGCCAGAGGATGTTGTAAACCCCTCCCCTAGTCTTCTTTGCTTGCCTTTGCGAAGAGTTGATCATCATCGTTGTTTTTCTTCTCTGTGCTACACCAAGGGAAGAAAAATTTAATTTTCTTTCTGCTTTATTTTTCCTAGAGCCTACTGGAATGGTGCGGCAAGGCCGAGGATGGTGTCGGGATAGCCATGGGGTTCATGTGCAGGTGGACAATAGTTGCAGGTGGTGTGGAGCGGCTAGTTTGTGCGGGCAGGTGCTTGACTCATCTCGAGCTGAGGTAGATGGCGTGCTGGGCGAGTTGTGTGGCTCGGCCCTTTTAGGTTTGGGCCTGGCGTAGACCAGGCAAGAGGAAGGCGAGGGCTGAGCGTGCAGGTACTAGGCTTGGGAAGACTTCTTTGAATATGTCTCCCTCGAGTTGTCAAGGTGATAAATGTTCTCCACCGTTGTATCGATAGGGTAGATCTTTTGACAAAATGGGTTACTTCATGATTGCTGAATCGTTTTGGGATTTCCTTGATATGTACAAGCATGTGATTCCATCATGAGTTCTTATCAAGCGGGTGAAGGATGATAATGAACCATGTAGCGAGGCTACAAAGGCTAGGAAGAGAGCTATCAAATTCCACCCATACTACTTTGTGTTAGGATTCACCTTTCCTATGTCGCACCTGGTCAATACACTTTGAATTTAGGTCGCATAATGGTAGTGTTCTTAAACTTAAGCAGGTTCTTTGATTTGGGCTTGATTGTCAATGAGTTCTAGTACTTCTCTGAAATTGGCCACAAAGATGGTGTGGGTCAACTGAGGTCTCGCCATAGATTGTTTGATGATTAGGGCAAAGGCGATCATAGGTGGGCGAGGGATACCTTGGAGGTTAGTCAGGAGTGGGAGTCTGACTTCTTGCCTAAGTTGTGTGTTCTAAGTGAGTTCAATAGTGGTAAGTGAACTATTTCATTTCTTGTATGCTTGGAATTTTTGTTGAGATGTTTTTTACTTCAATTTATTGAACGTCCTCTCTATTTTGTGTAGATTTAGAATTTAGCTCAACTCCAAGAACTTCTCCGGATATGAAGAAGGTGCACATTGTCGTGGCCATTTCTACTAAGCACCGTGTATGAAGCTGGTTGCTCAGTCCTCTTCGTAGGGAGAAGGGTGGACTGCCTCCAAGGGAAGAGGTTAAGCGGATCAATGAGGAGGCCATTGCTCATTCGATTCTTGCTGTGGAGCCTACTACTAGTGAAGGTGGAAAGAAGAGACCTTTGTTACTTGCTCGGGAGCCATCAATTGAGAAGCTGCTCACAAGGTTTTAAAAGACGCTAGGCACTAGTTAGGTGGCTGGTTAGGGCTTAACGCCTGGGTGGACTAGGCGGATTTAAGTAAATTTCTTATATATATATATATATATATATTGTACAATTAAGTGCCTATTTATGCTTAAAAACGCACACATAATTATATTGGGATACATAAATAAAGTATTAGAATATATTGAAAACATGGGGAATAAGCATATAATGAGTGGTCATCCAAGTATTCAACTAGTCTCTTACATTTTATTGAAAAATTAAAATGCAAAATGAAAGTTATCGATTTTTTGTCTAAGTCAGAGATGCGACCTAAGTGATAGGATTAAAAGCACACCACAAAGTAGTAGACAAATATCCTATTGAGTTTCCTTAATAACACTAGGATTTGTCAATTGTAGGATATGAAAATAAGGGTCTTTCCTGCAGAACATTATTTTACCTAACTACTTAAAATATCACAAAAACTGGGCTGCTGTTCCTACTAACCAGCCACCGAAAACTAATTATAAGACTACCTTATACTTATTCAACTTCAACGGAATTTTATATGTAGACACTAGACACACAGAGGTATACTCATACAAGATGTTGGGATTTTTAGAGTTGATTTGCTATTTTAATTCAATCCAACAAAACAGGACAGAAACAAAAATAAAATAATGAAAACTAATTTTAGTTCATCAATTAAGAAAATGAGTTAGGGGAATTGCTATCCACCACCAAATAATCATGCAAACATGTTATGTTTTATTCAAATTCCTTTATTTGTCGATGAACATGCTCAAGTTGGCTCACTGTTAGAACTCAACTTATTACTCTTTATTAAGTAGTATGTTAAGAGAATGACATTTTCAACTTAACATAGATTTAAGTTGTACATATGTTCATCAACAAAAAGAGTTTGAGTCCCTAGCATTCTAACTTGTTCATAGTATGTTAAGAGAATGACGTTCCTAGCATGCAATTTAGAATGGTGTGTTCATAGATTTAACAAGTAGAAATCATTAAGAACAAAAAGAGTTTGAGTCATCACAAGGCATCATAATCGCAATTAACAAGTACAACTCTAGAACATATGTAGGTCCTCATTCAGTAAGGGTAGGCACACACATATTCATAGCATTAAAATCCTAGATATGCTTACTAAGTATGCATTGTAAACACGAAAATTCCGGAAACAAGAACACGTGTACAAAATATATTTTGTATTAATTTTAGGGTTACAATCTCTTTTACAATTTGATCCTCTAATTCTATCTTTGTAAGGTGTAGATTTGTGGATGGGCTATTGATCCAAAGGGCCGTCGGGGTTTGATCTTAGGATGAACGAGGATGAACAGATCTTCAAGGGCCTTCGGGGCTTGATCTTGATGAATAGTTGTGTGGATTTATTCAAGGATTTGACGAAGAACGAAGAGAGCTTTCTTGATCCTTCGAGATTCTTGGGAATTTGGACGGTTGGATGCTTGAAAGCTTTAGAGTTTCTTAGCTTCAAGGGTTTGAGAATTCTCGTCCAATTTGGGAGTAGAGAAATGTTTATGTCAATTCCTCCCTTTGATCCCTTGATGGAGAAGCCTATTTATAGACTATGAGAATGAACCATCACCATCCTTTTTTTTTTTTTGGTGAAGTAAGTGGATGATGTAGGTGAAATGAGTGGAGGTTGTAGGCGAAGTAAGTGTATGAAGTAAGTGTATGATGTAAGTGTATGATGAAATGAATGGAGGTTGTAATTTTAATGCATTGGTCAACATTTATTTCACCTAAATTTCGATGTCTACAAATACCCCCACTTCAAGGCACGTCATATTACATGTGCTTGTCACGTGTAGGAGATGTGCTTTGAAGTCCCTTAATGCAAATGTCTATCCAAGGGCCTTCAAGGCTTGATCTTGAAATGGACTAGAAATTTCTTCAAGGGCCGCTGAGGCTTGATCTTGAAATGGACACGAAATTTCTCCAAGTGCCATTGAGGCTTGTTCTTGAAGTTTGTTTGAAATTTCTTCAAGGGCCGTTGAGGCTTGATCTTGAATGAAATTGGACCACAAGGAGCTCGTGGTAGATGATCTTTGGCTTTGGTAGTGGATGAATTGGCACGTATTTTGTTGCGCTTGTTGACCTTCCACAGCTTTGATCTTGAACTGGGTTGGAGGATTTTTTGGTTTCCTCCAATTGTTGACTTTCCGTGGACTTATTCTTCAACTGGGCTAGGGGGTTCTTTTGCCAAACTTGCACCAAATGTCTGAATTTACCCTTTTGTCTGGAGCTGAATTTGGTTCAAGGACTGTGGACACTTGATCTTAAATCAAACTTGTAATTTCTTCAAGGGCCGCCGAGGCTTGTTCTTCAATGGAACGGGACCACGAGCAGTTTCATGTGACAAGTGATCTTCGGCTTCGTCGGGGATGAATCAGTATGTGCAGTCGTTGCGTTTGTTGATTATCCATAAGTTTGATGTTTCATTGTCACTTGCCTTATCTATTCTTCAAGAAGATGTGGTGTCTTATCTGGAAATACATCAGCAGTTGATGATGAGTACTCGAGAGCAATGCTAGGTAAGCAACCAGGCAAAGGTGTTCCTAGCAGTTGATTCCTGACTGGAAGCTTGATTCCAAGTGTCGACTGATTGCTTCCCTTCCATAATCCTACAGGTAAGAACAAGGAAAAAGAAAAGGATAGGGAGAACGCATGATATGAGATACTTTTGCTTTTGAAGAAGTAAGGGTGATTTGACGGTGTTGCACGGTGAGGCTTTGCTCTTTGGCAACGGCATCAGCGAAAGGCTATTGAAACTTCCCAAGCTCTTCAATTAGAGCAATGACGCCAGGCTTGGATTTGAATTAGAATCCTCTGTCTGGATTATACAGCTCTGCAGGGAAGGGCGTCGCGCTACAGTGATGTGTTCCAGCTCATTGTGCTGCAATCTTCTTTGCTTGTTTCTTTTGCATAGCAGAAGTGGTGCACAACCTTTTTCCTTTAAATGGTCATTCAGAGCATCACCTCTTAGTGACTCATCCATGCTTGGATGCTTCAGTGTAAAGAGCCAACATCTTATCAACTGTCCTAAAGTATTCACTGTCAACAATTGAAGATGAGCACTCGAGGGCAATGCTAGGTAAGCAACCAGGCAAAGGTTTCGGGCAATTAGTTCCAGATTGGAAGTTTGATTTCAGATTTCGATTGATTGCTTTCTTTCTCCTTGTCTTGTAGGTAAGAACAAGGGTAAAGGAAAAAACAGGGAAGAAGCATGATATGAGATACCTTTGCTTTTGACCCTGATGATATAAGATACGTTTACTTTTGAAGAAGTAGCGGATGAATTAGCACATGTATTTGTTACGCTTGTCTCCACATGCTTCGATGTATCATCTTCACTTCCTTTATCTATTCTCCAGGCATTTGGTATCTTTTTTGGAAGTACATCAACAGTTAGGTAAGCAATCAGGGAAGGGGTTCTAGGTAGTTGGTTCCAAATTGGAAGGTTGATTCCAAGTGCCGGTTGATTGCTCTCTTTCTCCTTGTCCTGCAAGGAGGAACAAGAACAACGAAAAGGACGGAGAGAAAGCATGCTATGAGATACTCTTGCTTTTGACCCTAATGATATGAGATAATTTTGTTCTGGTGCGACTTGGTTGAAGAGGTGTTTTCAAGGGGGAAGAAAACCGAGTATGTTGAGAGGTTTGGTTGTAGATGCATTCTTGGCAAGGAAGAAGAGTCAGGCATTTTGGTAGTGTGTCTTGCCATAGAGGAGGAAGGTCGACATATATAGGGATTTTCGAATAGCAGTTAGTGGTGCGGGTGCGGCCTTGTCACACATGTCTGTCAGTAAAAGTGTGGTAGTTGGAATAGTGAACTTCACACGTTTTCAACTTTGTCAGAGATCTTTGACAAAGTTGCACGTGTTATCCAACAAGTTGAGGTCGCGTCTGAAAAGTGTTGACGAATTTTATGCAAAAAAATTCGGCTTTTCAAATTCAGAGAGTGGTGTCTCTTCGATTTTTGAATTGATGGCTGTGCTGCCTCTCCTTTTATAGAGGTATCGATCACATCCAACATGCACACTTTGAAGATTGCCTGCTCGTAAAAATTGTCTTTGTGTATTTCTGAGATTTTACTCCATCCAACCCTTTTCTTTTACCATTTTTTTGTTTTTTGAAAATGGCCTACCCATCTAACATTTGCTTAGATTTGAGTCTCGAGAGTGATATAGGCGCACCACATCAGGGCAATATATGGCGCCCATCATTCTTATCTTCGAATGGCCCTCTTACAGATAATAGGCTGCTTTCAAGATGGTTTGATGAGTTGGCTGTCCAAGACTCCCTGGCTCTCACTGTTTAGTGTGCAGGCTCTGTGTCCAATATAAGCCAACGTCTACTTGCTCGAACTCACCAAGTTGAATCATTGACGGCCGAGGTGGCAAGTCTTAAACAAGAGATCAGACAGCTTAAGCGCGAGAATAGAGATTAGCACATGCTTGCAAATAACTATTTGACGAGCATGAAGAGGAAGCTTGATCAGTTGCAAGACTCCGAAGGTCAGATTCAAAGTGGCCATCAGAGGTTTGTGGTTGTATTCCAGAGGCACTTTTTGCCTTCGTCATCTGGAGTTCTACAAAGTGTTGAGGCTCTAAATAATCAACCTCTAGTGGCTCTTCTTCCTGGAGTTCCACCAAGTGCTGTGGCGTCAAGTGAGCAACCTTTGTGAAGGCTTCCCTTTTTTGGTACATAATTGTAATTTCTAGAGATATCAGTAGACGGGCTTTATTTTATATAGTGTATTGTGCTAAATACAAATAAAGCATATATCTCACTAAGATGTGTTACTTCCCTCTTCTTTTTTTTTTTTTTTTTTTTTTGTGTATTTTTTTTTAGCACTTGATGCACCATCCTTCCCCTCCTTTATACTTTTCAATTATTTTGTCACCACCACCCCTTTTCTTTTTTTCCTTCTTGACTTGCTAATAGTAGCATGCACAATAACCTTTATAATTTTTTTTTTTTTTTTTATGGTGCTATCCACCAAGATTTCACCATTTATATATATATATATATTTCAACTTGGTGCCTGAGGCACCACCAACGCACCCTCAAATTTTTTTAGTTTAATATATACATAATATATGTATATTTATAGGGGATGTAATGAGAGTTTTCAGAGAAGGACGAAGATGGACGGAGAGTTGGAGTCAAGCATGGATCTGGCAACTTGTTGCTTGTTGCAGTGCGTCACTTTTTACCGTGTAGTGCTGTGCAAAAGACTGCAGCTTTGTTACGCTATGTAGTGCCTTTTGGTCATAGTTTTCCTCGGTGGTGACGTTGCCGTGAGTCTTGCTGCTCGGAGCTCGTTGCAGTGCGTCACTTTTTATCGTGTGGTGCTGTGCGAAAGACTGTAACATGGTTTCGTTGTGTAGTGCCTTTTGGTCACAGTTTTCCGTCGGTGGTGCGCTACCGTATGGTGCTGTGCAAAAGATTGCTGCAAGATTTTATTGTGTAGTGCCTTTTGGTCACAGTTTTCCCTTTGTGGTGATGTTGTTGTGTTTTGCCACCGTTTGGTGCTGTATAAGGGCTGTTGCACTGCCGTTGCTGTTTGCTATGCTCGCTACACAGAAGGATACACATTGCGAGGGTGGCTGTCTGCTACAAAGGAGGTTGTCTCACTACGCTCCATTATACTCTTGTTGTCCGCTGCACTACTAGGCCAACATGCATGATTTTTTTTATTGAAATTTGATTTGCAGGGGGCGATTGCAAAACCTTGATGTTTGTCCAAATCGGCCCAAGTGCCTCAGATCTTGGAGAGACACTGTGTTCATTGAATTTTGCCAGCCGGGTGGAGGGAATAAAGAGTGGACCTGCTCGTAAATAGGCAGACCTCACTGAGAGGATTGCATACGGTCTCTGCAGTTGAGGCTTACTTCAAGGGAACACATTCTCAGAAATCTTGAGAACCAGTTGGCTAAGGAAAGGAAGACCAGATTCGCACGTGCCATTCCAGGAGGTGGAACACCATGCAATGACGAGCTTGTGTTCATTGGAGAGCAAGAAATTGTTGCAGGCTGCATCGCAGAAGATGGTGAATGAGACTACGATGGCGGGGGCGCAGCCGAGGTGGAGGAGCATGACGGGCTGGTGGTTGAACTCGGTAAGGAGGGAGTCGACCCAAGTGGCGAGGTCTGATTCGCTGGGAGCAGAGGAAGGCGGAGTCGGAGGACAAAAGGGTTACTGCCCATGCAGAGGAATATACACATCTCCCAGAGGCGAGGCCATCGGAGAAGCCGTGACCTGTCGTTGTACTTGAAGATGAAATCTGGAGGTTGCAGATGCTAGTGGGTACCGAAGCATTCACGGAGGAGAAGGTGCGTGTCCTAGGTGCTAGTGGCGCTGAACTGCTTTCATGGTCATGTACATATGACCAAACCAAGATTTGTAAACCAGCTCTTGCCATTGCCATCTTCAACACCATTTCCTTCTTGCTTCAGGTGGTCTGCTGGTTCTTTACATTGCTATCAATTTCTTCAAGTTGTACTTTAGTGATGATTGGCTCAGAAGGAGTCGAAGAAAGAGATGCAGTTGTCGATGAGGGTGTTGATATCGAGGATGTGGGCGGACGTGAGCTGGACGAACCGACTGGTCTCGCCGATACAGCCGTGGACGATGGCCACAATCTCGGTCGGAGGGAGCAGGGTCCACCACTGGGTGAAGAGAACACTGTTGTAAGGCTTTACAGCAGTTGTAGAAACCTGAGGAGAAGGGTACGTAGTGAATCCCAGCTTGCATTTCTTTCTGTAATCAACCGAAAGCCACTCCAGAAGCAATGATCCGAGACCCAATCCGGTATTTCCACCGACGGCATTGAAGACCAAGAACCCTTGAAACCCGATGCAGTTGTCGGCGAGTTTCCTGATGCGGACGAGGCAGAGATCCACGATCTCTTTGTTGTAACCTTGGGCAAAGTTGTTGGCAGTGCCTTGCTTGTCGGAAATGAGCTGCTGAGGGTGGAAGAGCTGGCGGTAGGAAGAAGAGAGTGCTTTGAGTTATTTTCTGTGTGCTGCAAGTGTAAATTTTTTATTTTTATTTTTTTTGTTGAGAGAGTATATATATATATATATATATTTTTACAAAGAGATTGTAATAAAATTGACTTTCATTAGTCACCTCTTTAATAAAACCTGATTTTTTTTTTTTGATGTGACTGTACTCGAAGTTTTGAAGTTTCAAGTTGCCTACGTACCCTTGGTTTTGGAAGGATCAAGTTATGACATAGTTCAAAAGAATGATGGATTGCTTTTGGCGGTTTTAATGGTGATTTTGATGGTGATTTGATCATAATTTTGATGGTGATTTTGCCGTACACAGTTTATGCTCTTACGGGCCAGGAGCGTGGTGCATTTGATTTTAGGGGTAGTAGTGCTTCAAGAATTTTCAGTTGATGGGGCCGACCTTCAAGCCGTCTTCCACCATGATTAAGTAAGCGCCGTTGATGTAGACCTCTTGTATTACGTATGGTCCATCCTACTTTGATGTGAACTTGCTTTTTGTCTTGTGAGTTATGATGATGGGCCTTTGTAATGCCAAGATAAGATCTCCAGTTTGGAAAGACCTTGGGCAGACCTTCTTGTTGAATGCCTTGGATAGTTGTGCTTGGTAGCATTCCAAGTGTTGTTGAGCTTCGAGCCGTCTTTCGTCGAGTGCTTTTAACTCTTGAAGTCGTAGCTTTGCATTTTCCTCTTCAGTCAAGCCTTAGTGAAGGGATTTGACTTTCAAGTGGCAGAACAGCTTCCACGCCATATATGAGAGAATAAGGCGTAGCTTGGGTGGGAGTCCTATGTGTAGTCCTATATGCCCAAAGTGCTTCACTTATTCTTTCGTGCCAGTCTCTCTTTGTTCGGCCGATTACCTTTTTCAGAAGGTTGCACAATGTCTTGTTGAATGCTTCCACAAGATCGTTGGATGATAATGTAGTGAGGCACACCATATCGATGGATGATATGCTCCTTGATGAAACGAACGACAGTTTCCTTCATGACTTCCCTTAGGGGTATGGCTTCAACCCACTTGGAAAAGTAATCTGTTGCAGTTAGGATGTAAGCTTCTCCTGCAGATGACTTTGGAGTAATTGGTTCTACGACGTCCAATCCCTATGCGTCGACCATGAAGCAGCTGTAGGGTGTAATGGTTCAGGCAGTTGATGTATGAAGTTGGTGTGGAATTAGCAGGCTTGGCCCCTTTTGGCGTATTCTAGGCAGTCTTTCACCATACTTGGCCAATAGTAACCCGTTCTTTTGAGCTGGAAATGTAGCTTTGGTCTAAATTGATGTGCCCTGCACACACTTGAGTGTGCTTCTTCCATGGCTTGATTGACTTCTTCTTCACCTACGCATCTTAGGAGCACTCATTCAAAAGAGGGTTGATAGAGTGTTCATTTGTAGTAAAGGAAGCGAGGTGCTCATCGACGTATTTCGAAGTACTGTCTAGGATCATCTAGAAGCTTTCCATGCTCCAAGTAGTCGATCAGTGACTGCCTCCACTCTTCAGCATCGACTGGAAGTATTAAGATGACATTTGTATCATCCAGTAGCATTTCGGTAAAGAGAAGGATCACTCATCTTTGGCAAACTGGCACATCTGCAATTTCATCCTTTGCTAGTGTCATACTCGAAGCTAGATTGGCGAGAGAGTCTGCCATTTGATTTTCCTTTCTTGGCATATGTTCTAGTGTCACTGCCTCGAACTTTTGTAGCAGTTGAGTTGCCAGCCGGAAGTATGGGACGAGATCATCTTTCCTCACCTCATATTCAGTTAAGAGTTGATTGATTATGAGCTTGGAGTCGCCATATACCTCAAGAGCTGTGATTTCCATGTTGATTGCCATTTGGAGCTTAATGATCAGTGCTTGGTACTCAGCGACATTGTTAGAGCATAGTTCGCTTAGTTGGAAGGAATAAGGTAGTATATGCCTTTGTGGCGACATGAATACTACTCCTGCCCTCGCTCCATCTGCTCGTGCAAATCCGTCGAAGAACATCGTTCATGTCAGAAAAATGTCGATGTAGAACACCTCTTCGTCAGGCAAGTCGTCTGAGATTTTCTAATCAGCTGGCATTAGGTGATCGGCCAAGAAGTTTGATAGCGCTTGTCATTTGACAGCTTTAACTGGAATGTAGATGTTCACATACTGTCAAGACTGGTTTGGACATGACGTATTTGACCGAGTTAGCTTTAGCAACCAGGTGGATGGTGTAAGCATGCATGTAATGCCTGAGCTTCTGGATGGCGAACACCAAGGCAAGGCACATCTTTTCTATTGGGGAGTAGTTCAACTCAGCGCCAGTGAGAGTTCGACTGAGGTAGTAAAGTGCTCATTCTTTTTGGGAATCATTTTCTTGTGCCAAGAGTGCTCCAATAAAACCTTCCTGAGCGGCGATGTATAATATAAGCGGCTTCTTGGGCACAGGTGCCCCAGGACAGGTAGACTTGATAAATCCTTCTTCATGAGTCGACTGAACGGTTGACAACGCCCTGCAAGGTTGGAGATGAAGCGTGTGATGAAGGCTAGTAGACTTTTCAGCTCGTGCAGATTTCTTGGCTTAGGCATGCTTTGAATGGCCTTGATCTTTCATTGGTCAACTTCAATGCCACAGTGCTTGACAATAAAGTTGAGGAACTTTCCAGAGGTGACGCCAAATGCACACTTTAACGGGTTCATCTTGAGGTTGTATTTTCCTAGCCTTTCGAACATTATTCATAAATCCTTCAAGTGATCTGATCTTTTCTTTGTCTTGACCACCACATCGTTTACATAACACTCTACGTTTTTGTGTAGCATGTCATTGAAGATTTTCTGCATTACGTGTTGATATGTAGCTCCAGTGTTCTTCAAACCAAAGGGCATCACATTGTAGCAGTAGATACCTTTTCGAGTGCCAAAGGCTGTTACTTCCTTGTCTTCGAGAGCCATGAAAATTTGATTGTATCTAGAAGAGCCGTCCATGAATGACAATGCCTCATGGCCAGTGGTTGCCTCATTCTTCGGGCAAGCATCGTTGAAGTTCCAGAAGTCTACACAAACACGTATTTAACCAGATTTCTTAAGGACAATGACGATGTTGGAGATCCACTTGGGGTATTGCATCTCTCGAATGAAGCATGTTTCAATTAGCTTGTCAATCTCAGCCTCAATTTGCAGGATGAGCTTGGATTGATAGCGTCTTTGAGTTTTCTTTATCGATTGCGTTCCAGGCTTGACTACAAGGTGATGCACAATGATGACGGGGTCAATGCCGGGCATTTCTTTGTATGTCCAAGCAAAGATGTCTTTATACTCTAATATCAGCTGGTAATACTCCTCTATCTCGTTCGTACTTAATAGTGCACTTACGAAGATAGGCTTTGGTTCCTCATTTGTGCCGAAGTTGAGTTCCTTGAGATCATCAACCGTGGCTTGCCCCTCATCTTCAAGCTGTGGTGGTGCAGCAGTAAGATCTTCCTCGATGATTTCATCTTCTTTGCCTTCTTCAATCGTGATGTGGAAGACATCTTGGACCTCCTCTTCAGTGATGCCCTCTCGAGCTTGTTAGCACGAAAGATTGTCTAGTGTGGATGATGGTGCGCCTTCCTACTTTTAGTGATCCATTTGTGTTAACCCCCAAGGTTGGTTGGCCCTTCATCCTTGAAGGAATCGAGCTTCGAATGTCGCCTTTTTCTGCTAGCCTGTCGAGCATTTCTTCCTTTGGTGTTGTCTTTCTCTTTTTAGAAGGCTTCTTATTGTCTTCAAGTCTTTCCAAAGCTGACCGACGTGGAGGAAAGCTAGTCATGTTGCTTTGTTTCTTAGGTTCTGACAACCTTTCGAAAACAGAGCTTTAGGATGTTGGTGCGTTAAGCCTCTTGAAAACGGAGGTTTGGTCTTGACTACCAATGCGATTAAGTGCCGAAATTCTGGGTCTTGAACGATTAATCTTATTGAAGACTGAAATCTGAGGGGCGGACTTTGGCTTATCTTGATCTTGTTCAACGCCCACTCTGACGTGTTGAGTGCTAGCGTTTTTCATTTTGCTTGAAATCTTCACAGGTGCATTTGGTGTGAAGCCGAGTCCAATTTTGTTGTTGTCAACTCCGTAACCTTGCTTCTCCAGCTTCTTTTGAGTCTTGGTGAGGTTGTGTTCTTCGTCGTCAACGGTGTTTGAAACTTTCTTTCTAGGATTCGAAGAGAAAGCGAAGTCAAACCGAGCCTTTGACATGAGTTTGTAGGCGTTTGGATCAAAATCTTCTTTGGTCCCTTTGAAGGCATCCTACACCTTTTGGTCATTGTAGGCTTAGCAGGCTCATCATCGTTTTTGCTTGAAGATGGCACGACTTTTCCTTCTTACTTCTTGGGCATGACTTGCCACTCCTGCTTTTTAAGTGTTGCTTTGCCCGTAGATTTGATAACTTCGGGGACTATATCTTCATCCTTGTAGAACTTGGCGTCTGCGAAGTGTGATTTGGCTTCGGTGAATGGCTTGGTATCATTTTGGATCACCTTCACTCATTCCTGGTAGAATTTTAAGCATTAGTGGAGGGTGGACGGCACTACACCATTCCTGTGGATCCAAGGAATATCGTGCTTGATTTGAGTTCGCCAATGGTCATCTCCACTCAGATCATGCCAATCGTTATTTGTCCTCCTTGGTTAAAACCCTGGATCAACAGACGACTTAGGGACAGTTCATCCACCTTGATGCCAATTGTGGTCATTGTTGACTTTGGCATGATGTTTATGGCCAATCCATCATCCACAAGCATGTGGTTCACTTTGTGCTCCCTTATGTATTCTGAGACGAAGAGAGGGCGGTTGTGAGGCTTTGATCCCAGCAGTAAGTCTTCGTTAATGAAGTTGATTGTGTCATAGACGGCACATCATGTGGCACATTCATGTGGCCGAAGCTTCAAGCCCTTGTCCGTGCTTTCTTGTACCTAATGGTCGTCGGGTTTTGCCAAGACCGCTGCTAGTGCTCTTCGCATCCTTTTTGGCAATCGTAGAGCTTTCTCGATGCTAAAGTGTGTCGGCAGGACTTATTTGGGCATAATGGTCTTCTCTTCCTTGGCAATGATAGCTTTGCCGTTTGAGGGCTCTTCCATTTCTACTTCAACCATATGACGTGCAATGGTAGTGCACTGTTAGAAGAAGTTCTTCGGGAAGTACTCATGCAAGGAGACGGGAATGCATGGCTCTTGCTTCATAAGTTCCCCAGCGTATGTTGGCTTAGTAGTTTTTACATTTCCTTTGGGCTTCTTGTTGTTGCAGCAGCGGCAATTTCTCCCTTATTCCACCTTTAGTTTTGTGGCTTATGGTCTTGCCTTCCTCGTCTTTTTGTAGGTCACCAACGTCCATCCTTTTTCATCGTCGGTAGGTGCATCTTGGTCGTTTGCTCCCAGCGATGGCGGTGTAGAAAGTGCCGTGCAGCTTGAGCATTGACGTGAATGGTCAGGTGTCACTTAAAGAGGCACGGGATCGAATGATCTAAACGCAATCGTAGTAGTATGTGTTACGGCCATGTCTTCAAGGTCGAGCTCGATTTTCCCTTGTTGTGCTAGCTTCATGATGAGTTCTTTGAGGATGAATCACTTGCCAATAGGATGGCTTACAATACGATGGTACTTGTAGTACCTAGGATCGTTTACACGATTCATCTCTTGGGGATGCTTGCATTCGGGTAGCTCGATCACCTCTTTTTCCAGCAAGTCATCTAACATTGCAGCCATGTTAGAGTCAGGAAAAGGGTATGTCTTCTGCTCCAGTTCCCTTAAGGTGTTTTTGTATATGTCTTAGGTGCGAGAAGGCTCACCTTTCTTTATCTCTTTTTCTTTGTTAATGGAGGAGATCTTGATGAGCACGAAGGAGGTCTTGATGGGGGTAATGTTGATGGTAAAAGCTTCCTTGGCAGGCTTCTTCCCAGTCTTGTCTATATTTGGGGTAAACACCTTATCCTTCTTGAAGTCGGTGATTGGCTCATTCTTCCTGTGATTGGTGATACTCAGCTCCATGTCGTGGGAATGAGTTGCCAGCACCTCAAATGTCCTAGGTTTTATGCCTTAGAGGATGTAATGTAACCCCTAGTGCATGTGTTGAATGCACATCTCAATGGCGGAGGTTTCAAAAAGCCAATCTTTGCAATCCAAACTTAATGAACACCATCTATTGATGTAGTCGACGATAGGTTCATCCTTCCACTGTTTCGTACTGGTAAGCTCCAGCATGCTTACAGTGCGGTGAGTGCCGTAGAAGTGGTTAAGGAATTCCGTTTCTAGCTGATCCTAACTGTTGATAGACTCGGGCTCGAGGTCAGTGTGCCATTCAAAGGCGTTACCTTTTAGCAAGCGCACGAACTGCTTGATAAGGTAGTCTCCCTCTGTCCCGGCATTGTTGCAAGTTCCAATGAAATGGGTGACATGTTGCTTTGGGTTTCCCTTTCCATCGAACTGCATGAATTTTGGAGGCTGATAACCCCTTGGCATCTTCAAAGCGTTAATCTTCTTGGAGTAGGGCTTTGAGTACAGTACGGAGTTCTGTGAGCTTCCTTTGTACTACGTCTTGATTATGTTTGCGATCATTTCCTGCAGCTACTGGATAGAGAGAGATTCCATTAGCACCGGTACTTGGTCTAGCTCCCGTTTCTCTTCAACTTTCTCCACTAGAGGGTCCCCTTCTCCATCAACTTCTTTCTTTAGTGGATTAACATTTAGGTTGACTTTGACGTCGTGATACGCCTCCAGTTGGTTGGTGAGTGCGACGATTTGTAAGTCTTTCTCCTTCACAGTCCGTGTGAGTTTTGCGATCGTTTCATTCATTAAAGCCAACTGCTCCTCGATTGAAGTCGCTCCTATGGTCATGACTTGTACGACTGAGTTGCTGGTCGAGTCGACATCGGAAAGTAAGGACTCTGAGTACTTCCTCGTGCTTTCCTTTCTTGGCGCCCTTAGCGAGGCCAGGGTGATCATAGGCTTATGCCTCGGGTGCTCTTGTTCCTTCAGTAGAGTTAATGCAGAGGTGGAAGCTGCGACAAAGAGAGCTCTTGCCTTGCTTCGGGTTGTGATGCCCGAAGTGTCACCACTTGCGGCGAGTATGTTCTTGTTCTTCGCTTTGGTTGCGGGAATAGCTTGATGCTTTCTTAATGCCATTTGTGCTTTTTTTTTTTTTTTTTTTTTTTTTTTTTTTTTTTTTTTTTTTTTTTTTTTTTTGCGGATAGAGATGAAAGGTAGAGATGGTCCCATTGGGCGTGCCAAATTTGTAAACACAAAAATTCCTAAGACAAGACCACGTGTACAAAATATATTTTGTATTAATTTTAGGGTTACAATCTCTTTCACAATTTGATCCTCTTATTCTATCTTTGTAAGGTGTAGATTTGTGGATGGGTTGTTGATCCAAAGGGTCGTCAGGGCTTGATCTTAGGATGAACGAGGATGAACGGATCTTCATGGGCTTCGGGGCTTGATCTTGATGAATAGTTGTGTGGATTTCTTCAAGGATTTGACGAAGAATGAAGAGAGCTTTCTTAATCCTTCGGGATTCTTAGGAATTTGGGCTGTTGGATGCTTGAAAGCTTTAGAGCTTCATAGCTTCAAGGGTTTGGGAATTCTCTTCCAATTTGGGAGTAGAGAAATGTATATGCCAATTCCTCCCTTTGATCCCTTGATGGAGAAGCCTATTTATAGACTTTGAGAATGAACCATCACCATCCTTTTTTTTTTTTTTTTTGGTGAAGTAAGTGGATGATGTAGGTGAAATGAGTGGAGGTTGTAGGTGAAGTAAGTGTATGATGTAGGTGAAGTGAGTGGAGGTTGTAGGTGAAGTAAGTGTATGATGAAATGAATGGACATTTTATGCATTGGTGAACATTTATTTCACCGAAATTTCGATGTCTACATGCATCCATTGAAAACACATAGAGAACTCATCACTGACATACGTAGTGAACCGATTTTCATCTTTCATAAAAAGAAATTCAAACAAAATGTCATAACAAACTTGCAATCATATTTGGGGTGGTATGGTAGAAACTAACACATAAATTAAACCCTATAAATTATGCAATCGTAGTACGAGTAAGTAGGGATCATTCTATTTCAGGGATTAAGGGATGCTAATCCACACAAATTAAACTTAAAAACTGAAAACTAAGCTAGACTAACACAAAATAAGAACTGAGGGGCATTTTTGGACGAATTTTAACAAAATTAAAGTAAATTGCAGCAAATGAATTAAGTCTTGTACAAGGTATAGGTGAAAGGCTAGCTAGAGGATTCTTCTCTACACATGAAACATATGCATACAAATCAATTTCCAATTATTATTTATATAAACCATGAATGACAATGCCCCAAATTAACTGTGAACTACACAAATTAACTCTCAGATTTTCCTTGGTTCATTGAATTGGACTTAGCAACGCAACCAAATTATTCTTCTCAAGTTCCCTAACTATGAAAAGCATGATAGAGATAATCATAAGCATTGACGAAGCATTCGTAACTATGAAAAGCATGATACTCCTGCCAAGAATTTACTTAACTTAATCATGACTAGTGACTTTTACTACTTGCAAATATAAGTTCATAACGATTAGGTAAAATTTCATTATATTCTAGCATCAAATCCTTGCATGCAAACTAAGTATGCATCCTTAATAAACATACAATAATAAGTTCTCTATAAAGCAGATAAGTAAATCGCATTCATGTTTTATGAAACAATAACTGGATGTAATCAATTCATATAAAACATATGATCATGGCTTCGAATTCACCTCTAGTTAAAAAGAAATTTAGTTACGCATGTTCAACATAACTGAAAAACAATCTAAAATAAACATTAAAACTAAACAAGGATAGAAAGAACTCTGAAAAATCCAATGGTTGAATGGCAGGTTGCGGCACAATCTCCCGCCCCCTTGATATTTGCAGCACAACTTGTTTATATAGGGCAAAGGGCACGGCTGAATCCAAGGAGAAAAAGAATTAGGGTGTTTGAATTATCTTAGGACTCCTAGAATCAGATGAGAATTATTTAGATTGTGATAAGGATTCCCTTTGCAGCTGGAAATAAGATGAGTTAATGTTGGATAAGGTTATATAAGATAAGATAAGACTGGATAAGATGAGATAAGTTTGGATAAGGTTGGATAAGATAATGTTCCTCTCCAACTAGGATTCCTCTTTCTTGTGTAATTCCTTGTCTTCCAAGCCTCAACTTTAATTTCTCCAGATTTTAGCACATGTCTAACACCATTTAAACACCAAAAACATTCAGGCCATATGCTCTCCACGCATGCAATCCAATCCAAGCCCAAAACTGCTCCAAATTGCTCCATTTTGCCATTTATTGTCATCTTTACCAATTGGACCTACAATAATCCGAAAATAACACAAATTACCAAAATAAATGGAAATTAACGAAGTAAATGCAACAAAATAAGATAACAAAGTCGCATAAATATGCTCCTATCATGGGGCTTCAAAATAGCCCCCAACTTCTGAAAATTTAGTTACGCATAATTCTTAAATTAAACCAAAAGAAAGACATGAGTTTGAGAAGATAAAACTGATAGGAGCATATTCATGCGACTTAAATGGCTTGTTCTCGTGCATTTACGTTATGTTTCTCTCGTTATTTTAGTCCTTTATGCTTCTTTTGTGTGTTTTCAGGTTCTAAGGGCCTAGGGAGCAAGAAAGTGCATTTTGAGGCCATTTGGAGCATTTTTGGGCATGGATTGGATAGCTTATCCATGGAGCCAAGAGGATGGACGAATTTGAAGGCCTTGTATACACTTGAAGACACAACACATTATGCCATACAAACCAACCTATTTTAGGCCCATTCTATGTACTTAAACCCTAGCCCTTTAAACTAGTTCATTTATCACTTATCAAACCATTCACTTATCACTCACCACATATCATATATTTATTACTTATCATATCATTCATTCATCTACATATCAATAACCACTTATCTTATCATTCACTTATACACTTATCATAATCATTCACTTATTCTTTCATCATTCAACCACCAATTCAACACATGCATTTCAAACCTTTCAACACCCTTTAATCATCTCCCTTTAAGTTATGATTTTATTTCCTAACCCTACATGCATTATTTATTAGCATCTTCACATGCATTCACACACACTTCACACAAACAAACAACTCAAAACCGTGAGCTCCCATTCCCTTATGCCATTTTCAGATTTCCACCCACTAACCTAGTCATCAACACATGCATTCCCTTCACATTCACCCACATGCACTCCCACTCTTTAATCATATGCACTCCCATCATAATTCCACCACCAATTCAGCCACAAAACATTATCATTGCACCACATTCAACCACTCCACATCCTTCACCAAGAAACCATTCAACACACACATGCATCCTGAAATTCTTTGTCATGCAATCACATGCATTTCCCTTGACATTTTCAGCCATCACACTTCATCATTACACCACCATTCACTCTTTAACCCACACACACTTCACACAAACAACATTCACATGCATTCACATGCATTTCCAACACAAAACACACTCAAAACCGTGGCCACCTTTGCATTTCAGGATTCCCATTTGCATTTTCAGATTTCCAGCTTTCCCTTTTATTTTCCAGCTTTCATTCTTCATCATTGCAGCCATTCCACATGCAATTCTCCATCATTCCTCCACACAAACACCTTAAACAAATAGCCATATACATCTCCACTCCTCCTATAAATACCCTTGCATCCCCATTCAATTCATATCTCATATTTCCATTCACAACACTTCACACAACACAAATACACTTCCATTGCCGTGAGTCCCATTCCATTTTCTGTGCAGTTTTTCTCCTTCATTGCAGCCACTATCCAACCACTTCCCATCCCTCCAAAACACTTCACATAATCCCCAAAGCTCACTTAGACCTTGTGCTACAACAACGAGGAAGAAAAGAGTGCCTAAACGTTCATACAATTCAAGTTTGAGTTGTTGGAATTTTTAGGTGTTTCTTTGATTTCAAAGTTTAAATTTAATTCTCTTTGTTTTGTACGTATGAGAATGGAAGAGAAGAGTGCCTAAACGTTCATACAATTCAAGTTTGAGTTGTTGGAATGTTTAGGGGTTTCTTTGATTTCAAAGTTATGAGGAACTAAACCCCCTTTAGCTAGGGGGTGATTCGAAACTATGTTTATATTTGCAATATGAATTGATTACTTTTGGTTGGTATTTCATAAGTTGTGGATTCAATTCGTTTAACTGTTTGATTGATAAATTATTTATGTATGTTCATTAAGATTGCAAGCTTAATTTTCATGCATGAATATGACGCTAGAATATAAGTGAGTTTCACCTAATCGTTATGAACTTATATTCACAAGTAGTGGAGGTTGCTTATAAACAATCGCGTTAAACGAATTCTTGGCATAAGTTTCATGCGTATTCCATAGTAACGAATGCCTCGTCGATGTTTATGATTTCCGTTGAACTTAATGATCTTTGTTGAATGTCTCTATCATGCGTATTCCATAGTTAGGGACTTTGATTAAGAATAATTTGGTTGTAATGCGTATTCCATTCAATCCAATGAATCTAGGGAAATCTGAAAGTTAATTTAAGCGAACCTAATTAACTTGGAGCATTGAGTTTCATAATTTATCGAAAGACCAACCGAAAATCAATCTTGTATTGCAAGTGTAACATGTGTGGAGAAGAACCCCTTGGCTATTCCATCATCCATATTTTCATCACATTCATATTTACGTTTATTCGTTTTACAATTTGCTTAGTTTATTAACTTGTTTTGTTATTTCAATTTTCGTCAAATCAAACTTCCCCCCCCTTATTTTGTTAAGTCTTAATCATTTGATTTGTCTTATTTTATGTTTTTAAAGTATTTGGAGTCTTTTGAACTTGTTTTGAGTCTTTTAAGTTTGTCTTAGTGTTTTAAAAGTTAGTTTTATTAATTTAAGTCAAGTGTTTAGCATCCCTAGTTAATCCCCGGTTAGAACGATCCCTACTTACATCATTACTACAATTGTCACAAATAGGGTTTAGTTTGTGTGCGTATAATGCTCGCATCAAATTTTGGCGCCGTTGCCGGGGATTAGCAAAGTTGCTAATCCCTTGTCTTTATTTTTATATTTTGTTTTTCGTGCATTCTTATTTCAGATTCTTAGTTTGTTTGTTTCCTTGTTTTTTTTAGGTACTGTGTATGACTCGTAGCTCTCGTCCTATTATAGAGAACATCTCCGACTTTGACGGTGATTTTGAACGCACTTTGAGGAGAACGAGGAGTCAACAAGAGCCACCACAACCTCCACCACAACCTGGGCTTGAAGAAGACGCGGTAGGTGTAGAAGAAAAGCCCACGGATCAGATTTTTGAAGAAGAACAAGCCATGGCAGCAGATAATAGAACCATCAAGGAGCTTTCGGCCTCGGGTTTGGCCAATGCAGACCCTCTTTGCATTCAATACCCCGCGGCTGCCCAAGGCAAGACCGATGAATTTGAACTCAAATCCAGTTTGTTACACCATATTCCGAAGTTCCATGGCTTATCTATGGAAGACCCCAACAAACACTTGAAGGAGTTCGAGGTGGTTTGTTCGAGCATGACCCCCGTCAATGTGGATGGGAGTATATTGAAGATGAAGGCCTTTCCATTTTCACTTATGGACAAGGCCAAAGATTGGCTCTACGAACTAGCCCCGGGAACTGTGACTTCGTGGGAGAGTATGAAGTGTGCTTTCTTGGAGAAATTCTTCCCTACTTCGAGAGTGATTCTCCTACGGAAGAAAATTAGTGGTATTCAACAGAATCATGGTGAGACATTCCCGGCTTATTATGAGCGCTTCAAGGGCCTTGTAGCTTCATGTCCTCAACATCAAATGAAGGAGGAACTTCTCCTTCAATATTTCTATGAGGGCCTCCTTCCTATCGAACGTCAAATGCTTGATGCATCAGCGGGAGGAGCATTGGTGGACAAAACACCAAGGGATGCCAAGAATCTCATAGCTAACCGAGCGCTCAACGCCCAACAATATGAAGGAGTGGGCCAAAGGGAAGCACCACGGCAACAAAGTGTAAATGAGGTGAGTGCTATTTCTGAAATTCAATCACAACTTGCTAATCTTACTTCTCTTGTTTCTCAGGTTGTGATTGGTCCAAAAGCACAAGAACACCAAGTTTGTGGCGTGTGCTCAATTCAAGGGCATCCATCCGACAAGTGCCCTCAACTAATCGAGAATGGCGGGTGGGAATCTGCCAATGCCATGGGCTATGGGAATCAAAACCAACCAAGGAACGATCCATATTCTAACACATATAATCCAGGTTGGAGAGACCATCCAAACTTCAAATGGAGGGAGCCACAACAAGCTGCCCAACAAGGAGGATTTAGGCCAAACCCCCCTGGTTTTTATTCCAAGCCGTATGCACCCCAACAATCCCAACAACCTTCGGCATCATCTCATTCAGGTACGTCTTTGGAAAGTAATCAAGCTATGCAATTACTAACCTCTATTTCGCAGGGGTTGCAAAATCAAAACAACCGGATAGAAAATAACGAGAAGGAGATGATGGATATGAAGAAACAAATAGGGCAGATTTCTGAGTTCCTTGGACAAATTAGAGAGCAAGGAAAGCTTCCTAGCTCAACCACAGTCAATCCAAAGGGAGGATTCGAATCCGCCAAGGCCATCACCCTAAGGGGTGGAAAAGAAGTTGGGACCGAGCCAAACAATCCCAAATCTGCCCAGAAAGTAGATGAAGATACGACACAACCTGAGGAAGTATCTAGCTCACCCACGGTAAGGGTGAAAAACCCAATGCCGCAAGCCCCCAATCACCCTAACTCGGCCAAATCAGGTAATTTAAGTTCAAATTCATGTACTTCAAGTTCTAATCTGCCCAATGTACCTTTTCCTCGCAGGTTCATGCAAGAAAAAAAGGAAGAAAGCGAGAAGGACATTCTTGAAACGTTCCGGAAGGTGCAAGTGAACATACCGCTTCTCGATGCAATCAAACAGATTCCAAAGTATGCTAAATTCCTCAAGGACCTATGCAATACAAGGAGAAGAAGGGCAAACAAAGAGGTAGTGAAGGTAAGCGAGAATGTGTCCGCTGTTTTGCAACGTAAACTGCCTACCAAGTGCAAAGACCCCGGTAGTTTCACGATTCCTTGTGTGATTGGACATAATCGTTTTGAACATGCCATGCTTGATTTAGGTGCATCCATAAATGTCATGCCTTATTCTATTTATGCATCTATGAATTTGGGTGAATTAAAACAAGATGGTGTAATTATACAATTGGCCGACCGTTCTAACGCGTATCCAAAAGGAGTTTTGGAAGATGTGCTTGTGCAGGTGAACCATTTAATTTTTCCGGCTGATTTCTACATCCTAGACATGGAGGATTCAGCCCATTCTACATCTTTGCCGATTCTCCTTGGTAGGCCATTCATGAAGACGGCCCGAACGAAGATTGATGTATACAAAGGCACCTTGACAATGGAATTCGATGGGGAAGTGATTGATTTTAATATTTCTGAAACTATGAGATATCCCGTGGATGACCATTCTTGTTTTTCCATTGATGTTATCGATTCTTTGGCGCAGGTATACCTTGAAGAATTGAACGAGGACGCCCTAGAAACAACCATCACTAAGGCCATAGAGCGCAAAAATGAAGGATTTGGGCCAATACAAGGCCACGGCAAGGAGGAGGAATTCTTTGCAATGGGTTATAGAGAAGAAATAATTGAGGTTGTGGCAGCCCTTGAGTCATTGCCACAACAATATGGTAAGGTTCCACTCTCACTTTCAAATTCAGTTTCCACTAAGATGCTACCTTCTGTTGTTCAGGCACCTTCGCTTGAACTTAAGCCGTTGCCGGACCATTTGAAGTATGTGTTTTTGGGGGAAGGCGAAACATTGCCCGTCATCATTTCATCAAGTCTCACGGCAATGGAGGAGGAGAAGCTTGTGAGGGTGCTGCGAGAGCACAAAACGGCCATCGGGTGGACTTTGGCCGACATTAAAGGAATAAGCCCTACCACATGCATGCACCGTATACTTCTTGAGGAGGGGACTAAGCCATCCCGAGAGGCTCAACGCCGTCTCAACCCTCCGATGATGGAAGTGGTGAAGAAGGAAATAATCAAGCTTTTGGATTGCGGAGTGATCTACCCTATCTCCGATAGCCGTTGGGTCTCTCCAGTTCAAGTCGTTCCCAAGAAGTCCGGAGTAACTGTTATCAAGAATGATGAGAATGAGCTCGTGCCTACACGCATTCAGACTGGATGGCGAGTATGTATCGATTACCGGAAGCTAAATGCCATGACTAGGAAAGATCACTTTCCTTTGCCATTCATCGACCAGATGCTCGAAAGGTTAGCCGGTCATGCTTTTTACTGTTTTCTTGATGGATACTCTGGATATAACCAAATTGTGATAGCCCCGGATGATCAAGAGAAGACCACATTCACATGTCCCTTTGGAACATTTGCTTATCGTCGTATGTCATTTGGCTTATGCAACGCACCGGCCACTTTCCAAAGGTGTATGGTAAGTATATTTTCCGATTTTGTTGAAAAGATCATTGAGGTTTTCATGGATGATTTCAGTGTATTTGGGAGTTCATTTGATAATTGCTTGGATAATCTGATCTTAATTTTGAAACGATGTGTTGAAACTAACCTTGTCTTGAATTGGGAGAAATGTCACTTTATGGTGAAACAAGGTATAGTTTTAGGACATATTGTTTCAGAAAAAGGAATTGAAGTAGATAAATCGAAAATAGACATTGTACGTCACTTACCCTCTCCTACTTCGGTTAGAGAGGTACGTTCGTTTCTTGGCCATGCAGGGTTCTATAGGCGTTTTATCAAGGACTTCTCCAAGATGTCCAACCCTCTTTGCCGATTGCTTCAAAAAGATGTGCCATTCAAGTTTGATGAAGAGTGTAATTCGGCATTTAACCAACTCAAGGAGAAGCTAGTCTCGGCCCCCATTATTGTACCTCCAGATTGGAGCCTTCCGTTCGAGCTCATGTGCGATGCATCCGACTATGCATTAGGAGCTGTTCTAGGACAAAGAAGAGACAAGCGGCCGCATGTCATATACTATGCCTCTCGGACTCTCAATGATGCCCAATTGAATTACTCCACGACGGAAAAAGAACTTCTAGCTGTGGTTTTTGCTTTAGATAAATTCCGTTCATATTTAATTGGTACTAAAGTAATCGTTTATTCTGATCATGCAGCTTTGAGGTACTTGCTCACGAAAAAGGAAGCAAAGCCGAGGCTTATCCGTTGGATTCTTCTTCTTCAAGAATTTGATATTGAAATCCGGGATAAGAAAGGAAGCGAGAATGTAGTGGCTGACCATTTAAGCCGAATGATCCACGAGGAGCATGAACATGCCGTACCTATCCCTGAAACTTTTCCCGATGAGCAGCTGCTTTCCATTGAGGTAAGTGAACCATGGTATGCAGATTTAGTGAATTACTTGGTGGCTAAACAAATTCCAAATGAACTAAACAAGCACCAACGTGATAAGCTTAAAAATGATGCACGTTTCTATGTTTGGGATGACCCTTATTTGTGGAAGTATTGCTCAGATCAAATTATACGTAGATGTGTGCATGATTCTGAATTTCACTCAATTCTAAGCTTTTGTCACACATATGCATGTGGTGGTCATTTTGGCACACAACGCACTGCCCTCAAGGTTTTAGAGTGTGGTTTTTATTGGCCGACTATATTTAGGGATGCTAGAACCTTTCGTATGTCTTGTGATCGTTGCCAACGAATGGGTAACATAGGTACCAAGGACCAAATGCCGCAAACCCCTGTCTTTAATGTTGAAATTTTTGATGTTTGGGGAATTGATTTCATGGGCCCTTTCCCTCCATCTTATGGTTTCACTTATATCTTGCTTGCCGTTGATTATGTTTCTAAATGGGTGGAAGCAAAAGCCACCCGTACTAACGATTCTAAGGTGGTTGCAGATTTCGTGAAAACTAACATTTTTGCTAGGTTTGGAATGCCGAGAGTAATCATAAGTGATGGAGGGTCTCACTTTTGCAATCGGACCATTGAGGCGTTGCTAAGAAAGTACCATGTCAACCATAAGGTCTCCACACCTTACCATCCTCAAACAAATGGCCAAGCCGAGGTGTCTAACCGAGAAATCAAACAAATTTTGGAGAAGACCGTTGGACCAACAAGGAGGGATTGGAGCTTACGTTTAGATGATGCACTGTGGGCATATCGTACGGCATACAAAACACCCATTGGGATGTCACCTTTTCGGCTCGTCTATGGTAAGCCATGTCATTTGCCCGTAGAGTTAGAGCACAAGGCACATTGGGCCGTGAAGATTTTCAACATGGACATAGATGCAGCGGGAGTTCATAGGAAGCTCCAATTGAATGAACTTGAGGAGATTCGGAATGAAGCCTATGAGAATGCCCGGATGTACAAAGCCAAGACCAAAGCATTCCATGATAAAATGATTCGAACCAAGACCTTCACAGTTGGGCAGAAAGTGTTACTTTTTAACTCTCGCCTACGTTTGTTTCCTGGTAAGTTGCGTTCTAAATGGATTGGCCCGTTTGTTGTTACTAATATTTTCCCTCATGGTGCAGTGCAAATCAAAAGTTCAAGGACGCAGCAAGAATTCAAAGTGAATGGGCATCGATTGAAGCCCTATTACGAGATGTTTGAGGAGCATGTCGTGGAGGAGGTACCCTTCCATGCCGTGGAACCTAGTCAAGCTTAAACGGAGGTACCGTCCGGCTGCAAGACGTAAAAGAAAGCGCTTCGTGGGAGGCAACCCATGCATCCGAATAGAGAAGAACTTGGAAACCCCTTTAAGAGACTTATTTTTATTCCTTTCTTTTTCTTTACTGCCTTTACTTTGCTTTCTTTCTCGTATTTGTTTATTTGCTTGCTCTGTTGTGACTTTCTGCTTAAAACATTGAGGACAAAGTTTGATTTAAGTGTGGGGGGGTAAACAATTTGTATTTGCATGAATTTCGTGGGATTTATTCACCTTTCACTTAGAATGTTGTTTCTTGCTGTTTTAAGCATTTTTAGAGTGTTTTAGTGTGTTTTATAGTGTCTTGGTATAAAACTCCGAAAATTTAAAAAAAAAAAAAAAAAAAAAAAAAAAAAAAAAAAATTCTTTTGAAAAAACCCAAAAATATGTGTTTTTAGAGTCATTTGAGTCATTTTGTTGCTATTTCGTTTCTGCCTTGTTAGGTTGTTTAGTTGTTATTGTTTGTTTGTTTATTAATTGTGTGAGTTTATGATTGTAACATTGAGAAAATGTTTGATTTATTGATAGGCACTGCTAAACAAAGAAAGATGGTGCTTCACAAAGGTTGTTTGCTTGAGGCCCCACTACGTGGCTTTACTCTTGAAGCGGAAGGCGTAGGAACAGAAGGCATCGGAGCGGAAGGCGTAGGAACAGAAGGCATCGGAGCGGGAGGCATCGAAGATAGAGCATTCCAGGCCTCAATACTTGGCCAAGCGCTGGATGAGCCAGGAAAAAGGTGCCTCTGGAGGAAAGACGAGAACCTTTGACGGTCACTGTGAATCCGACCTTCAGACTCTTGCAGCTCATCAAGCTTCCTCTTCATGCCCGTCGAATAGTTGTTTGCAAGCACGTGCAAACTTCTATTCTCATACTTCAGCTGCTGGATCTCCTGCTTGAGATTTTCCACCTCTGCCATCAATGATTCCACCTGACGGGAGCGGGCAAGCAGGCGTTGGCCCATGTTGGACACAGAACTCGCACACTGAACACTAAGTGCGAGGGACTCTTGAACGGCCAACTCATCGGACCGTCCTGACAGCAGCCTACTATCTTTCGGAGTGAGGAGGTTCCTAGCTACTATTGTAGCTGTTGTGGCGTCCTGCATCACGGAGTCTTCACCTGTGAGAGGACCGTTAGAAGAAAAGAAAGAAGGGCGCCATACGTTACCTTGACGCGGCGCGCCCGCATCACTGCTAAGGTTTAATTCCAAGCTAAGGTTCGATGAGTTTGCCATTTTTCAAAAGTGTTCAAGGGGTGGATGGAATTGATTCTCAAAGGGCCGGAGTCGATTTTTCAAGAATGGGATTTCTTCAGAGTGTATTTGTTGGGGTGATCGATAGCTCCATAAAAAGCCATGGCGACGCGTCCACCGATTCAGAGATCCGGATTTTCCTCCGCAAATTTCGACGACGCTTTCGCGGCTTTTCAGAAAACGCGCTCAGCTTTGTCAAAAGATATCTGACAAAGCTGATAACACGTGGAGGCCATCATCTCAATTACACGTCTTTAGCCGACAAGCGCAAAGTTCGGCGACGCTTTCTCTGCTTTTCAGAAAACGCGTGCAGCTTTGTCAAAAGAGCCGCACCCGTGACTACTTTTGCCATGCAGAAATCGAAGAGCCGTTCGTTCAGAAATCGAAGAGACGTCTGTCAACAAAGGGTAAAAGAGCAGTACCACCACTTTCTATTCAGAAAATCCCTATATTTGTCGACCTTCATCTCTTATGGCAAGGCAGACTTGAAGAAAATGCCCACCAACTCTCTCTCACCTCTGAGGGCGCACTCCCAGCAAAGCCTTTTGAATTACTCAAAATTTTCTTCTTCCCCAAAGATGATACCAGACGCCTGGAGTAAAGATGACCCAGGAGGAAATGCATGTGCTGATTCATGCACCGCTTCTTCAAAAGCAAAGGTATCTCATATCATAAAGGTCAAAAGCAAAAGTATCTCATATCATGCTCTTTCCCTGTCTTTTTCTTTGTCCTTGTTCTTACTCGCATGGCAAAGTGAAAGAAGCAATCAGCCGGCACTTGGAGTCAGTCTTCCGATCTGGAGCCAACTGCCTGGAACCTATTCCTGATTGCTTACCTAGCGTTGCTCTCGAGTAGTCATCTTCAACGGTTGATACACTTCCAGAGAAGGGACCACTCCTGCAAAGATTGAACAAAGAAACAGATAAAGGGGGAAAGCTCAGACCTTCGGGGAAGACCAAAAGAACCATCATGCTGCCCAGTTCAAGAAGTAGCACAAAGGAAAATCAACGATGGGCAGAAACCAGTTCAAGAGTAAGCATGTGGAATCACAAAGATCAAAAGCCTCAATGCAATTACCAAGGAGAAGATGGAATTTACACTCTATAACCAGATTTGCGTCTCTAAACTCTTCTCTTTGTTAATTACATTCTGCCATGTTTAGTATGTTTAAGTGTTTTTTTTTTTGTGTATTTACTTATGTTTTGTGTGAATCTATGCTTAAAACATTGAGGACAATGTTTGATTTAAGTGTGGGGGGGTAACTAATGTTGTTAATGCAAATTCGTGGGATTTTATCACCCATAACTTCAAATATTGTTCCTTGCTGTTTTAAGGTGTTTTTAAGTTGTTTTAGAGTGTTTTAGTATGTTTTGTTTTTATAACTCCGAAAAGCACATAAAAATTTGAAAAATTGTTTTGAAAAACCTAAAAAGAGTGTTTTGAGTCGTTTTTTTGTGAGTTTGTGTCTTAGGGTACCTTCCAACACAATGATAAGGATTTGGTTTGTAATTGCATGACGGTTAAAAAGAGTTATTAACATAGAGAAAAGTTTGATTTACTCTTGGTATATGCTTGGTTATGGTTATAATGTATGAATTCACATGCAATCATAAAAGAAAAATTCGTTTTTGTAACATGCTTGAAGGAAGGAATTCAAACAAACGCTACAACCCTGTGAGACTCGAGCCATTACCTTCTTTGGAGAGTTATTTTCTGTGATTCTGTGTTTTCTAAAGTTGTTGCATGATCTCATTATTCCTTGCTTGGTTGCTACTTAGGATGCAATTGTATCATGATAGAACTAAATGCCAGAACTTATATCCGTTTCATTCAAAGCATGACATTGAATTGCATAACATATATCAAGATGAAGTTGTGTAGTTGCCACCATAACCAAATAGCCTTACTTCCCATATTTCGTATTTGTTGTAAGTTTTAACCCCGTTGAGCCGCGTTTAGCCTATTTTCTTTGCTAACCACATCACCCCTTACCTAGCCTAGAATAGGACCATCCGTACCCTTTGTTCTTGAAAGATAGTGAGCATGACTTAATTGAATTCCTTTTTATTAATATGTTGCAGAAAATAATTGTGGGGGAAGGGATTTTTGTGTGTATGTATGTGCCTAAGTCTTAAAGGAGGCACGAAAAAAAAAAATAAAAAAAAAAAAAAAAAAAAAAAAAAAAAAAAAAGAAGAAAAGTGAAAATAAGTGAGAATGGACTCACAAGTGTGATTGTTGATGAAAGGGCCCAAAAAGTTTGAATATAGCCCTAAGTTTTGTGACTTCCCCTTGGGTGTTCAAAGTTAACTTCTGCGTTCTAAAGGGAATTCTAAGTGCCTAATTCAATACTTTGCTCACTATTGCTTTAAGAACGTTTGTGTACTCTACCTTTCTTTGTTAAACCATTACCCTTAGCCCCGTTACATCCCTCAACTTCTATCTTGAGTGTTATGTGTTTCAATTTGCGGAGTTTGAAATTGATATGAGCTTATGGAATCACTGGTTCTCATTCTAAGTAGTAGCATTCCATTCATGAGATCATATTCATGTCATTATCGTAAATCCAGAAAATGCTTTCTTTGTTATAACATATGTGAGATACTAGTCTTTCATGTTTACATCAATCTTCTCACATATACCTAGTGTAGGGAGTGTAGTCAGAAAATCTGTGTGAAAAACGAGTGCATATCTTGTAAGGATTTGAGCAAATTCTCTAAGGCATGTTACTACATTCAAAACATGGTTTTAAATGCTTAATTGTGAAATAGTATGTGGTGACTATGATTAAGAATGTACTTAAGTGTGAAGATGACTAAAATCTGTGAGAATGATGATTTTTAACATGTCATGTGCATTGGAAATCCCTAAGACGGTTGTTGGAAGGTTTAGGTTGTGTTTTACGTGTTTAGTGTCGTTTTGTTTATTTGTTTTTATTCTGTTTTGCTCGAGGACTAGCAAAAGCTAAGTGTGGGGGTATTTGATAGGAGCATATTCATGCGACTTAAATGGCTTGTTCTCGTGCATTTACGTTATGTTTCTCTCGTTATTTTAGTCCTTTATGCTTCTTTTGTGTGTTTTCAGGTTCTAAGGGCCTAGGGAGCAAGAAAGTGCATTTTGAGGCCATTTGGAGCATTTTTGGGCATGGATTGGATAGCTTATCCATGGAGCCAAGAGGATGGACGAATTTGAAGGCCTTGTATACACTTGAAGACACAACACATTATGCCATACAAACCAACCTATTTTAGGCCCATTCTATGTACTTAAACCCTAGCCCTTTAAACTAGTTCATTTATCACTTATCAAACCATTCACTTATCACTCACCACATATCATATATTTATTACTTATCATATCATTCATTCATCTACATATCAATAACCACTTATCTTATCATTCACTTATACACTTATCATAATCATTCACTTATTCTTTCATCATTCAACCACCAATTCAACACATGCATTTCAAACCTTTCAACACCCTTTAATCATCTCCCTTTAAGTTATGATTTTATTTCCTAACCCTACATGCATTATTTATTAGCATCTTCACATGCATTCACACACACTTCACACAAACAAACAACTCAAAACCGTGAGCTCCCATTCCCTTATGCCATTTTCAGATTTCCACCCACTAACCTAGTCATCAACACATGCATTCCCTTCACATTCACCCACATGCACTCCCACTCTTTAATCATATGCACTCCCATCATAATTCCACCACCAATTCAGCCACAAAACATTATCATTGCACCACATTCAACCACTCCACATCCTTCACCAAGAAACCATTCAACACACACATGCATCCTGAAATTCTTTGTCATGCAATCACATGCATTTCCCTTGACATTTTCAGCCATCACACTTCATCATTACACCACCATTCACTCTTTAACCCACACACACTTCACACAAACAACATTCACATGCATTCACATGCATTTCCAACACAAAACACACTCAAAACCGTGGCCACCTTTGCATTTCAGGATTCCCATTTGCATTTTCAGATTTCCAGCTTTCCCTTTTATTTTCCAGCTTTCATTCTTCATCATTGCAGCCATTCCACATGCAATTCTCCATCATTCCTCCACACAAACACCTTAAACAAATAGCCATATACATCTCCACTCCTCCTATAAATACCCTTGCATCCCCATTCAATTCATATCTCATATTTCCATTCACAACACTTCACACAACACAAATACACTTCCATTGCCGTGAGTCCCATTCCATTTTCTGTGCAGTTTTTCTCCTTCATTGCAGCCACTATCCAACCACTTCCCATCCCTCCAAAACACTTCACATAATCCCCAAAGCTCACTTAGACCTTGTGCTACAACAACGAGGAAGAAAAGAGTGCCTAAACGTTCATACAATTCAAGTTTGAGTTGTTGGAATTTTTAGGTGTTTCTTTGATTTCAAAGTTTAAATTTAATTCTCTTTGTTTTGTACGTATGAGAATGGAAGAGAAGAGTGCCTAAACGTTCATACAATTCAAGTTTGAGTTGTTGGAATGTTTAGGGGTTTCTTTGATTTCAAAGTTATGAGGAACTAAACCCCCTTTAGCTAGGGGGTGATTCGAAACTATGTTTATATTTGCAATATGAATTGATTACTTTTGGTTGGTATTTCATAAGTTGTGGATTCAATTCGTTTAACTGTTTGATTGATAAATTATTTATGTATGTTCATTAAGATTGCAAGCTTAATTTTCATGCATGAATATGACGCTAGAATATAAGTGAGTTTCACCTAATCGTTATGAACTTATATTCACAAGTAGTGGAGGTTGCTTATAAACAATCGCGTTAAACGAATTCTTGGCATAAGTTTCATGCGTATTCCATAGTAACGAATGCCTCGTCGATGTTTATGATTTCCGTTGAACTTAATGATCTTTGTTGAATGTCTCTATCATGCGTATTCCATAGTTAGGGACTTTGATTAAGAATAATTTGGTTGTAATGCGTATTCCATTCAATCCAATGAATCTAGGGAAATCTGAAAGTTAATTTAAGCGAACCTAATTAACTTGGAGCATTGAGTTTCATAATTTATCGAAAGACCAACCGAAAATCAATCTTGTATTGCAAGTGTAACATGTGTGGAGAAGAACCCCTTGGCTATTCCATCATCCATATTTTCATCACATTCATATTTACGTTTATTCGTTTTACAATTTGCTTAGTTTATTAACTTGTTTTGTTATTTCAATTTTCGTCAAATCAAACTTCCCCCCCCTTATTTTGTTAAGTCTTAATCATTTGATTTGTCTTATTTTATGTTTTTAAAGTATTTGGAGTCTTTTGAACTTGTTTTGAGTCTTTTAAGTTTGTCTTAGTGTTTTAAAAGTTAGTTTTATTAATTTAAGTCAAGTGTTTAGCATCCCTAGTTAATCCCCGGTTAGAACGATCCCTACTTACATCATTACTACAATTGTCACAAATAGGGTTTAGTTTGTGTGCGTATAATGCTCGCATCAAAAACCGATAGAAGAGAACAAAGTCCCTTCTCCTTTGATTCTCCTCCCTGCTACCTTTGCTGCCTATTTGTTCCTTTTTTCCTTTGATTTTTGTTCTATTTGTTTCTATTCTTCATAACTCATAAAAACTTTATTGTCATAAAAGAGAGAATATGGAAACACAATTTTAACTCCTTCCTAGCTGATGAGTCCATATTATACCATATACTTTACCCTAACCTTAGTTATAATTTATTGGTTATTTTGGAAGAATTTTGATACTTTGCTTTATATTTTTAATATAGGACCTTCGACTTCCTTTGGAGCAAAACATGATGAAATAGATGAATTTTGGGGTGATTCAAATTGGAAGACGTTTATGTATCTCTTGGCTTGCTCATGTCCAAATTTGGGATTTTTCGACCAAGCATTTATTTTCTGACTATTAAATAAAGGGGTAGTATGCGTTGCTGGAAAGTGACGTTTCTGAGATTAAACTGCATTTTTGGAGCCCAAGATGACCTCAGATGGGTTTGTGGCCTTTTGCAGAGATGTTCGGAATAGTCCAAGCTCTAAATCCAGCTATTTTGGTCTAGTTTTGGAGCTGATTTGGGTCCAAAACGTGGCTGTGCAAATTTTTGGGCGAATTTACCAAGTTAAATTAGGATTATATTTCCTATTTTATTTCAATTTATTAGGTTTCCTAGTTGTATTCTAAGACCTTTTACTAGGAGGATTTTAATTAGAGTAGTATAAATCAGGCTTTTTAGCCATTAAGGTTTTAAGGAGAAAAGGAGGAAAACGCGCACATTACTTTGGAGGATTCAAGTTTATTATCAAGGTGTTTTCTATCCATGTTGTTAATAATATTTTATTTTATGATTGCTCGTAACTAGTTTCGTTTGCTAGGGCAAGGCCACAAGCCTTAGCAAGAATATGTAGCTTCTTTTCAATTTGCTTATGATATTATGCATGCAGGTTTTGAATTATTAATCACTGTGCTTTAAACTATCTACTTGTCTTGATGATTGGCCACCATTAGGATATTTAGAAAAGTAATTTGATGCAATTTTGGCAAAGGGTTGTCCCTGAAATTGTGGTGCGAGAATTATACGCACACAAATTAAACCCTCTTTTTGTCAATTGTAGTATAATTATAAGTAGGGATCGTTCTGGACCGGGGATTAGGAGGGATTGTTAATCACTTGGATTTGACTTAAAAACGTAAAAACACAATATAAAACTCTATACTAGACTCAAAGAATGCAAAACTAAACTTTAAAACACTAAAACAAACCAAAAGACTCAAACATCACCCAAAACACTCAAAACTGCCTTAAAAACACTTTCTGGGCAGTTTTGAGCACTTTGGTGAATTTGGACGAAATTATGTAATAAATTGAATCAAAACACTTAGAAACACAAACTAAGACACTTTCTAACTAAATTAGACAATAAAGTAAAGGGGGATTGAGTTTTGGACGAAAATTGAAATAACAAAACAAGTTAATAAACTAAATAGATTGTAAAACGAATTTGATGGAATGGAATGAATGGATGATAGAATAGGTAAGGGGTTCATCTCCATACATGTTACACTTGCATAATAAAACGATTTCCAATTGCATTTCAATAAACCATGAATTCTCAACGCTCCAAGTTAATTAGGTCCGCTTAAATTAACTTTCAAATCTTCCTAACGTTATTGGATTGGATGATTGCATACGACAACCCAAAACATTCCCCACAAGTCCTCTACATGATTGCATAATAGAGATACAAGCAAGAATCATTACGCTCTATGAAAATTATAAGTGTTGACGAGGCATTCGTTACTATGGAATACGCATGAAACTTATGCCAAGAATTCGTTTAACGCGATTGTTTATAAGCAACCTCCACTACTTGCGAATATAAGTTCGTAACTATTAGGTGAAACTCACTTATATTCTAGCGTCATATTCATGCATGAAAATTAAGCGCGCATTCTCAATAAACATACATAAATAAGTTATCAATCAAACGGTTAAACAAATTGAATCCACAACTTATGAAACGCAATTAGAAGTAATCAAATCAAAATGCAAGCATAAACATATATTTCGAATCCCCCCTTAGCCAAGGGGGGGTTTAGTTCCTCATAACTTTGAAATCAAAGAAACACCTAAACATTCCAACAACTCAAACTTGAATTGTATGAACGTTTAGGCACTCTTCTCTTCCATTCCTCATACGTACAAAACAAAGAGAATTGAATTTAAACATTGAGATCAAAGAAACACCTAAACATTCCAACAACTCAAACTTGAATTGTATGAACGTTTAGGCACTCTTCTCTTCCTCGTTGTTGTATCACAAGGTCTAAGGTGAGTTTTGGGATAGTGTGAAGTGTTTTGGAGGGATGGGGAGTGGTTGGAGTGGTGTTTGGATTAGTAGGGATACTCACGGCACAAGGGGATGATTTCTGGTGGTGTTTTGGATGATTTTCTGAATATGGATGAATTGAATGAATTGAGGTGTAATGCATGCTTATTTATAGGTGAAATGGGGGGAACATGACAGCTAGGAGGGAATGTGGCTGCATGTTTGAATGATTAAAGGATGCATGTGGGTTGGAAATGCATGTGTAAGCATGTGTTGGCTGAATTAAAGAATGTGAGGGAATGATGAAAGGGGAAACATGACAGCTAGGTTGGTTGAATGATTATGAGTGCATGTGGCTGATTTATGAAGGGAATGCATGTGATTTAAAGGGTGGGAGTGCATGTGATTTGGTTGGAATGATTGGAATGCAATCTGAAATGGGAGATGGAATGGCTGAATGTGGTGCAATGATAATGTCTTGTGGCTGAATGGATTAAAGAATGGGAGTGCATGTGGGTGGAAATGCATGTGGGTTAAAGAGTGAATGCATGTGCAATGACAGCTAGGTTGAATTAATTAAAGGGATTGCATGTGCAAGGTTTTGGTGTGAATGATTGAATGTGCATGTGGCTGATTTATGAAGAGTGAATGCATGTGGCTGCAAGGTGTGAATGATTATGGGTGCATGTGGCTGCAATGGATTAGGAATCCTTCAATTTCGTCCATTCCTTTTGCTCCAAACATAAGCTATCCATTCCAAGTCCAATTTTGCTCCAAAATGCTCCAAAATGCATCTTTTTGCTTCCTTAGCCATATGAACCTAAAAACACACGAAAATGGCTTAAACTACTAAAACAACTATGAATTAACAATATAAATGCACGAAAACAAGCTAAGTAAGTCGCCTAAATATGCTCCTATCAAATTCCCCCAAACTTATCTTTTGCTCGTCCTCGAGCAAAACAGAAAAACAAAACAAACAAAACGACACTAAACAAGTAAAACACAACCTAAACCTTCCAACAATCGTCTCAGGGATTTCCAATGCACATGACAAGTTAAAAATCATTATTCCCACAGATTTTAGCCATCTTTACACTTAAGTACATTCTTACTCATAGTCACCACATACTAGTTCACAATTAAGCATTTTAAAACCATGATTTGAATGTTGTAACATGCTGTAGAGAATTTCCTCAATTCCTTACTAGAATGCACTCTATTTTCACACAGATTTTCTGACTACACACCCTACACTAGTTATATGTGAGAGATTGATGTAAACATGTAGACGAACACTCACATATGTTATAACAAGGAAAGCATTTTCTGGATTTACGATAATGACATGAATATGATCTCATGAATGGAATGCTACTACTTAGAATGAGAACCAGTGATTCCATAAGCTCATATCAATTCCAAACTCCACATTATTGAACACATAACGATCAAGATAGAAGCATAAGGGTTGAAACGGGGCTAAAGGTGTTTGGCTAACAAAGAAGGGATATGGAAAACAAAGGTTCTTAAAGAAATAGCGAGCAAAGCATTTGAATTAACTTAGAATTCACTTTTGAATGAAAACTCAACTTTTAAACAACAAGGGGGAACAAGCTCTTTTTCCTTTCTTTTCTGTTTTTCTTTTTCATATGTTTTTCTTTTCTTTTCTTTTTTTGAATCTCAAAACATACATATAAACTTAAGAACAAACATTCCTTCCCCCACACTCATTTTCTTGCATAATGTAACTCAAAAGGAATTCATTTAAGTCATGCTCGCTATCTTTTAAGAACAAGGGTGTGGAAAGTCCTACTCTAGGCTAGGTAAGGGGTGATGTGGTTAGCAAAGAAAATAGGCTAAACGAGGCTCAACAGGGTTAAAACTAATATACGAAATATGGGAAGTAAGGCTATTTGGCTATGGTGGCAACTACACAACTTCATCTTGATATATGTTATGCAATTCAATGTCATGCTTTGAATGAAACGGATATAAGTTCTAGCATTTAGTTCTATCATGATACAATTGCATTCTAAGTAGCAACCTAGCAAGGAATAATGAGATCATGCAACAACTTTAGAAAACAAAGAATCACAGAAAATAACTCTCCAAAGAAAGTACTGGCTCGAGTCTCACAAGGATGTGGCGTTTGTTTGAGTTCCTTCCTTCAAGCATGTTACAAAAACGAATTTTTCTTTTATGATTGCATGTGAAGTCATACATTATAACCATAACCAAGCATATACCAAGAGTAATTCAAACTTTTCTCCATGTTTATAACTCTTTTTAACAGTCATGCAATTACAAACCAAATCCTTATCATTATGTTGGAAGGTACCCTAAGACACAAACACACAAAAACGACTCAAAACACTCTTTTTAGGCTTTTCAAAACATGTTTTTCAAATTTTTATGTGATTTTCGGAGTTATAAAAACAAAACATACTAAAACACTCTCAAACAACTTAAAAACACCTTAAAACAGCAAGGAACAACATTTGAAGTTATGGGTGATAAAATCCCACGAATTTGCATCAAAAATACTTAGTTACCCCCCCCCCCCCCACACTTAAATCAAACATTGTCCTCAATGTTTTAAGCATAGATTCACACAAAACATAAGTAAACACACAAAAAGCACTTAAACATACTAAACATGGCAGAATGTAACTAACAAAGAGAAGAGTTTAGGGACGCAAATCTGGTTATGGAGTGTAAATTCCCTCTTCTCCTTGGTGATTGCATGGGTTGATCTTGATGATTCCACAGGCTCATTCTTGAACTGGTTTCCTCCCATTGTTGATTTTCCTTTGTGCTACTCTTGAACTGGGCAGCAGGATTCTTTTGTTCTCCCCCGAAGGTCTGAGCTTACCCCTGTTATCTGTTTCTTTGTTCAATCTTTGCAGAAGTGGTCCCTTCTCTGGAAGTGTATCAACCGTTGAAGATGACTACTCGAGAGCAACGCTAGGTAAGCAACCAGGAATAGATTCCAGGCAGTCGGAACCAGATCGGAAGACTGACTCCAAGTGCCGGCTGATTGCTTCTTTCACTTTGCCATGCGAGTAAGAACAAGTACAAAGAAAAGGACAGGGAAAGAGCATGATATGAGATACTTTTGCTTTTGACCTTGATGATATGAGATACCTTTGCTTTTGAAGAAGCGGTGAATGAATCAGCACATGCTTCAATCTGCTGTTTCCTCCTGGGTCATCTGTACTCCAGGCATCTGGTATCATCTTTGGGGAAGAAGAAAAAAATGAGTATTTCGAAAGGCTTTGCTGGGAGTGCGCCCTCAGAGGTGAGGAAGAGTTGGGTATTTTCTTCAGGTCTGCCTTGCCATAAAAGATGAAGGTCGACATATATAGAGATAATATCAAGTGGTGGTACTGTTCTTTTACCCTTGTCGACAAACGTTTTGATCCCGCAAATCCGGCTTTTTTGAAATAGTGGCGCCTCTTCGATTTCTGAACGACGCCCCTTCGATTTCTGAACGACGCCCCTTCGCTTTCTGAACGACACGTAGTAGTGCGGATGCGGCTCCTTTTGACAAAGCTGCACGCGTTTTCTGAAAAGCAGAGAAAGCGTCGCCGAACTTTGCGCTTGTCGGCTAAAGATGTGTAGTTGCGATGATGGCCTCCACGTGTTTTCTGAAAAGAAGAAATCTTTTGACAAAGTTGAACGCGTCTTCTGAAAAGCCGAGATAGCGTCGCCTAAATTACGCCGGAAATTCCGGCTTTTTGAATCGGTGGACGCGTCGCCTTGGCTTTTTATAGAGGTATCGATCACCGCCAACATACACACTCTGAAGAATTCCCATTCTTGAAAATCTACTCCGGCCCTTTGAGAATTAACTCCATCCACCCCTTCTCTCTGAACACCTTTGAAAAATGACTAACTCATCGAACCTTAGCTTAGATTTGAGTCTCAGCAGCGATCCGGTTGCACCCCGTCAAGGTAATGTATGGCGCCCTTCTTTTTTATCTTCTAACGGTCCTCTTACAGGTGAAGACTCCATGATGACGGATGCAACAACAGCTACGATAGTAGCTAGAAACCTCCTCACTCCTAAGGATAGTAGGTTGCTTTCAGGACAGTCCGATGAGTTGGCCGTTCAAGAGTCCCTCGCTCTCAGCGTTCAGTGTGCAGGCTCTGTGTCTAACATGGGCCAACGCCTACTTGCTCGCTCCCATCAGGTTGAATCGTTGATGGCAGAGGTGGAAAGTCTCAAGCAAGAGATCAAGCAGCTGAAGTATGAGAATAGAAGTTTGCACGTGCTTGCAAACAACTATTCGACGGGCATGAAGAGGAAGCTTGATGAGCTGCAAGAGTCTGAAGGTCGGATTCAAAACGACCGTCAAAGGTTTTCGGGTTTCCTCCAGAGGCACCTTTTTCCTGGGTCTTCTAGCGTTTGGCCAAGTATTGAGGCCTCGAATGCTCTATCTTCGATGCCTCCCGCTCCGATGCCTTCCGCTCCGATGCCTTCTGCTCCGATGCCTTCCGCTCCGATGCCTTCTGCTCCGATAGTTTTGCCACGTAGTGGGTCTTCACGCAAACAACCTTTGTGAAAGTTACATTCTTTTATTTTTCTTTTTATCTCTATTTTTTTTTTTTTTTTATTCAAATCAAACGGCATGGAATTGGTCTTTGAATGGGCGGTGATACTTGAAATGATCCGGTAATAGTTTAAATTCTATAGTGGATGCCTGAATCATTAACGACATATTAGTATAAAAGAAAATTGAAATTTGGGGAGGCGGCTTACCTTTGTGTTCCGATAAGAACTTAAGAATAAACACCCCTTCGAAAGTTATGACTTGTCCCGTGTCATAAAATCCAACTTCTTTGGGAATTGTGGTTTCAATTATGTCCTCTTTGATGCCTTCATGAAATTCCCTACTTTGCACCTTTGGAAGGGGTTCCAAGATGTCTTTTTCACCTTCTTCTTCCTTGGAAGTCATGAATCTGCAAGGAATAGGGATATTTGTTGGAACGGGGTTAAAAATAATGAAATTTGGAACAACCATACCTGAATTAGATGGCATAGGAGCAATAGGTGCCTCCTGTAAAGGTGTTTCCACCCTTGCCGTGGGCTGGGTGTATTCCTCTTCCTTGTGATTTGATTTTGATGGTTGAGGGTCCGTTCCAACCTCTTTGTCACTTCTCAACATGATTTCCTTGGCAGTTTCAAATTCTCCCTTCGGATTTGCAATGGTTGAACTAGGGAGTTCGCCTTGGTCTCGAAACTGTCCTACGAACTCCGCGATCTGCCCAATTTGCATTTCCAAGTGGTCCAACCTTTTGTCTTGATTTTGTGAGCCCTGCACCAAACAAATTAATTCATTAAGCTTTTGATTATAATCTATTGACGAACTTGAGTTTGGTTGGGCATATTGAATATGAGGTGGCTGCCAATATCCTTCTTGTTGAACATTTTGAGGTTCCCACCACATAAAAGTTGAATGATCACTCCAATCCGAATTGTAAGTATTGGAAAACACGTTATTCCTTGATTGAAGATCCAATATATCAATGCTTTGCATTTGGGACCTTTCCATGAGCTGTGACAAAAGAGAAGCATTATCAAGTGCCATGTTGTGCTTCTCTAGGACAAAACACAAATCAAAAACTAAAACTAAAATACATAACAGAAACTAAAACTAAAACTAATAAGAAAACGAAAATAACAATCCAAAGGATTAGCAAAGTTGCTAATCCCCGGCAACGGCGCCAAAATTTGATGCGAGAATTATACGCACACAAATTAAACCCTCTTTTTGTCAATTGTAGTATAATTATAAGTAGGGATCGTTCTGGACCGGGGATTAGGAGGGATTGTTAATCACTTGGATTTGACTTAAAAACGTAAAAACACAATATAAAACTCTATACTAGACTCAAAGAATGCAAAACTAAACTTTAAAACACTAAAACAAACCAGAAGACTCAAACATCACCCAAAACACTCAAAACTGCCTTAAAAACACTTTCTGGGCAGTTTTGAGCACTTTGGTGAATTTGGACGAAATTATGTAATAAATTGAATCAAAACACTTAGAAACACAAACTAAGACACTTTCTAACTAAATTAGACAATAAAGTAAAGGGGGATTGAGTTTTGGACGAAAATTGAAATAACAAAACAAGTTAATAAACTAAATAGATTGTAAAACGAATTTGATGGAATGGAATGAATGGATGATAGAATAGGTAAGGGGTTCATCTCCATACATGTTACACTTGCATAATAAAACGATTTCCAATTGCATTTCAATAAACCATGAATTCTCAACGCTCCAAGTTAATTAGGTCCGCTTAAATTAACTTTCAAATCTTCCTAACGTTATTGGATTGGATGATTGCATACGACAACCCAAAACATTCCCCACAAGTCCTCTACATGATTGCATAATAGAGATACAAGCAAGAATCATTACGCTCTATGAAAATTATAAGTGTTGACGAGGCATTCGTTACTATGGAATACGCATGAAACTTATGCCAAGAATTCGTTTAACGCGATTGTTTATAAGCAACCTCCACTACTTGCGAATATAAGTTCGTAACTATTAGGTGAAACTCACTTATATTCTAGCGTCATATTCATGCATGAAAATTAAGCGCGCATTCTCAATAAACATACATAAATAAGTTATCAATCAAACGGTTAAACAAATTGAATCCACAACTTATGAAACGCAATTAGAAGTAATCAAATCAAAATGCAAGCATAAACATATATTTCGAATCCCCCCTTAGCCAAGGGGGGGTTTAGTTCCTCATAACTTTGAAATCAAAGAAACACCTAAACATTCCAACAACTCAAACTTGAATTGTATGAACGTTTAGGCACTCTTCTCTTCCATTCCTCATACGTACAAAACAAAGAGAATTGAATTTAAACATTGAGATCAAAGAAACACCTAAACATTCCAACAACTCAAACTTGAATTGTATGAACGTTTAGGCACTCTTCTCTTCCTCGTTGTTGTATCACAAGGTCTAAGGTGAGTTTTGGGATAGTGTGAAGTGTTTTGGAGGGATGGGGAGTGGTTGGAGTGGTGTTTGGATTAGTAGGGATACTCACGGCACAAGGGGATGATTTCTGGTGGTGTTTTGGATGATTTTCTGAATATGGATGAATTGAATGAATTGAGGTGTAATGCATGCTTATTTATAGGTGAAATGGGGGGAACATGACAGCTAGGAGGGAATGTGGCTGCATGTTTGAATGATTAAAGGATGCATGTGGGTTGGAAATGCATGTGTAAGCATGTGTTGGCTGAATTAAAGAATGTGAGGGAATGATGAAAGGGGAAACATGACAGCTAGGTTGGTTGAATGATTATGAGTGCATGTGGCTGATTTATGAAGGGAATGCATGTGATTTAAAGGGTGGGAGTGCATGTGATTTGGTTGGAATGATTGGAATGCAATCTGAAATGGGAGATGGAATGGCTGAATGTGGTGCAATGATAATGTCTTGTGGCTGAATGGATTAAAGAATGGGAGTGCATGTGGGTGGAAATGCATGTGGGTTAAAGAGTGAATGCATGTGCAATGACAGCTAGGTTGAATTAATTAAAGGGATTGCATGTGCAAGGTTTTGGTGTGAATGATTGAATGTGCATGTGGCTGATTTATGAAGAGTGAATGCATGTGGCTGCAAGGTGTGAATGATTATGGGTGCATGTGGCTGCAATGGATTAGGAATCCTTCAATTTCGTCCATTCCTTTTGCTCCAAACATAAGCTATCCATTCCAAGTCCAATTTTGCTCCAAAATGCTCCAAAATGCATCTTTTTGCTTCCTTAGCCATATGAACCTAAAAACACACGAAAATGGCTTAAACTACTAAAACAACTATGAATTAACAATATAAATGCACAAAAACAAGCTAAGTAAGTCGCCTAAATATGCTCCTATCAAATTGACTAAGGCTTTTTGTGGTTAATATGTGTAACTTCTTAGGATGGATGTCACGTCTTAAGGGTTGTATGGTTTTTCAAAAGATTTTCACAAAACTTAATGAGTCTTGCATGTTCACATTCAATCTGGACGCCACGGACGGGTTGCATGTTAGATATACATTCTATGTTGGAGGTTCCAAGTAGGGCATACTTTAGGAAAACCTAACCTTCAAAATATGCATGTGTAATTCATAAGTAATTGAAAGAACTACATAAGATTGTTAAGGTGACGGCGGAACCCTAATGCTCAAATTTATTTTCGAAACTATTTTCTTTTGTTTTCTTTACTTTCCCAAATTATTTAATTGTTTTTAATTAAATTCATTTTTAATATTTTAGGTCATAAAATCAACCTCTTCCAAACTTTGTTTTCAAATAATTAATTAAGATTTGGTTTTAACATAAATTATTCATTCAATCCCTTGCATGACTGCGTGGGTTCAAACTCCATCAATGACAAATCTAATTTCTAACTTAACGACAATATCGCTCAACTCAAAAAAAAAAAAAAAAAAAAACATAAATTATTCATTCAATCTCTGTGGAAAGCGACCTTGCTTTAACTACTATACAACGACAACCTTGTACTCTTGCAAGTATTTTTGAAGTGTTTTCATCCCTACTTTTGCAAGTGGTAAAATCCCTATCACTAGCCTTTTAATATTTCACCTGCCATAGCCTTTATGTCAATTTATACTTCACACTTAATCCTCATCTTAATTCCCTTTCCTCTAGTATTTGAAGAGGTGTCGGCTAGCCTGTGGGAATACAGAGAGAAGCTTTTTCTGTTTGTCACGCATAAGAAGTAATAAAGGCATGCCATAGCAACATGGTCAGCTGCTGACCATCCTTCATGAGATTAAGGTGTTCAATGAAATGAGCACAAGTCCACTAAGAGCTCACTTCCTCTTCTTGTATTTCAGTAGTAGAATCCAGCAGTGAGCTCTCATTGATTTGCTCCTATGCACCTTCTGTTTCAGCTATTTTTGTTATTCTTTGTAACTGGGAGTGGCTTGGACACAAAAGAAAAATCAATACTAAAGATGTATCAATTGAAACCCAATGGCACACACAAATGTCAACGATATGCAAAAACAATTCCCAAATTGACTGGCCATAGAAATTAAAGAAATTTGATATAATTATTTAAAGGGATTTTATCACAAATAGTTCCTGAAATTGACTCACTTCATCAAGATGGTTCCTGAAATTGAAAATCGATCAATGTAGTCCCTGAAATTGGGTGTTGCAAATCAATAGTCTTTTCATCACAATTCTGTCAAAAATTCTTTTATGTGCTGATGTGGCATACATATGGTTCCCACAAACTGAATTAAATATTATTACGTGAATTAAAAAAAGTTAAACAATAAATTTTTTTTTTTAATTAAAAAAAATCACCACCCAATCAATAAAAAAATGAAGAGCTTCAAAGCAGCTTCAACAAACCCAATTGTCTTTCTATTTCAGGTCTCTCTCTCATCTCCTTTGTTTACTATTTATATTTTTTTCTTCTTTTGGGTTTTTGGTTTAAGGCATATGAGAAATGGGTTGTGGAAAAAAAAACATAAAGTCTTGAAAATTATGGAAGTGTACAGATTTTCAGCAGTACAAAATAACCCAATTGCTCTGTTTTCTTGTGCGGCATGAAAAAACAGGGGAGACGATAGTAACCAAAACCAAACATGTTTTGCAAATCTTGGAGAGCTTGAACAATCTACTACCGCCTTGCCTCACGACGGCGGCACTCCAAAGATACACACAACTTCATGAGAGAGAGGGAGGCGTGGGGTAGGGGCTGTAGTGGGAGGGTGGGAAGGGAAGAAGATGATGAATAATGTTTAATCACCTCCTTCTTCTTCTTTTTTTTTTTTTGTTTAATTTTGTTTTTTTTTAAAGATTTTAATTATAAAAAATAACAATTGTTTTTTATTATTTTAATATTTTTTACTCACATAATAATATTTAATTAAATTTGTGGGACCCATTTATGTGCCATACCAGCATTTAACATAATTTTTAACAGAATTATGATAGAATGACCATATTGATTTGCAACAGCCATTTTCAGGGACAACATTGATTGATTTTCAATTTCAGGGACCATCTTGATTGGGTGGGTCAATTTCAGGGACCATTTGTGATAAAAACCCTTATTTTAATTCTTACTCTAATCACAAAAAACATAAACACATGCCATGACCTAAATTAATGGTTAACTTATCACTAGACAATGTAGTTTTTAGGGATACAATAAATAGTAAAATACAGACTCATCACTAGGCCAGTTTAGCAGGCTAGGCAAACACCAAAACGGCTCTAGGCGCACTTCTTAATTTTCAAACACCTAGGGATTAATCGGGACGGTGGCCAGCAACCTAGCGCTTAGGTAAGGCCTAGGCGGCGCTAGGTGGAGATTTTTAGACCAGTGGCTGACGGTGGGGGCCCCGTTTATTGCTGAAAAGCTTGTCATTGATTTGACTTCTCCTAATGGGAAGAAAGAGACTGTTGAGTTTGAGCCTATGAAGTTTGCTACTCCAAAGGTGGCTACAACCATTGCTGAGAGGATCAACCATTGTAAGAGTACACTTATGTCCAAATTTGCGTCGAGGCATCTGTCTAGAGCTAAGTCGATTTGACTTCTGAGAGGCTCGCTGTTATGAAGAGTGACAAGGTGGATTTTGCTGCTAAGGTGAAGCCTAGGCCTGCTTTTCCTCTTACTGCTGCAGCTGATCTACTTGTTGAGATGGAAGAAACTGCTCCCAATGGCAGTGGTGAAAAGTCCAGTGAGTCTACTTATGGAGAGTTCCCTTAAATTTGTGCGTTACTCAAGGTTGACCTGCTTGAGGACCTTGGTGCTTGGGAAAAGTTTGTTCATAGTGTTGGGAAGGTAGTTCGCTAGGGTTCCTTTGTGAGATATCCTGCTAGCTCGAGAAAGGTTTCTTTGCTCACTACTATGCAGAAGACTTTGAGCCTGGCTACTGAGTCAATGATGTTGGAAATGTGCCCTAAAACCAATCATATGATGATACTTTACGGAGATTTCACATGTCAAATTAATCTAGTTTAATATAAAGGGCAAAGATTATTGTTTTAAGCCATCTCATATAAATGTTATATGCTTAAACGATAAGTCCAAGGAATATGTAATTGGGAGAATGTGATCTAAAGAAGTTAGATTCAAGAAACCATTCTCTTTCTTATACATATCCTAAACGTTCCTAATCATAGGATTGCCAATTGGGCATTGACAATTTGTTAAGATCAGTACGTGCTATGTCTTCTCTTAGGGAGAGTGACTGGTCTCAAGTCATTGGTGTGACCGACACCAAGACAAGCATGTAAGTACTCAAGAGAGAATGAGTCCATTGAACACAATCAACGAGGAGTTCTCGTACTCATGTCACATGAGAACTCATGGTTGGGATAATGCAAAGTAGTCCTTTGACCTAAGGCATCATAGTTGCCTTGTGGTTAGGTCCTTGATCTTTGACTATGTCAAAGTCACTCTGTCAAAGGGTGTCCACGACATGGTTAGGGTTAAGCCACTTAGCCACAGAGGCAAGTGAATACGGAACAAGGGATCTCTAGACTTTAAA